>NC_055958.1:7422692-7788507 GCF_018492685.1 Alosa sapidissima
CCTAGATCAGAGCTACTCCAGAAAAAGAAAAGGCTGTCCTCTGAAGGAAAAAACCAGGCTTATTTTGTTACAAAATACAGCTCTTTAGCTAATCCTATAAAAAGGATAATACACTCAAATTGGAATCTCATCGAGAGTGACCAGGTACTCAGAGAAGTGTTTTCTGCACCACCAATAATCAGCTTTAGGAGGGCTCCCACACTACGTGATAGGCTAGTACCAAGTCATCTCCCTGCTAAAAAACAGGTTACTTGGCTTCATAGACAGTTAAAAGGTACCTACAGATGTGGATCTTGCAATCATTGTTCCAACATTAAAAAATGCAAACAATTCTGTGATTTCAAGACAAACAAGACGCGTAATATAAAAACATTCATTAATTGCAATACTACGTTTGTGGTATATAGGCTATCATGCAAATGTGGATGCTTTTACATTGGTCGAACCAAGAGACGCCTTAAAGACAGAGTATGTGAGCGCAAAAACGCCATTAGAAAAGCTAATTCGGATTACCCTATGGCAAAACACTTCCAAAATGTGCACAACTGCAATCCAGAAGGCCTTATGGTAGAGGGTTTAGAAACTATTTAAAAGAACATTCGGGGTGGTGACCGATTAAAATTACTTTTACAAAGAGAAACATTCTACATATACAATCTACAGGCCACAGTTTACCCTGGGTTGAATGAAGAAATAGATTTCAGTCCTTTTTTGTGATCACCTTTTCTCTGTATATATTTGCTTAGGCTTAACTGGTAATAGTCTTTCTCTATACCTTGTACTCTCTCTGGAGGCTTATATTTACGATGTATAGCCACCTAGTGGATTATTTTTGTCTTCATTTTTTTTAATTTTTCTTTTTCTTTTTTGTATGTGAACATTTATAGCCAGCCACCTAGTGGACTGTTCTGGCATGTTTCATGTGGCAATTCACCATATCACTCAGGTGTTTCCAATTAGCCTACAAAAGGGGAAATTGTTTGTCTGTGAAGCACACCCTGAAGAAGGCAGCTTGGGCCGCTACGCATGGGTTGCTTCTCCTTATGTTTTTAAACTTTCTATGATGAATTAGCCAGTTAAATAAAGCTTTTTATATTTTTGAAGAAGAGTTCCTTGGACCCCCTTTTTTCTATATAATATATCTATTATTTTATATCCTGATATAAAAATATTTTTCTGAATGACTGATATTTATGACGGCACACTTTATGCAGATTAGCCTATAGCCTAGGCCTGCTATTTTTTTATTACAACTCTACCTTTTTAATTCAGCTGTCTGGTTGAAGCCTGGAAATATTGTAAACAAAGTAGCATATTTGGCTAGCTTAGCCTATCATAGTCTACTGATTGGACTGTTCAGTTTTCCCATGTGTGTGTAAGTTTCAAGGTAATACTTGTTCTCCTTGGGACAGGCCCTTTTGGGAAACGTTGGTATTGAGATGATCAGTCAACTTCAATGCAAGAGTTTTAAACAAATATGTGCAGCATGCTAATGATGCTAAGCAGATTTAATAGTAATTTAGCTAGTCGTCTTCTATCCGTCCTTGCTTTCACGATTGTGAATGTGAGAGAGAGAGAGAGCGGGGCAAGGAGAGGGGGTTTACTTCTATACTGTTTGGTAAAGTTGCACACATAGTCTACAATGAAAGCAAGGAGAGGTATGAAATTGTTATTTATTTATTTGTTTGTTTTTGGACAACGTAGGCTACCGATAAGTAAAGCGGGAGATGTGGGTTGCTTTTGCGGCAGCGTAAGATGCAAAGCACTGCGTGAAACACTAGAAAAGTGTGTCTTGATTCTGCCTTTTCACACCGCGACACAGTATCGTTGATATGAATGTCGCGATTGCGGTTTCAAATCGTATATCGTTACAGCCCTATCTAGAAAGCAACACATATTTAAAATAAAACATGAATCTACAAAAAGTAGGCTACTTTTAAGTGGAACATTTTGAGTTACAAAGTGCCATTTTCTCACAGGATCTGGAGAATGAACAGGAAGTATTTAATGGACACTGACTTTCTGAAATATGTCAATAACCACATAGATCTATTTATAGAAACAAATGTAAAAAGTGGGGATCCCCAGGACAGACCGGGTATTAACATAGTTTGGGATACTTTTAAGGCATACCTAAGAGGAATTATGATCGGTTATGCGTCAAAAAAGAAAGCAGAATTTGATAAGGAATTAGATAAAGTGAGGGAAGAGATTAAATTACTCCAGAGAGCACATAAGACCCAAACAAATAAAAATGTAATACAATTTATAACGAACTACATGAAGCTAAATTAAAACTGGACAGCCTATTAATTAAGAAAGCAGAGGACTTCAAGCAGAGGACTTCAAGCTTAATTCTAAAAAAAAATAATTATATAGCTGCCAACAAATCAGGCAAACATTTGACCTCTTTAATAAAGAAAGTTTTAAAAAGACAGCCTATAGTTCTAAGAGATGAAACCTCAAACAAAGCCCACACGAGTAATCAGGCCATAAATAATGAATTTAGATCATTTTATGAAAAATTATATACGTCTGAAATAAAAGACCAGGACTCTCTTCCTTTTTTAAATTCAATAAACCTCAAACGTCTCTCCTGAGCAAATCGAAAATCTTAACAAGGATATAACCAACATAGAAATACAATCTTAAAAAAACTTTCCACTTTAAAAAAGCTCCGGGAATGGACGGCTTTCCTATAGAATTTTATACCACATTCTGCCCTAAATTTCATTCCTTATTCACAGAAGTAGTTATCGCAGCGCAAAAAAACAATAGCCTCCCTGAAACAATGTACCAAGCGATTATATCGGTCATACTACCAAAACCAGGTAAGACCTGCGAAACACCGTCTGATTATAGGCCAATAAGCTTAATAAACTGTGACAAGAAGATCATTACTAAAATCTTGAATAATGGTACAGATTCTTGAAGAAAAATCTTGAAGACTGGTACAGATTCTACCAAGCTTAATCCATTATGACCAAGCTGGTTTTATACAGCATAGGGATTTAAGAACTAATACCAGAACATGCATCTCCCTCACTCAATATGCAAAGAAACACAAAAAAGATCTAACTTTAATGGCTATTGATGCGGAAAAGGCCTTTGATAGACTAGAATGGTCTTACTTGTTTAGGGTGTTGGAGGTATATAACTTTCCAGTACATTTCAGGAATATGATTAGAACCCTGTACAGGTCTCCTAAAGCATATGTACATACAAATGGAATTCTATCAGAACCTTTTTCATTAACTAGAGGCACTGCCCAAGGATGTCCCCTCTCACCATCATTGTTCGCATTGGCAATTGAACCCTTGGCTCAAAAAATTAGAGAGACAAAAGAGATAAGAGGTATTGAGATGGGTAAAAAACAGTTTAAGTTAAGCTTATTTGCGGATGATCTATTACTATATTTAAGCAATGCAATCACCTCAGTTCCACACGTAATGAAAATAATTACAAACTTTTCAGAGATCTCAGGTTATAAAATGAACATGGCAAAAACGGAGCTGTTGGCAATAGATTCTTCCAAAAAGGACTTCACACAATTTCGGATACAGAAAAAAAATATAAAATATCTTGGAACTTAAATTAGCCATGACAAGACCCAGCTGTATAAAGATAACTATCTTCCACTTGTGAAAGACTTTAAGAAAGATGTTAGGAAGTGGCAAGATTTGAAGATTAATTTAATAGGAAGAACAAACCTCTTCAAGATGATGTGGCTACCGAAATTCTTATTTAAATTTCAAAATATTCCTATAACGCCTCCTAAAACCTTTTTTAAAGAGGTAAATTCGATAATTTCTTCGTTCATTTGGTCAAATAAGGCATGTAGATTGAAAAGGAAAGTTTTGTATCACCCAAGAGCAGAAGGGGGTCTTAATCTCCCTAACTTAGAGTTTTATCATGTAGCAGCTCAGACATTTTATATTGATCGTATAATAAATAAGACAAATGAAGATCCATGGGTAGACATAGAAAACAATCAAGTACAATGCAACAGTTTACTGTTAGCACTTTTTTCCAAAGACAACATTAAATCAACAAACTTTGTTATTAATAGTACATTAAAGGCATGGAATAAAATAAAAAAAATTCTCCATCAAGAAATAGGGCTTCCCAGGCACATACAAATATGGAACAACCCATCAATAAATATACAGAGCACCCAGCTATACTGGGAAACATGGATAAAAGCTGGAATCCAGCGGTTGTCAGATGTCACAAATTACGACTCTGTTGCACCATTCAGTGAATTAAAAAGTAAATTTAACCTAAAAGACACAGAAATATTTAGGTACATGCAACTGAAGAACTGGATGACCAGGAATTTCGACTTGGGAAAGGAAATCAGCCCTGAAATGGCTAAGATCTTAAGCCAAAGTAACAAAAAGTTGGGTTGGTAGGATTGGGTCGGCATAATCAATAATAAATACTAAAAAGTATTGAAGGAAGCATATTGTGTAAAAGTAGAGATGAAATACTGTTTTGATGAAATTCTGAAACTGTTCCTTTTTTTTCATCGAGTTTGTTTTTACCTTTTTTACCATTATGTACTTCCTGGTACCTAATTATGAAGACTCACAGAAATTAATAATAAAAAAAAAACAAAAAAACCCCCAACAAAGTGCCATTTTATTGGGATCTAAACTTGCAGCCTAGTTATGGCCATGTAGTTGAAGTTATGTAGGCCCTAACTGTTGTTGTTACGCAGAGATTTGTTGAATGTTTGGCTAAATGTTGGATAATCAGTCCAGTTTGAGATTGTTGCAATCTAAAATGCCTGATTTCGCGACAACTTTTCTAAAACATTGCGATGGAAGTTGCAGTGTTTTTAGCTGTTTGTTGCGAAGAAATTGCGGGAGGGAGTGAGAATTTCAAAAATAGTTGCGATTTTTAAAAAAATAAGGGCAATTAAGGTTAGTAAGACCAAAATCACACTGATCATCTTGATGCTTATTAGTAAAGGTAAATAGTAAGGGTTACAGAAAATCAAAGTAGGCCTACTTTATGTAAATACTTTGACTGGGGTAATTCACAAAGCAGTATAACCTTTCGTAGAACTGTCCAAAAAAGACAGCCCCCTAAAGAGATGGCATCATGTCATATGTTTCAATACATTCATATATGTTGTAATTCATATTAAGTTCATATAGTTTTAATAATTCATATTCTGTCATAATAATTCATATTCTAATTATTCTGCATAATTACTAATAGCCAACTAAGTATCTAGTAATTTCATATTGATTTAAACTATTAGACTACACTTTTCTTTAATGTTATTACATTGGTGGTGTGTAAGTCTAATTGACTGCCTGCCACTTTAAGGACGTGAGAGTAGTGTTATTACATTTCTAAGTGGATTGGAATGCTTGCATCTCACCGTGTTCGGCTACGAGTGGAAATCACTTTTTGCATAGTGCATTACGATATGTGGATGTAATTCGGGATGTTTTCTATGTCATTAGTTAAAATAAATGTTAAAAAATAACTCGAATGAAATCATTCTTGGATCACAGAAGAGGTAAATGTCTTGCAATGTTATTAATTTCTATGATTTTGGTAGCACTACACAAACTGAGCCCACAAGCTAGCAAACATGACACCAGCTAAAAGGACATCTCCAGGTGTAAATGTTTGCCAATGGGTTACATACTGTAGCCTACTCAAATGTCACTAAACCAAGTAGGCCTTAATTAACTTACTTTCATAGCCTAGGTAGGTTAGACTAGAACTAGAAACACTGCCACAAACCATGTTGGTGAAGTCGTTCGAACAAGATGGCTACTGAGGCAGTGAGGAACAATGTTTTGCCACCCAATGAAAAGTTTTTTCTCACCTTGAAAGTTGAAATTTGCTTTATGTAAATGGTAGGAAGTTTGTCATCGTGTTGTCTTATTTACAGAAGGAAGCGTGTTTAACTATTACTAGGTTGGAAAGCGTTGGAAAATGTATCAATCGCAATGGCTGATGGGACAAGTAGTTCCTTCACTCGGAAAGTTTTCTGTTCGTTTTTTTGCTTGATATGAGATGCTTGGTATGAGTTGATGTATTATGATTCAATCCTGGTCAGCCTATGTCAAGGCCCAGGGACTGAAAACAAAATGATTTTCATTTGGGTTCATTCTGGGCAAAAACAGTTTACGTTCCTGTTCCAGTGTTCAAAGTCCTTTCCTCTAATTGGAACCGGTTAGAGCGTTATAGACGGATAGTTAATAGCGTTCCTTGATGACATTGACATTGCTTTTACACATTTATTTATTGCAGGGTACACAATAGCCTACGTTTTTTTTTTTTTTTTTTTTTTTTTTTTTTTTGGTACAAGTGCCTTAAAGGTGCTCTAAGCGATGCTGTGGGGTATACTACGAATCTCGATTAATGGGTTAGCGAGGTATGTTGCGCTCAAAGCCAGGGTATGCTGTGACACGAAAGTGGATCTGTTGTAGCGTCGCTATATCACCATGGTATCTTATGCTCGCAACTAAACCTGGTCGGGAAGGAGGTTATGTGCTAAGTTATAGCTCAAATCGTGTAATTTACCGACCACTGATCAATCAATTGTCTTGAAAAATGAAGTTATCTCACGTGTAGGATTCTGTCATATATCTTACAGGTGGAGCCCCGCCTCTACAAACATTTTTGATCTCGAATGCGCTTTTAATAGTGTTGTGCGTGCAAATATGCCACTATGGACTTGCATACCATACAACATCTGATGACAATCGATTTATTTGATGTTATAGGCTAGACACTAAAAATGACCGCAGTGTAGATTACACTATCGCTCATAAATATGGAAGTAATTGTTTTTTAATGTAGGCGGTCTTGTGCGTCTCCACGTTTCATGATTGGCCAACGTCATCCCAACACCGAGAACGCACACAGATCTGAGCTAAAAGCCTAGTTTGACAAATATATCACATAACTGCTATCGTAGTATCACTTAACGTATGCCCCTGAGTCAAGGCTTTGTGAAGCCTCGATGTGTCTACATAGCCTAGATATGTCTAACGTGCTTCGTAGTATACCCCACTGGGTAACGTCACTTCTGTTGACTTTCAAACAAAACAGAGAGCTAGCTTGCTACTTCCTCCCCCTCCCTCCCGTGCTGCTCCCGTGCAATTGAAACTCTCCTAAACGTGCATCACTTCTGTGATTTGCTGGAACAGTTTATGTTTTTATGGGCTAGGTTTGCCCAGGTTGTTTTTGTTGCCGTTTTTGGAGCCTGGGCTGTCCACAGAGATCGCGTTTTTTTACCGTGTATTCAGGACACAGACAGTTAGCAGTTGGTTAGGTGATGTTTGCAGTAAGTGACATAAAATGTTTTAGCCTAAAAAATGTGTGGCATCGCTTAGAGCACCTTTTAAAGTTTAAATCAAAGCCTAACCTACACTACCAGTCAAACGTTTGGACACATACACACTTATTAGGGATCGACCGATATGGATTTTTTAGTACCGATACTGATTTTTTTCCATCAGCCTTAGCCGATGACTGATACAGGCTGCCGATTTTCTTGAGCCGATATTTGGAGCCGATACTGCTTTTATTTTGCTCCCTCAATTTACATCATACAAATGACACATAATTACACAAATGATGATAACAAATGTTATAAGTCTCAATTTAAAAAAGGAACATTTATTGAACTTATGGATGGGTGCACTGGATATGGTTAACTGTGCAAAATGCTTTCATCAACATCTTACAACACAGCCTTGATGATGCATTGCTTGCTGACATATTATAAGACATAATTCAAGTCATCACAAAATGTCCTTTGTCAACACATTTAAATAATTTAAGAAAACAATAAGCCTGAAAAGTAGCTATTGAAATAAAGTGCTTGATTTGTCATTTTAGACTGCATGGTTTCAATTTGTCTATGTCTATATTTTTCTAAAAAAAGCTGCCAGATTTGTCAACCACAGAACATAAATCAGCAGAGGAAAATAACGTGATGTCAGATGTTTCTGTTCTAAACGGCATCAATGTAAAAAGGTATAAAAACGTATCTCTCAAAGTTTTAAAATCTCTACTTCAGGTAGCGCAGCACTCTCATATCGCTGTGATGCGTGTGTCCCACTGAGTGAGACAGACCAGACGCACACACAAACTTCTGTTTGGTAGCTGACGAACCACCATTGAACTGGATTGATAATGATAACGTTAGCAAACGTCTCTAAACAAGTAAGGCATACACGGTATGTCTGGTAAATGATCAACGTTAACACGAATTAATATTCAACTACACGTCTCTCATTATTACAGTGCATGAAAATGCACTGTACTGTTCTTCCTAGGCTTCTTATTACAGTGCATGAAAATGCACTGTACTGTTCTTCCTAGGCTTCTTATTACAGTGCATGAAAATGCACTGTACTGTTCTTCCAAGGCATTTTATTATTATTCTTCTTCTAACGCACTTAATGCAGCTTCAACCGTTTAACGTAGAAACTTCATTCAAACTATGTTACGTAGGTCTTACTTAGGACATGGGTGCTATGTATTTTTCATCTTTGTAACTTTTATACTTTTTAAACTATTAATTAAAAACTAATCAAAATTTCCCCATAGACTTAACATGGGCTGATGACATCACAATAGAGCCGTTAAGCAATTAGAATCCTATGGCAGGTGTTCGGGCCACCTGGACCAACTGCCAGTCTCAGGCTTTAAGCATACAAACTGGCCCTATTAAGACTACACATCCTGTTCAACTGCTTCCTCTGCCAAAAACTGTTTCAAAATAAAAGTCCTCACTACAATATTTCACTGTTAAACAATTCAACCCTTTAAACTACTGAACTTTTTAACTGTTCAGCCATTGTAACTGTTACTTGTCATCAACTATGACTCCTACCCACTGTAGCTAGTTAGCATGGTTAGCATAGTTAGCATGCTAGCATGTTAACATTTTTAGCAAAACTGTTAAAAATGATTAGCTAAGTTAGCTAAGTAACATGGTTAGCATAGTTAGCATGCTAGCATGTTAGCATGCTAGTTAGCATTTTTAGCAAAACTGCTAAAAATGATTAGCTAAGTTAGCTAAGTAACATGGTTAGCATAGTTAGCATGCTAGCGTGTTAACATGCTAGTTAGCATTTTTAGCAAAACTGTTAAAAATGATTAGCTAAGTTAGCTAAGTAACGTGGTTAGTATAGTTAGCATGCTAGCGTGTTAACATGCTAGTTAGCATTTTTAGCAAAACTGTTAAAAATGATTAGCTAAGTTAGCTAAGTAACATAGTTAGCATGCTACCATAGTTAGCATGCTAGCATGCTAATTAGCATTTTTAGCAAAAAAACTTGGTTAACATTATTATCTTTGATAACAGTTTGAAACAGTTAATTACTTACAAAGCTCTGAATGGCATAGCACCTTCATATATCTCTGAGCTTTTAATATCTTATCAACCACAAAGGAAAATTGGATCATCCAATTCTAATCTTTTAATCGTACCCAAAGTGCTCCACAAACAAAGTGGAGAAGCTGCGTTTATCTATTATGCCCCCAAACTATGGAACACCCTGCCTCTGTACATCAAGCAGGCGAGTTCAGTAAATATTTTTAAAAAAGATCTGAAAACATACCTGTACAGGAAAGCTTTTAGTTAACTCATCTTATCCTGTAGACTACATTTTCAGATTATTCTACATCTGCTACTATTGGAGGGCGCAGCCAGCCAGAAGCAGATGGGCTCCCCCTATTAAGTCAGGTTCTGCTCAAGGTTTCTTCCTGGAATATGGGAGTTTTTCCTTGCCACAGTTGCCATATGGCGTGCTTGTGGGGGGTAAGAGGGTTAAGGCTGCCAGTCTTATGACGTCATTTTCTATATTTTTGATATGTTGCTGAGTATAACATAAACAGCAAAGAAAAGTGATTGATAATGACTGACTGACTATTATTGTGTTACATGCTTCAAATGTAAAGCACTTTGAGCTGCATTCTGTGTATGAAAGGTGCTATACAAATAAAGCTTTATTATTATTATTATTATTATTATAACATAGTAGCATAACTGCTAGCAAACATTAGGGCCATTCCAACTGTCAGTTATCGTCAATTATCTACCTAAATAATTTAACTATTTAAATTATCCACCTATTTAACCATTCAATCATTCCAACTATATTAAACCTTATCTACCAAGCAAATCATTTAACTATATAAACTATCCACCTATTTAACTGTTCTGTCATTCCAACTATATTAAACCTCATCTACCTAGTTCAGTCATTCCAACTACATTAAACCTCATCTACCTAGTTCAGTCATTTGAACTATATTAAACCTCATCATGTTGGTTGCCAATTAGCACATAATCTGTTTTAACAATATATTTCACACCATATGTTTTGCATTTTCATGCACTGGTAATTCCCTGGAATTGCGTTTTCTAGTTCTTATTCTTATTCTTCCGCTAACGCGTTTAATGCAGCTTCAACCGTTTAACGTAGAAACTTCATTCAAACTTTGGTACGTAGGTCTTACTTAGGATAAGAGTGCTATGTATTTTTCATCTTTGTAACTTTTATACTTTTTAAACTATTAATTAAAAACTATTCAAAATTTTCCCATTGACTTAACATTGGGCCTTTATGACATCACAGCAATTAGAATCCTATGGCAGGTGTTCAGGCCACCTGGACCAACTGCCAGTCTCAGGCTTTAAGCATACAAACTGGCCCTATTAAGACTACACATCCTGTGCAACTGCTTCCTCTGCCAAAAACTGTTTCAAAATAAAAGTCCTCACTACAATATTTCACTGTTAAACAATTTAACCCTTTAAACTACTGAACTTTTTAACTGTTCAGCCATTGTAACTGTTACTTGTCATCAACTATGACTCCTACCCACTGTAGCTAGTTAGCTAAGTTAGCTAAGTAACATGGTTAGCATAGTTAGCATGCTAGCATGTTAGCATGCTAACATGTTAGCATGTTAGTTAGCATTTTTAGCAAAACTGCTAAAAATGATTAGCTAAGTTAGCTAAGTCACATGGTTAGCATAGTTAGCATGCTAGCATGTTAGCATGCTAGTTAGCATTTTTAGCAAAATTGTTAAAAATGATTAGCTAAGTTAGCTAAGTAACGTGGTTAGCATGCTAACATGCTAGTTAGCATAGTTAGCATAACTGCTAAAAATGATTAGCTAAGTAACATGGTTAACATAGTTAGCATGTTAGCATGCTAGTTAGCATACCTACTAAAAATGATTAGCTAAGTTAGCTAAGTCACATGGTTAGCATACTTAACATGTTAGCATGCTAGTTAGCATAACTACTAAATATGAAAACATTAACTAAGTTAAGTAACTTGGTTAACATTATTATCTTATTATAACTGCTAGCAAACATTAGAGCCATTCCAACTGTCAGTTATCGTCAATTATCTACCTAAATAATTTAACCATTTAAATTATCCACCTATTTAACCGTTCAATCATTCCAACTATATTAAACCTCATCTACCTAGCAACTAATATAGTTTGTTTTTACTCTGTATGATATTTTACATCATATTTTTTGCATTTTCATGCACTGTATTTCCTTCAGGAAATGCTTTTCTAGTTCTTCTTCTTCTTCTAACGCATTTAATGCAGCTTCAACCGTTTAACGTAGAAACTTCATTCAAACTATGTTACGTAGGTCTTACTTAGGACATGGGTGCTATGTATTTTTCAACTTTGTAACTTTTATACTTTTTAAACTATTAATTAAAAACTAATCAAAATTTCCCCATTGACTTAACATTATGATTATGACATCACAATACGGCCGTTAAGCAATTAGAATCCTATGGCAGGTGTTCGGGCCACCTGGACCAACTGCCAGTCTCAGGCTTTAAGCATACAAACTGGCCCTATTAAGACTACACATCCTTTTCAACTGCTTCCTCTGCCAAAAACTGTTTCAAAATAAAGGTCCTCACTACAATATTTCACTGTTAAACAATTTAACCCTTTAAACTACTGAACTTTTTAACTGTTCAGCCATTGTAACTGTTACTTGTCATCAACTATGACTCCTACCCACTGTAGCTAGTTAGCATGGTTAGCATGTTAGCATTGCTAACATTGTTAGCATTTTAAACACAACTGTTTAATCATCTAAAAATGATTAGCTAAGTAACATGGTTAGCATAGTTAGCATGCTAGCATGTTAGCATGTTAGTTAGCATTTTTAACAAAACTGCTAAAAATGATTAGCTAAGTTAGCTAAGTAACATGGTTAGCATAATTAGCATGTTAGCATGCTAGTTAGCATTGTTAGCAAAAGTGCTAAAAATGATTAGCTAAGTTAGCTAAGTCACATGGTTAGCATAGTTAGCATGCTAGTTAGTATTTTTAGCAAAAGTGTTAAAAATGATTAGCTAAGTAACATGGTTAGCATAGTTAGCATGCTAGTTTACATAGTTAGCATAACTGTTAAAAATGAAAACATTAGCTAAGTTAACCAAGTTAAGTAACTTGGTTAACAATATTATCTTTGATAACATAGCTAGCAAAACTGCTAGCAAACATTAGAGCCATTCCAACTGTCAGTTATCGTCAATTATCTACCTAAATAATTTAACCATTTAAATGATCCACCTATTTAACTGTTCAGTCATTCCAACTCTATTAAACCTCATCTACCTAGCAACCAATATAGTGTTTCTACTCTGTATGATATTTTACATCATATTTTTTGCATTTTCATGCACTGTATTTCCTTCAGGAAATGCTTTTCTAGTTAGAGTGCATGGAAATGCACTCTACTGTTATCCGAATTCTTCTTCTTATTCTTCTTCTAACGCTTTTTGTGCGTTTAATACAGCTTCAACTGTTTAACGTAGAAACTTCATTCAAACTGCGTTGCGTAGGTCTTACTTATGTGACTTCAGCTATGTATTTTTCAACTTTGTAACTTTTATACTTTTTAAACTATTAATTAAAAACTACTAAAATTTCCCCATTGACTTAACCCTTTAGGCGCCAGAGGTTTTTTTCCGAAACGATACATTTTGACATCTTCAATTCAAAAGGCTATATCTTAAAAGTGATAAGAGATAGAGACTTTCTGTAAATTAGAGAAATATTAAGGATGACCCAAAGTTTATGTAGAGATTAAATGTTTATATCTAATTTGCATATTATGACGTCATATGGTGGCGGCCATCTTGGATTATAGAATTTTCATGAAAAGTCGCATGTTTGAATGATAAAATGCACCACTTCTTTCCCCCCAAAATGTCCCTCACCTTCTGTATGCTATATTGCACAATACTGAATGCTCAGGTAAATAGTAAGTAGTGAACAAACTGTGTAAATCATTACTAATAAATGGCCGAAACAAACCAAATGCATGTAGCGGTAGACTGGCCTTTTGCTGTAGAGATTTTCCATTTACTACATACAGTAGGCACTCTGATTCCATGTATGGGGCACATATAGATTATTCAGATGACACACAAACACAAGTAGACAAGACCTGTTTAGTTCAAAAGCTCATTTGCCACGGCAAGGCACAAATCAGGAGTGAGATGACGAGACAAGACAAGAGACAATGTTAGTATTTTTTTTCTTTTTGTTGTTTTTGTTGATGTTTTTTTTCTTAGCTGACAAAGACACACACATCACAAGGACATGAACACACAAAAAGGAACACATAGTGTATGTCCTAAATGATCAGGGAAATGGATAGCAAATCAACAGTGTAAATCATTACTAATAAATGGCTGACTTTTTTTATTTTTTATGTAGCAGGCCTTTTGCTGTAGAGATAATGACTCCCTATGCCTATCCATACAGGGCCGGCATTCCCATCATCTTGTGATAGACTATGCATGACCTAATGTGTGTGTGTGGGAGAGGGAGAGGGAGAGAGCGTGTCACCACCTCCACCATACGAGCAGCATGGCCAGATCTGCCTCGCGCGCGCCGAGTGGAGAGAATTTGCGCAGCTCGGACTAGGCCTACTGTCATTCTCATTGCGACTCCCCACACTGCCACTACGTTCCCCCCTAACTCTCCTATGAGCACTTTGACCTCGTCTAACATACCCAGTCGCATTAGATAAAGGCTCCACCACGTTACTGTCGCCGCGATTGTGGAGAGGCAAAAGACAGAAGCTAGCGCTATTAGGCTACCTCCAGCCTTGTTCGCCACACCACTAACACCCTGCTAACTTCCCGATGAACACTCCGAACCAGTGAAACATTATTCCCACCAGTGACATTGGGCAAACGATTCAACGTTTGTGCTTGGTGTAAGCTAAACTATGGAGTAAACTCTCACTTTGTCCAGCTGCATCATTGAAGGCAGGGACGCATCTGAAGCCTTACTAAACGAATCACCGTCATTTCCTGAAGGCAGATATTCCCCTTCAGAATCAGGGTCCGCGAATAGAAGACCCAACACTTCATTTCAGGTAAACTTTTTTGATGCCATTAGACGATAATCTAATGCAAATACTCGCTAACGTTGACAATATCGCTCTGACTAAGTGGCTCACACGCACACTAGCTCCGGTATTGCACGCACTGATTCAATGCGCTGTAGCTCAAAAGTTTTGTTTAAACCATGACCTTTTTCGGACTCGGGGATGACGTATGACATGTCTGCCACCTAGTGGAGTGGATGTCGAACGAAATATGACACCCTATTTGACTAAATCGGCCGTTTTATTCAGTACCGCATCTTGTCGAGTAAACTCGACAGTGGCGCCTAGAGGGTTAACATTAGATTATGACATCACAATAGCAATTAGAATCCTATGCCAGGTGTTCAGGCCACCTGGATCACCATATATGGCTCTGGCCAGGCCACCTGGATCAACTGAGAGTTTCTCAGGCTTTATGACATCATAGCAATTAGAATATTGTGCCAGGTGGCCAGGCCACCTGCATCAACTGTCAGTTTCTCAGGCTTTAAGCATACAGTCTCATTCTATGCTATAAGCCTGAGAAACTGTTCAGTCATTCCAACTATATTAAACCTCATCTACCTAGTTCAGTCATTCCAACTATATTAAACCTCATCTACCTAGTTCAGTCATTCCAACTATATTAAACATAATCTACCTAGCAAATAATTTAACCTTTTAAACCATCCACCTATTTAACTGCTCAAGTCATTCCAACTACATTAAACCTCATCTACCTAGTAAATAATTTAACCTTTTAAACTATCCACCTATTTAACTGTTCAGTCATTCCAACTATATTAAACCTCATCCATCTAGCAAATAATTTAACATTTTCAAAATAAAAGTCCTCACTAGCTAGTTAGCTAGTTAGCATTATTAGCATTGTTTACATTTTAGCAAAACTGCTAAAAATGATTAGCGAAGTTAGCTGAGTCACATGGTTAGCATAGTTAGCATGTTAATATGGTTAACATAGTTAGCATTTTTAGTAAAACTGCTAAAAATGACTAGCTAAGTTAGCTAAGTCACATGGTTAGCATAGTTAGCATTTTTTTCAAAACTGCTAGAAAACATGAGCTAAGTTAACTAAGTAACTTGGTCAAAATAATTAGCTTTGTTAGCATAACTGCTAGCAAACATTAGAGTCATTCCAACTGTCAGTTATCGTCAATGATCTACCTATATAGAGCCTTTAAACTTTTTGTCTACCAACACGCATTAAACTATCAGTATGTCAACAACCTTTAAACTATCTACATATAACTTTTAAACTTTCAACATTCATTAAACTATCTGTCTATTAAACTATCTGTCTATGAACAACTGTTAAACTATCTACATTCAACTTTTAAACTGTCTAGGTCTAAACTATCAACTTTTTATTAAGTTATGCTATGTCTGTCCTAGCTTCATTTTCATGCACTCGTAATTCCCTGGAATTACATTTTCGAGTTTTCTCAATGATCTTCTGCCTGCTCCGCTGTGGCTAGTGCCGTACCTACGGCTGGGCCCTCTCACAGTTTTGAAATGGTCAGTAGTGGGAACTACTGTTGCCTTCATGATTTTCCTTTTAAAAGTTTCTTATAAGAAGGACATATCACTTATCAACAATGACAAGCCACAACCTGCGGCTCTCTCTCCCTCTCGTGAGTGCAGACGCGTTCCCAATTAAATGGATCGCATAATGTTCACGTTAGATCTGCTGCAAAGGAGATAACTAAGAGTTAACTTAGTTTAATATGATGTTATCTCTATTTAACATGATGTTTTGAAATTGACATTGTAAACGTTCTCTAAGGAGAGTGAAAAGCAGTTTGCAGTAAAGCTAACCAACTATCGCAGGAAAAAAAATAGCGAGCAGCCTGATAACCAAATGAAATGCTCGGCGGGCCGGATCCGGCCCGCGGACCGCAGTTTGCCCACCCCTGCCCCAGACCCTTCTCAGTTGTAACTGAGAGTGGCTCTTTGGAAGAGTAATTCACAGCCCATTTCCAAAGGGCGTTCCGGACGCAATAGGAGAGGCCAAAAACCAAACAGAGCAACGAAAGAGACACGGGAACACACAATTTGCAACAGTTTACTGTCTGGTTGTAGGGACAAAGACATCGTAGGCTACCCCACTGACAGCTAATGTCACTAGCAACCTACAACTGCCCTCATCAAACACAATTGTTTGTATATGTTCTCTGAACAAAACTGTCCATGTTCAAACGATCATTTTGTTTCATTCGTCCTTTCTGGCCGGCCAGGACATAAAGCAGGCATAGGGGACTGACTGAAAGACTGAAACGTTCAAAGCAGTTATGCCGGAATTGTTTCAAGGCAAACACTGAAGTGTAGCTTAATGCAGCTAGTCTGTAAATCATTACCTTACCATAAAAACTCAATGTTGCAATGTGTTTAGACTAGCCTAGGCCCATTTCATTTTTTGAGCATTCTGAGTTTCTGCTTGAAACGGTGTAGCCTTAAAGATAAAGATGACCAGATATGGTGAAAATGAACATGATGACTGATGAAATAAATTAGTGTGATGTTTTAATAAACCATTGTTGGCTTACAATTAAGTCAGCATAGCACATCTATTCAAAAATATGTGTTTTCTGTCGGCTACGTGTCCTACTGTAGCCCTATAAATAAACAAAATATCAAACAGTTTTCAGTAGCCTACCACTGTTGCAGATTTCACATAGGTATCCCTTACATTTTTGTACATTGTTGCACATTTCAACATAAGGAAGCAGTTACGAGAAACTTTCTTCTAACTCCCTGTCTAAAACCAACGTGATGGCAGCTTCTAACAAGCGGCAGCAGTGATCGTTGATATTACGGCGCCAACAGGGTGCTCTATCGTCATCGTGTAAAGCCTGCCTCAACGGTTCTGATGGGTGCCTAGATTTAGTAAAATTGGAAATGGGCTTGAATGGGCTCTTGGCCAGATGGACTTGCAGAGCAAATCTCAAATTTGCCGGAAGTTCAGCTGGGTTTTTCCCAGGCTACGAACAGCCGCTCCGTTTAAAATGTTTCTGTGTGATTGTCAACTGTGATGAAATGCGTTCATTCCACTTTTTATATCATAAACGTAGCAAGCCTATGAAAAGGCTTTGCAGTAGGATTGTCCAATGGTCAATCTGTTGATTAATTTTTCTGTTTTATGTGACGCGCCGATGCTGGGTTCATGCAGTTTTGCACAAGTTTAAAGTGTTTAGCCGACTGGGTAATTCGTTAGCTATGATGGAATTTGTTCAATAAGTTTCACTTTTCATGCCTATGATAAGGCTTTGCAGTTGTCCAATGGTCAGTCTATTGTCTCAATTGTGTTTCATGTGACGCACCGAAGCGTCATGCATTTGCTCTGGTTGAAAATGTGTCTACGTAATTTGTCAGCTGTGATCAAATGCGTTCAATAAATTCCACTTTTATGTCATGAATATAACATGCCTATAATTAATGTTTGTATGGTGTATCTAATCTCTTATGTTATGCCTCTCTTATGTTCAATCAAATTGCCTTTGCCCACCCGTTTTTGCCTGTGCCCACACATTTGAACATTTCTGGCTACGTCACTGATTTAGTGTTATCAAATAAAGAGACATGCAATTAGGGGGTAGTCTTGTGTAGAAGCAACAAACAACGTTATTTAAATAAACGAACAAAGTGGATACTTGCTGTCCATGAAAACAGCATAGGGACTGACTAATCCAAAAATGGAAATAACAGGTCTTTGAATTGACACGCAAAATTAGACTGTTGTAGGCCTATAGCCTAAGTTAAAAGTTGAATGGGCATAAGTCACGACTTGTTGTAACAGAGGTAAATATAGTAGCAAATAGCCTATAGTGATGACACCGCTTATAAAACATTGATTTCACTCTCGCTGGAGTGAACGCAGAACGGGCTCACGCATTGGGTGCCCTGTTTATGCCTATCTATATCTTCGTATAGCCAATCTATACAAAATATCAGAAAATGGTTTTGCATTAGGCTTATAGCCTAGCAGATAATAAGACTACCAAATTAATTAAACAAGAAAACTGCATGTGTCTTTCTTTCCTCCGATTGGAATGAATGAAATTACTGCGCAAAGTGGAAAGGGAAAAAAGTGTGAGATTTCACAACATTTGTTTATGTTATAAGAATATGAAATTAATAAATATCAGAACAAGAGGCTTTTGCGAATTAGCCGAAAGATGAACGATAATGCGCCATACTGTAGCCTATAGTAGGCAAAAGTTTGCGAGATGGAAAGAGGAAAATCACGTTTAAATGTCCATTTAAATCAGTGGTTCTCAACCTTTTTTGAGCAAACGCCCCCCTGACCTTACTTTGATCTTCTGACCTTACTGATTTCCTCCCCCCCCCCCCACACACATACACACACACACACACACACACACATACACATACAATAAAAAAAAAAAAAAAACTACACCCCTGGGTAGGCTATAGGCCACTCACATTCATGCTATATTGCTTAAATAAAAAAAAACGAGCCCATATCTTTGGATGCTTTGTCGGGATGTTTTTTAATTAAATGTTCCTGTAACCGCGAGGGTTTCATGGCCTCATTCGAGAAAACGTGATCGCAGAGCAGGCACATAGGTAAAGTAGTGTTCATCGGTGAAGGAATAAATCCATAATTGATGTAATTTGCATTGTACTGTCGGCACTTTTTCTTGCTATCCGCCATGTTTGTTTGTGTTGTTTTATTAAAGATGAAGATGTCACAGTGAATTGTGTACATTTTTATTGGTTATTGAACTGTTAAGCCGCAAACTTGGGTTATGTTTATCGGCGTTACTATAGAGATGATGATAGCTGGGGCTGGGGGATGTGAGTCCGGGCGTGTGCAGGCCCGAACTGCACTGTATGACCACTGAGCATAGATAAACAGTAAAATGTAGCTGGGACGGTAGAGGGGTTAGAAACCCATGAGTGAAAATAGCCTATTTATTTCAGGTAGCCTATTTTTGCACCAAAAATATGTGAAAACCATAAAAAAAAAACCATTCCCAGCGCCCCCCTAGGTTGTACGAAAGCCCCCCAGGGGGCGGTACCCGCCCCCGTTGAGAAACCCTAATTTAAATTATAGCGCAATCTAATGCACTGTTGTGCGTTTTAAATCCGAAATGAGAAGGAATGTGAGGAGACTGCTATCTACAATTGAAACTACCGGTAGGCTATCTGCAGCCTACGCAAATGTAATAGCCTTATGTCCTGGGCTATGGATGTCTATGCAAATATAGGCTGATTCATCTCTCCTTGCATTTTGCAACTGTGAGGTCCATGGTAGGCGCCCGACAGAAATATTGTTTCATTTTGCGATTGAGATATCCACGCTCTACGCTCACGTCCCCCAGTGTGGCCCTGTTTACCGGTGTTACATGGCAACTGGCACCCATGTTAACTGGCTGCGTTGGTGACGTTTCACGAGTGATGACGTTTCTTTGACAGATGTGGCCGCTTGCAGATTTGTCACTTTCTGATGGAAACTGGAGACGAACAAATACAAATATGCATGACATATTTAAATGTCAGAATTGTCTGTAGTAGGCCTACGCTACATGCACTGGACCAGAATATGCCACCAAAACAATAAATAGCCTTATAATAACTCCACGTGGGTATCAAACCTGCTTCCTAAATGAAACCTCTTACATGATAACCATTTTTTACGTACTTGCGCCACGAACCAGCCCTAAAGTCATAGTGAAATTTACTTCAGTTAGTCTATACAATTAGAAGAAGTCAGCTGATGATTGTAGCAAGTTAACACGGCTGATGGTGTTGTCTTGCTACAGCAGTTGCCCAAGCCAGTAGGTCTTCAAAGTATCATGGTTAAGTTTTCAAACATTTTACTGACTGGTGGTCAGGCTCTCTGTGGCCACCTAGTCTACCTGTAGCCTAAATTGAGGAAGCGTTGCTGGTCTAAAAATAAATAAATAATAATAAAAAAAAGTGTGATGGGGAGGATTGAACCCATGTCGACTGCGTGATCAAGCAATTTATAGGCATGAACCTGTTGCGCCACAGGAGAAGCACCAACTTAAGAATTGGGAAGTAAAGTATCGTGTCAGCAACATTAATGTTAATAAGCAACATTAATGTTAATAAGCCTAAAGAGTTTTGACTCTCCCTGTGCGCAAATTTTGTGTAAAATATGGACACGTTATAGACTTCTCCTGCCCATTGCGGTGTGCGTTTCAATGCCTGTGTTTCATGAACGGAATTCTTAAAAGAATAGGCTGGACAAAAGGATACACAATTAGGCAACACATTTTTATTTGATTTATTTGCTGACGTTCATGTTCATGTGCCTCTACAGACACTTCAGGTAGGGGCGACCACAGCCTAACCTCAGTGAAACGTTTGTAAAACTTAACCATGATACTTTGAAGGCCTACTAAATGGCTTGGGCAACGGTAGCATGATAACATGGTAGCCAGATAACATGAACAGCTATGTTAACTTGTTACAATTATAATAACGTTAGCTGACTTCTTTTAAACATACAACTGAAGTCAATTTCTGTGAGTGCCGTCAGCTGGTTCGTGGCGCAAGTGGATAGACGTCTGATTACCAAGCAAACAGGTCAATTTATTCGTGGATCGATACCCACGCGGAGTGTATTTATGCTATTTAGGTGTTTGTTTTTTGGGTGGCATATTCATGGTCCAGTGCATGTAGTACTACATAGAATTTTGACTTTTAAACATGTCATGCATATTTGTGTGCGTCGTTGAAATACAAATACACATGCTGATACAAATACAAGAAGAAAATCCAGCACATTCGTCCACAATTTCAGATGGCTTTGCCTGATACCCAGATTATGATACAGTGCTACATCGCTGTAGTGGCATAGTGTCAATTGCAATTGCAACTGCCAAATTACTGATTTTAATGCTTGGGATGTTGAAACAGTGAGTTTTTATGAATCTGAACACCTCCAACATGTCTTTACAGATATACCTCTTTGCAAGTGTGTAAAAAAATAAATGGAAGAATACTACCCATTGAGTGTAATGACCCAAATGAAGTATGAATATGCATTACAAAACTGGTGTAGCAAGATTTTCAAATGGACTTTAATTTGTTATTTACATGCTTTGTTGCTTAATGATTCTTAGACATCAACTTCTTTTCTTTTCAAGTGACATGAAGAATGCAGTCATTGGAAACAACAAGCAAAAGGCCAACCTAATTGTACTGGGAGCCGTGCCCAGGTGCACACACACTTTCTATCTCTCACTCATACTTCACCACTCCTTTGCAAAATATCTCATACCATATCCTTAGTCTTTGGATAACATGCTGTAATGTAGGCAATGTCACACATATAGGAAGTAGAGTTCTTGGTTGGTGTAGTACTCTATCAAATTTTAATTTAAGATGCGAACCTGTTTGACCTCCAGGCTCCTATATTTGCTCCAGCAAGACTCCTCTATTGAGGAACTGAGGACGGAGTGTGCAGTGGTGCTAGGCAGTCTGGCCATGGGCACAGAGAACAACATCAAGTCCCTGGTGGATTGTCACATCATACCTGCCCTTTTGCAAGGTGCCTACACAAGCAAAAACACATTATTCAATTAATGTTTATACTTAAGCCATTTAATGGGGACCCAGTGCAGACCCAGTGTTTGACTCCTGTATTTTGAGATAAAGTATTTTTCGGAATTTTCATTTGTTTTCACCCGTTTCATCTGTCTGTTACCTGTACCAGGTAAACTGGTAAAATGTGTGCATTAAAAAAGATGAAACCCCTTGAGACGATAGCAATAGCTACGAATCTATGTGCATATTTTGCATCAACATATTTTTTGTTTAGTTTCTACAGGGGAAATGACCTGGATCAAGGTCTGTAAGCCAGTAACTGTACTTGCAGGAGTAAAAGAGTCTCCCTTAACTAGTGTCTCTCACATTCTCACATTAAATCTCTTGTAAGCAAAAAGTGTTGTTTTGTTTTTTAAAGGTCTGGTCAACCTGACTTAATCTCCCCAGAGAGGGGAAGGAACGTGAATTCTCTATTTCAGTCTATTGCAGTGTATTGCAGTGCAGTGGGAAAGGAAAAAATCTTTTTGTGATTGCCCAAAACATATCTGTGTACCTTTTTCAGGCCTTCTCTGTCCGGACCTGACCTTCATAGAGGCCTGCCTGCGTTGCTTAAGAACAGTGCTCATCAGCCCTGTTACACCAGTGCAACTACTTTATACTGTAAGAGATGCTTACACACATTGCTACAATGAATAGACTCAATCAGCTGTGTGAATGCTTTTAGATGTAACATATTCTGTAAGACTCCTGAAATGTGTACTAATTAGTAATTTCTGTGTGTGTGTGTGTGTGTGTGTGTGTGCGTATGTGTTCTCTTCAAGGATCCGACTGTGATTCCCCATCTCATGTCTCTGATGAACCAGAGTCTCCGTACACAAGAATACATCACACAGATCATCTCTCACTGCTGCAAGGTCTGCTCTAACAATGTCCATCTATTCAATTATCATATACAGTACTCTCCAGAATTATCGGCACCTCTGCTGTCAAGTTGACTAAAAACATGTTTAAATGAAAAAATGAGGAAAATCCAACGTTGGGAAGTACATTTATTTTTAGAGAAAGTGAAATCTCAAAGAAATACATATTTTTAACAAAAACTCATTGCTCACAATTATTGACTCTATACAATTATAAACTAACATATTTTGCTATGTAAAGACATACTTCAATCAATGTTTTGAGATGTTAAAGTTCAGAGTTAACAACATTTGACATGTCAAATAACTACCCCAATCTTTGGATGACATCAAATTTGTGAATTTCTGTCTAGTGGACACTGCAACATAGTCTAGTCACTTTTATCTATATAGCGCTTTTATATGCACAGAGTGCAATCCAAAGCGCCACACACAAGACAAAAGATGCCAGACGGAGTGGTGTAGTCGCCAGCGTACCTGTGCGTCACTCCAAGACATAAACAATTTCACAAACAACAAAATAAACAAACTCTCCTGGTATTTAACACATTGAGCAACATTATGCTCTTGAACAGTCCATAGCTAGTCAGGTGCTCTTGAACGTTTTTCAGGCAGGCCGGAGCTCCGGAAGCACGCGTCAGCTGTTGTTCTCCAGGAAGCACTTTGAAGCCAGCCAGCAGATCAGCAGTTCGGCGAATCTTCAAAAGTGACAGATCCTCCACCGTTAGCGTAGAAACATTCACACTTCCATCTACACCAGTCAGACACTTGTTAAGGCAGCTAGCTAGCGCAACTGCTCAGTAACGGATCAGTATTAGCCTATACAATTTGGCTAATTACTTTCTCCATCGCATAGAAGATCCCCCTCCAGACTACGGACGCTCCGTTACTCGCTTCTGGTTTCAAACGCAGCTCAACGCTGTTCTAACGCAAATCGGAATCCCAGCAGGCCGTTAATACTCATTATTTTATGGTGCAGCCACCAACGCGGCAAATAACGGCCTGTCCGATCAAGCACTCAAAACTAGTGAAATGGCGTTTACAAACGGAAGTTCGGGAGGAGCATGACGGAATTTGCCACGCCTCCTTAAATCAGACAGGTTATTTATTCGCAGTCTGTCTCTACCTGCCGAAGTTGCAGCATCGGCGTCACTCCGCTTGCAACCCACCACCTCCCCTTACGCCTCCCGTCTTCCATAGTTAAAGAATAAAGGGGTGTATGGCGGAATCCTGCACAACTCCTGCCTGTGCAGTTGACTCCTGCACGATCCCGCAAATCACTTCAGGACCCTGGCCAGAGACTTCTTCAAACATGCTTTTTCTATTATGATATTATATCTGTTTGCAAATTACGGATTGTGAACTTGGCATTAATACACTGCAAAAACTGCTTATCTAATACAGTCTAACCAAGTGATATTCATCTTATATCAAGATCAGAAAATATACTGTAGTTGATATTGTTTTCAGTATATAGAGACTAGTCACTAATTAGTGCAAAAGTGGAGATGCTCTTTTTGGGGGCATGACCATAGATAGTCTAGTCTTTGCAAGCAATATGTCTAACAAAAATATGCAAACTTATAATAAGAATAATAATAATACGTAAACTGTCTTGTCCAGTCTTAGGCCTACTAAAGGGGGGGGGGGGTGGGCATTATTTCATAACTGCTTCACTAGAAAAAAATACCACCAGCTGGTGCGTTCTCTCCTGGTGTAAACCTATCGTGGTAACGTTACCTACCTTAACATCAACGTCCATTGGACTGAGAGGTATTGGCTGGATTTGCATTGGACCGTGAACTGTATGCACATCTCTGTTTCTGCCTTCCTGAAGCCTGATTGCTGCTAATGCCGAGCTCCTCCTTCAGTATCTGAGAAATCGCTCGGGGCTTGAAGTGGCCTCTGTGGGGTCTGAGCTGCAGGAGAGAGTAGATGTTGAAAAGGACAGCCCAAACACGCGGTTGTGAAGTTCAACATCTAATGCACCCCAATGTTTAGTAGGTAAGGCCTACGCAATTAAAATAGGCTGCTGTAGCTAACTGCGGTAGCTATAACGGCAAGAGAAGTGATGTGCAGCAACACATTATTAGAGAGGATTCCAAGGAACCGAGCAGAGCTACACACTGGTGCAGGTGCTCCCTTGGTCAGCTAGGGAAGGGCTTTAATATGCTGGCACTCTCTGAACA
This sequence comes from Alosa sapidissima, assembly GCF_018492685.1. Taxonomy (NCBI): domain Eukaryota; kingdom Metazoa; phylum Chordata; class Actinopteri; order Clupeiformes; family Clupeidae; genus Alosa; species Alosa sapidissima. The sequence goes on from NC_055958.1 coordinate 7,447,775, forward strand.
CTGAGGAAGGCGAAAAAACTCCGACATTTAAAGGAGAAAAAATCCTTCCTGCGGGAGATGATGGGGAAAGGGGAAAAGGTAGCGACGCGGTCGCTACGGGGGAAGGGGGAGGAGGTTGCGCAGCACCCTAGGTAGGCAAAGAGAAAAGTGGGAAGGGTTGATTAGCTGGAAAAGAGAAAGAGGCCGTAGTAGCGGAAGGCAAGGTAGGCGGGAGATGATGGCTGAGATGGCTGCACGCGGGCTGCCATAACTTGCTGAATTGAGTGAGCAGGGGGAAAAGCTGTTTAGGAATAGAGAATGAGGCCGCAGTAGCGGAAGGCAAGGTAGAGGGCTGCATGTGGGCTGCCATAACTTGCGGAGTTGAAAAAACGTGTTGCATGAACAGAGGGGGAGACGCCGGAGGAACAGAGCTCCGCGCTGTGGCGCTGGTGCTCGGTTGATCGGCTATAGTAGGAGAGGAAAGATAAACTGATTGGGCAGGTCTGCTTTCCTTGCGAAACGAGGGCAATCAATCCTACATCCAACTCTGCTCTAATCAAAGATATGGTCCGCGGAGTAGCTCTCCTTCTTCGGGTCGTGTGGCGGCTATCGCTGTTATTAGAAACAGGTGAGCGATTGGATGCTGGAGAAGGTGCTGGGGAAGCCAATCTGCGCGACCGGCGACTTGGCTTCTAGCTTGACCAAACGCGTCTTGCAAGCGGAGTGATGCCGATGCTGCAACTCCGGCAGGTAGAGACAGACTGCGAATAAATAACCTGTCTGATTGAAGGAGGCGTGGCAAATTCCGTCATGCTCCTCCCGAACGTTTGTAAATGCCATTTGTTGATGTCCACAACATTTTGAAACAACAACCTTCCAATATTCTAAGCTACTAATTGACCTATTGCCAGCCCCGCCCATCGAACGCGGATGAGCCAATGGCAGTCCAGTAGCTCCACACATGTAGACCGAGTCCGACAGCTTCACCTTACAGCTCCATAGAAATGCATTGGGAGAGTCGCTATGCAATGTAGACTATATTTCTGTTTATTTGCAGTACCATGTTCCTTACATGACATGACCTGGTGCCCTTGTAATATGCATGCCTATCTAGTCTATCTAGCACAGCTAGCTATTAATATCAGTGAGTCCCACTCGCCCCCGTCTAAGTTTGTCACCCAACAAACCTAGAAATTAATTTTTAATCATGTGTCTCCATGGCATACTGGAGTTCTTCAACAGATTCTAAATGAAATCAGGTCCGTGGCTCTGTAAAAGAACCTCTTGGGTTATAACTTTTACAGACAGGCTTACAGCTACCATTGAAGTTCTAGTCAACTCCAGTCTGAGCTGTCGGACTTAGCAACAGTAACTTAAAGGAGAATTCCGGTGTGATATTGACCTAAAGTGTGTTGAAACATGATACCGAGTGTGAACGTATGTCTCATAGCCCATCTCGGCTTGTCCCCTGCACTCCAAAATCTGGCGCTAGTTAGCCGATGCTACCAACAGCTTTTTCAATGGTGGTGCTTCGGCATCGGGCTAGCCATGCAAATAAATCACTGTTTTACACCATTTACGAGGCTCAATGTATCTCCACACTTCATTGGTAGACTTCCGAGGGCCCTGACATTTAAAACGAGACATTGAGAACTATGAAAAAGCACTGGTAGTTTACTTACAATACAATTTATACAGACAGTATCTTCACAAAGTTTAGCGTTTGCAGCCATCTTGAATTTAGTCACGATAAGTCGAGCGACGAGTAAGAATGAACAGGCATGTTATGGGATCAGATTCCAAAAATAATTCAGTGGAAATGCATGGATTCCAGTTTCTTCCAGTAGCAGCAACTGGAATCCATACATTTCCACGGAATTATTTTTGGAATTTTTGGAACGCTAAAGACTGTTCACATGTCTTTCTTAACCAGTATGGACATTTAATCTGCAAAGGCAAGTTATTCAACTCACACAGACTGTGATCAGACATCCTGGTTTAACCAGAATCACCTACCGCTTGCGCTACTTCTACATCCATCGAGGTCAGTTTACTACAATCCATAAACAACAAACTTGCAATACTGGAACATCTGCACGCAGATATTAAGGACTTAAAAGCCAGCCTCGAATTTTCCCAATCACAGATCGACACACTCGCATTAGAAAACTGTGAACTCAAAGGAAATATCACAAACTTATCCGACCATGTTAATCAACTCACCAGCGAAAATCGGATCATGAAAGAAACAATCCTAGACCTCCAGTGCCGCAACATGCACGATAACCTCATTTTTTCCGGAATTCCCCTGCCAACTTCTAAAGATACACCCGACGACCCAGAGAAAGCAGTTAAAGAATTCTTGCAGTCATCTCTCAAACTACCGCCAGAAACAGTTGACAAGATTACCTTCCACCGTGTACACCGTCTCACTTCCAAAGACAATAAAAAACCTCCTCCAATTATCGCCAAGTTCGAACACTTCAAACACAAAGAACTCATCAAAAGCTAAGGAAAAGAACTGAAAGGCACTTCATTCGGACTAAACGACCAATTCCCACAAGTAATACAGGAAAGAAGAAGAGCCCTCTTGCCCATAATGAAACAACTCAGGCAAGAGGGCAAACGAGCAGCACTGTCAGTCGATAAACTGTATGTCAATAGAACTCTGTATCGCAACCCCAATATCACCACCTGGCTATAGCACATCATACCTCATGCCAACATTCATCTTGATTATAACATTGTCACCCTCAACTCTCTCTAACCCACTGCCTACTGATGCTTGGATCACCTCTCTCTTCTCTCTTCTTATGTTTCACTCCTTTTGCTCCCCCTACCCACCCATTCTCTTTTGCTCTCTCAATGTTTAATGTTTTTCATGGTGTTTTGTCTATACATGTTTGCTTGTGTGTCCTGTCTGTTTTTGTTTATTATGTCTATAGGCTAAAGTCAAATTATGATCTGTATGTTTTCAATGCTAAACAGAACATTTTCATGCTGTCACCACTCCAGAACCAAATTCCTACCTCTTTATGCTCTATATTCTTCTCAGCCCCTACCCTTTACATCTCATTCGCACACCACATTACATACCTATTCCTCCACCCCCCTTTCCCCCTGTCCTATCTAACTGACACCTGCACACACTCTCACACACACAATACCCATCTTATCAAACATTTTCATAACTGTACAATCACAACATGGTACCACTTACATTCCTGACCTGGGACATCCGTGGGATTGGATCTCAGGCAAAGAGGCTCAAAATCTTTTGATATTTTAAAAGCTGACACATGTCTCCTACAAGAAACTCATCTCTCAATCAGACTACACCCGCATCAAATCAAGACAATTCAATCACATTTTCTCATCTCATTACAATACAAAACAAAGGGGAGTTTGCATTCTGATTAACAAAAGAATCTCATTCATCCATAACGCCACCATCACAGACCCAGAAGGATGTTTTGTCATCATAAACATCTCAATTCACAATACCCCTGTAACAATTGTTAATGTTTATGGCCCTAATACAGACAACCCAGTTTTCTTTCAGAACCTCTTCACCTCCATCTCAACTCTATCTGGCTGTCCCATCAAAATTGCAGGCGACTTTAATACAGTGTTAGACCCCACAATTGACAGATCTGATCACTCTAAAAGCAAACGAATCTGGCAATCCACAAAAACAATAAAACAGTTCATGAGCGATTCTGGCCTTGGCGATTGTTGGCGGCTTCAGCACTCAGACTCCAAATGCTACTCTCTTTTCTCTCCGGTCCACCACTCCTATTCCCGTATTGATTATTTTCTAACCAGCAACTCTATAATGAAAAATATCTCTGATTCAACAATTCATCCCATAGTCATTAGCGATCATGCCCCAGTTACAATTAAATGGAACATAACGATAACCTGACCCTAGCCAGATGAAGTCCTATAAATCAGGTAAATACTTAGCAAATCAAATCCAACGTAACAAAGAAAAATCAACAATCCCGGTCATAAAGAACTCAGCAGGGAAGCTAACCAGCTCACCTGAAGAAATAAATCATGTTTTTTACCAGTTTTACTATTTAATATGAAACTATATTCTTCAGAAATAAACCCAAACCAGGAATTCATAGACTCTTTCCTAAACAGCATCAAATTACCACAACACAATGAGACCGAAATAAAAAACCTGGAATCACCTATAACTCAACAAGAACTGTTTGATGCCCTGAAACAGATGCCCGATAATAAAGCACCAGGTCCGGATGGCTTTCCTGCTGAGTTCTACAAACAATTTTGGACCATCTTAGCTCCACTTTTCATCAGAATCATTAATGAATCAAAACAGAAAGGACGTCTTCCAACTAGTTCCACCACAGCCTCAATTTCACTGCTCCTCAAGCCCAATAAGGACCCAACATTGCCATCCAGCTACCGACCAATCTCTCTCCTCAATGTGGACAATAAGATAATCGCAAAAATGCTAGCACACAGATTAGCAGAGGTCACCCCATCCATTATCCACCCAGACCAAACAGGCTTCATTAAAGGTAGAATTTCATCCACCAACACCCGCAGACTGTTAAATATAATTTATCACTCCACACATTTTCAAGATAATACCATCATAGCAACTCTGGACGCAGAAAAAAGCTTTTGATAGGGTGAACTGGAATTTCCTGTTTTCCACATTAGGGAGGTTTGGCTTCGGGGAGTCGTTCATTAACTGGATTAAACTTCTATACACCTCTCCTTCAGCCACAGTAATCACCAATGGACTAACATCACAAAGTTTCACTCTTCACTGGGGAACTAGACAGGGGTGCCCACTCTCCCCCTCACTATTTACAATCTTCATTGAACCCCTAGCAGCTGCCATCCGTCAGAACCCCCTCATCAAAGGTGTCCAGACTCCATATATGCATCACAAAATCAGCCTTTATGCTGACGACATTCTTCTCTTTCTTCAAGACCCCACTACATCAGTAGAAGAAACCATCAAACTCATTGACACATTCTCTAAAATTTCTGAATACTCAATCAATTGGAATAAATCTGCAGTTCTCCCATTACATCCCAACAGCTGGGATGTGACAGCCAACTCTTCACCTAGCCCACTCTGCACTAACTATATCACTTACTTAGGGATAAAAGTCTCCCCCAGGCTGTCAGACTTATTTAGCCTAAATTATTCCCCTCTACTCACTTCAATAGATGATGACCTTCAACGCTGGAAGAACCTCCCATTATCCATCATGGGCAGAATCTCAGTAATCAAAATGACAATACTGCCCAAAATAAACTATCTATTCTCTATGATTCCAACCCAGCCCACCACCCTCTGGTTTAAGTCTCTCGATTCATTAATCACTAAATTATACTGGAAAGATAAGACCCCAAGGATCAAACTCACCACTCTCCAAAAACCAAAAGCAATGGGAGGACTAGAGGCCCCACACTTCCAGCACTATGCCCTGGCCAACCAGCTCCACTTCATCCACAAATGGCTACACCCCACCCCCTCAGACAACACCTGGTTAGACCTAGAACAAACAATCTGTAAAGAAATTTAAATCTCAGATCTCCCTTTCTGCAGTCAGTCGGTCAAAAAACATCCATCCTTCAAAGCCCCAACAATTTCAGCTACTCTGACAGCCTGGTGGAGATTCTACCACATCACTGATTCACCTATAGCACCATCAATTCGCACCCCGATTTGGAATAACCCAGATTTCACCGTCAATAAAAAAACACTTAACTTTCACACATGGATGGGAAAGGGCATCACTCACCTTCAACACATTCTTCAAGACAATAATCTGGCCTCATTTTCCTGTTTGGTCCAGAAGCACGGCATCGAGAGTAAACACTTCTTACAATACCTGCAAATTAAATAATCTATCCTAGGAAAAATTAACATCCAGACAGCTAACCTTGACATTCTCCCACCAATCTCAGAGCTGCTTAATATTCCCTCTCCCAAAAAAATACTCTCCCAAATTTACAAAATTATATCTCGTTCAGAAAAAACAATTGGCCTGCCATATCACAAATGGGAATCAGACTTATCAATTACTCCCGGTGCCGACTTCTGGACCAAAATGTGCAAAAACATCTACCTCATGACAAAGAATAGTAATCTACAACTAATACAATACAAGGTTCTTCACAGATTCCACTTCACTGCACATAAATTGGCTAAAATGGGGTTTGGCTCGGATCTTTGCACTCACTGCACACAAAATAACCCAGATACATACATTCATGCGGTTTGGCATTGCACTCCAATCAACCACTTCTGGGTGAGTGTCACAAAATCTCTCTCTTCCATCTTTGGCTGCCACATCCCAGCATCCCCTTCCTTATGCATACTTGATGATACATCCACAGTCAATTTAAGCAACTCCTGCAATAAAACACTGCTGGTAGCGCTGACTATCGCCAAAAAAACAATCCTCATGAACTGGAAATCTAAGAACAAAGCTCACATCACTCATTGGAAAAACTTGTTAACAGACTATATATCACTAGAAAACCTATCAACTACAAACGTAATCAATACTCAGGATACAACCTCTCCTTGGTACCCCTTTATCACCTACTTACAGTCCTGACCCTCTTTGCCTGAGTTCCATCTCCACACCATCATAACACACTTCATCAACAGATACACATATCATCGAACACTGGGCAGGGGAGGGTAGCTGGAACTATTATTGTTATTATTATTATTATTATTATTATTAGTAGTAGTAATATAAATAGCATCCCCTTCTTTCCCTCCCCCTTTTATTTACATTCTCTGATAAAACTTTACTAATTTCACTCTTTCTCTCTGCCTCTCCCATCGTTATTCTGACGGGGCTTGGGAGACTCGGTCCTGGCGGGTCGCTGTGTGGTTTTGGCATTGGTTGGGTCCTGTGGGTTATCTATTGGCCCTGGGCCCCCGGTGTGCACCCTTCTCGTACGCTCATGCACACGCCTTGTCCTGGAAGCACACAGCACACTTTACTCTCTTTTAATTGCACTACATGTTAGGTGACATACATCAAACATAAACAAAAACTACAAAACAGGCTAGGGTAAGAGTGGAGTGCAGGTAGATGCCTCATCAGGTGTCTATCTGCATGCCTCACTTATTTTAATGCACACATTGAGGAGGCATACATCTTACACAGGGTAAGTGTGGTGTGCATGGGGAAATCCTGACCGATATTCACCATGCATGCCCACTTCTTTTAATGCTACACTCTAGATAGATCCCTCAACCTAGCCATTCACATACTGTACATATTTAGGTCAAGAGTGGCGTGTTGGGTGAAGGTCTGGGGGCGAGGTGTGGTTGGTCGTGGTAGTGGGGGATGTGTGCATATGCTGGGGGCCTGGGGGGATGAGTGGCACGCAGGTCCTCCCCTCTGTCAGCTCGTCGCAGTATAACTGCGGAGGCTGGGTGGAACTGTGGCCATTAATGGGTGCCCAGGTTGGCAATCAGTCAGGCAATCAACCAGGCAATCAGTTATTCCTATTATTATACTTATCTTTAATAGAATAATTACAACTCCTCTCCTCTGAAACCCTCCCTCTCTATGTTCCAGCTTCTCTCCTCCTGGCCCAACAGCAAGCCAGCCTTATACATATGCGCACACACACACACACACACACACACACACACACACACACACACACATCCTCACATACTCACTACCCCTCACCCCCCACCCCCACCCCCATCCCAACACCACCTCATTCACACTCTCAGAGCTACCATCCGCACCCCCCCCCCCCCATCCCCCCTTCTTTTCATTCCGGTCATCAATTTCATCCCTGATAATCATATCTGTAATCATCCTGGACGCAAATCATCCTTAGCCTTTCTGTTATTAATGTTATGTTGTGTTATGTTTGTGGAAGCCAAGTCAATGTGATGTCTTGTTAAGTTACAGTATGTGTTTATGTAATGTACATCTGTTTGTCGTATGTAGTATTCTTGTGCATTTCGTAGTGTTGCATTTTCTGTAATGTCAATGATGTTTGCAAATAAAATAAATAAATAATAATAAAAAAAAGACATCCTGGTTTAACCGGGACAGTCCCGATTTTGAGTTGCGTGTCCCGAGTCCCAACAAAAGCCTGTCGGGATGATAAAATGTTCTGGTTTACACAAATCACTATTAAAGTGTGTCCTTATTATAGCCTGATCATTAACTAAACCCATGTAGAAAGACTATAGCCTAAAGCGTCTGGCGTATGATTTCGATAGTTTGTGTGTGTGTGTGCGCGTGTGTCAGTCAATGGTAACAGTCTGCATATTAATCTTTGCAGCCAACCTTACAGTGTATCTCTGTAAACATTGTTGCAATGCCTCATTTTAATGTTTAGGACAATGCAGAAGAGAAAGTAATCATTCTCAAAATAACCTATGGCTGTGTTTTGTTTTCAAATGTTTTCATGCATGTCTGGATACAGACCATCGTAAATCCTCAAATTATGGCTGGGGTCTTTTATTTACTTAGGCTGCGCAAAGCAAAGATAAGTCAAAAAACACACGAGTCTCACTACACACCATACACACGCTCTCGCTCTCTCTATGTTTCACATACAGACACACACACCTGTCTGTACATTACAAACATATGAAAGATCTGCACACACACACACATGCATGCACATGTACGCATGCACACACACACACACACACAGAGAGATACACAGGCTGACACAAAAAATGTTTTTAATTGATGTCACTAGTCAAAACACACACAGACACAAAGAGGCACATCATTGCAACCTACATATTTAGTGAAGTGTCACCTAGTGAGTATCATCGTCACAGTGTAAAACGTCACACCCAACAGGAAGTGAGTAAGTGTTTCCAATGTATAAAACTTGCAAAAACAAATTGCACACATATCAGATATGTGCATTGACACTCACACCACATGTGAGTGCATTGTTGGTTTCCGAAATGGCACGGGTCGCGGACAGGGGCGATTCTAGACCTAGAGCTTTGGTGGGGCACAGGCCCCCAACTCCCAATACATTAAAAAACAAAAAAAAAAAATGTGCGCGCAATACTACTAAAGCCTTCATACTGACTTGGTTATAATTTCTAAAATAGCCTATAGGCTACTCTGATTCTGTGTAGATTAGTATAGGCTACATTTGCAAATGCACAGATTCTGTGTAGATTATTATAGGCTACATTTGCAAATGCAGCAAACTTAAATAAGTTTGCCATTAAACCATTGATCAAATCACAGCACTGGCTATTACCAGCATAAATGTTAATGTTACCGTTAATGTGGGAAATTATTATACCTCCCTCGTTCTCATCTCTCCTCACTGTTCCTCTCCTTCTGCCTCTGTTCAGGAAGAATTTTCAGCATCGATTTCAAACATATTCTTGTCTTAAAATAATTCCTACCTGTTAAATGGAGTTATAAAGAAATCTTTGTCTGTGTTTGTATATTTGCATTTTTTGCATATCTTCAGAACTATTTGTCTAATCATTTTCATACTTAGCAGGCATATGGCTGGTGAGTGCATTGTCATTTGGATGTAGCAATTTAAATATATTATTAAAAATATAATATTCACTAGGTGTTTACCAAAATGCTGACCAATTCTGAAAATGGTCTTGCCTAAAGGAATCTTAAGCTCTCCAATATGCTTATGTTTTGCACAGGCACTGCTCTAGGATAAACTGTTTCAAAAGTTTTGAAACACCCATGACACTGTTCCAGAAAATAAATACAATGTCAGGCTACAATTACTGAATGTGTGATTGTGTGTATTCCCCTCAGACCCCAGAGCATCAGACTGTTCTATTCAACCATGGTGCCATCCAGAACATAGCACCTCTGCTCATCTCGCCATCTTTTAAGGTACTACCACTTTTGTTCCTTACCTATTGTTTGCTATGGGAAGCCCAGGCATCAGTTAAAGGGTGGGATGTGTACCAACCACTTTTTGTCATGACTCATTTCGTCCCCACTACTTTTTGAAACCCCTCGGATAAACTAAATTAATGGGAAAAAAAACGGAGCCTACACATAATTTAGTTGATTATGTGCATGACGCAACAATAATGTACATCTTCAATCAGAAATCAATATCATTTTCCTCTCTAGTTTTGGTTAAACCCTTAGTGGCCGACAGACTCAAATTGGGTCCAAATTCACACCCCTTCTCAGTTGAACTGCTCGGGGAGTACCCGTCACACAGATATCACATGACACGAAAGAGCATATTTTAAGCTTAAGTTAAATCTACATGAAAGTGAAATATATTTACATTCTGCACAAAGCTGTCTGTCCATCTCCACACCCATTACTTTAGGTGGAATATCTCACAAACTCAACAGTCCTCACATGGCAAAACATGTATCATATTAAACTAGGGCTGCAGCTATCGATTCTTTTTGTAATTGATTAATCTAGCACTTTATCGATCGATAAATCGATTAATCGGATATTTTTTTTTTTTTGCATTTTTAAACAACCAAAACAAATAATGCATAACGAAAATGCCATGGCTGTAAAATGATCAAGCAATTGGCACAGAGGTATTTATTCTAACTCCAACATTTGGCTCCAAAACTAAGCCCATTTATTGCAATTTACCCATTTAGTGTTTAAGTGCCAATGCCAACAATTAAATAATGTTCAAAATGCTCTCTGTAAAATTGCAGCCTCTTGTGCATGACTTAGTATGGACAGCTTTGTTCGCCCAGCTATGTTGTTAAGTGCTGGGAGGGAGAAGAGGGAAAGCAATTTAATGTATAATGCAGTTTCATGCTGTAATCTAGACTTGACATCAAAGTAAATATCTGTTTTATGTAGATTTCTACACCTGCAGCATTTACCATTAGGCTACTAACAAATAATGTTACCATTAGGCTACTAAAAAATAATTTCTGGGGTGAGCCTATTTGCTATGGTAACCCAGCAACCTGTGTGTGTGTGTGTGTGTGTGTGTGTGTGTGTGTGTGTGTGCACGCGTGCGGTGCGTGAGGGAAGATGAGGGTGCATGCATGTGTGTATAAAAAGGGGTTCTTTTTTAGGCATACTGTCTTGCAATTGAACATGAATAAGTTTACTACTTAAAAACAAAAAAAGCTAATCATTATATCACGACATCGCTACAAATACAGTATGTGTTTAAAATCAGCCAACATCAATGTAGGCTATAGGCTAAGTAGATAGATAGATAGATAGGCTAGATAGATTGATAGCCTACTTTATTGACGCTTGGTGAAACAGCATGGAGTGCATGTTTTCAGTTCAGATGCTTGTTCTTTTCCTTTTTGAGTATGTAATGATCCCAAAACTTTACTTGAAAACTTTAGACATTCTCTGCCATTTATGGACATCTTGACTCCGCCATCACGCCAGCTAATTCAGAACATAGACATAATCTATGATTCAGAATGTATCACGATTCACGCGTTAGTAGTGGTGTGCTTCCTGAACAACGGTCCGTGTGGAACAATCAGATCCCTGCGCGTATAGTGCGCGTCACAGGAATTTAACGAGGCTTCGAGGCAGGGTTTTTACCTCGAGTCATTTTTGTAATCGAGTTATTCGAGTAACTCGATGAATCGTTTCAGCCCTACATTAAACAGCAGACCTTACTGAGTATGAAGATATAAAGCATTCCTCTGTACAATAGGCCATTCCCAAGTAATCCGGCTTTGAAATTGTTCCAAATTTCTGCATGGTCTTCAACTTTGGGCTAAAATAGCAACGCAAAATAATGAACTTCCTTTCCATATCAAAGAATCAAAAGTTGGTCATGGCATGCTACTTGACATCTGCCTGTATGCAATCACAGCTTCCTTCAGGTCACAAATGCAGAGGCTTCAGTGAATAAAACTATTCATAAATATAGCTGCAAGCAGCAATGTGGGGGCCAAGCAGACAGTTCAGCAGGCCAGATTTGCCATGTAACTCAATGCCGTTGCATCAGACATATAGCATTAAGCAGTCACAGCAAGTTCCATGCCAAACAACCCAAGATTGGCTGAGTTACCAGGTCAAGTTTCACATCAAAACATAACTGATTTTGTGTGGCTGAACCAGGGCTGAGTGTCACTGCCCCCTCACCCAGCCAGCCCACCACCGCAATCGCACCTGCCCGTCCCACCCCGCCCCATCCTTGCAGGCACGCTTTAGAATAAACTGGATGGAACCTGCTGTCATCAGTTTCACATCAAAAATAAAAGATCTACTGAGATTTGATCACACTGGCTGTGATTTAAACATAGAGGTCAAAAATTGATGTCATAGGGTGTGTTGAACTCTGCTTGGCCCAAGGATTCCAATGATACCTCATTTTGACAATCGGGTCAACCAGTCAAAAGTTGCGTCCGTGAACACACGTCCAACTTTGGCCTGTTGGTGGCGCTAGAGCGCTTGAGGTGCCGGCATGAAACTTGGTGAAATTAATTATTGGACTGTCCCCAAACAGTGTGCAAAATTGTATAACTTTTTACCAGACGGTTCTATGGGCTGCCATTGACTTCCATTGCAGAATAATGCACATCAGCAACTACTGGCCAAAATGCATTTGTGTCAATTACAGAGCCCCCTAGAGGTCAAAGGTCACCGAATTTCTTGAGCGTCCTCCCGATGGGGTCTGAGGTACATGTTCTAAGTTTGGTTTTGATACATGAAAGCGTTACTGAGATATGAGCTCACTTCCTGTTTTGCGGCTTCTCCGCAAATTTCGTTTGGCTGTTACAGGCCAATGCTTCTGTCAATTGTTCCAGAATTCAATGCACTCATCAGGCATGGTCTGAAGATGGTCTCTACCAATTTTGGTGAGGATCAGCTGAAATTTGTGACCTGCGAAAACTTGTACGTGTTTTTGATTTAATCCAACATGGCGGCCGAATCAATTATGATGACATCACAAGTTGACCTGGGTCGGCTTAAGGAACTCCAACAGTATTACCAGAAACCACTAGTGCGTTGTAATTCTAAGCACAACAGCAGCTACAGGCCAAAAGGCATGTTTCTTAATTGCAGTGCCCTCTAGAGGCCAAAGGTCACACAATTTCTTGAGCATCCCCCTGATTGGGTCCTGAGTCCATACAGCAAGTTTGGCTTTGATACATGCAAGGCTTGCTGAGATATGATCTCACTTCCTGTTTGGCGGCTTCGCCGCAAATTTCGATTGGATATTACGGGTGAACGGTTATAGTTCCGAAAACAAAACACCACAACTTTTGTGAGGCTTGGTCTGAAAATCATGTGTGTCAAGTTTGGTGACGATCGGACAAAATTTGTGACCTGTGAAGTTTTAGTTTCACTTTCACTAAAATCCAATATGGCGGAAAATTCATCATGGCGGAAAATTACTTCATAGGGTGCGTTGAACCTGGCTTGGTCCAAGGATTCCAAAGATACCTAATTTTTTTAAATCGGGTCAACTGGTCAGAAGTTACGTGCGTGAACGCACGTCCAACTTTGGCCTGTTGGTGGCGCTAGAGCGCTCGAGGTGCCGACTTGACACTTGGTGAAATTAATCATGGGACTGTGCCTAATTACTGTGCCAAATTTCAGCGTTCATCGTAGACAAATTACAAATGCATATATATGCATATCTTAGCCTTACCAAAAGTGATTAAAAAAATGAAAACATCATTGTCCCCATCACTTTTCAAAACAAACTGATACCAATGATGGGAAGACGTGCTAGTTTTCCCTAAAATGTATGCCATTAGCTGAAAAAGTATTTTTTTGCAATCAGGTAAGTATTTGTGCAAAAGGCTATTTAACATAATATGATAGATTCTGAGTCCTGTTCACTACTACTACAAGTTAGTTCAAGATATTGTTAGTGGTTAGCACTACCAGGTGTTTTTGAGCCTCTTAACAAACTCAAAAATTTATTACAAGTGCTGTGCAACATGAACAAGGTCCTTACGAGAGACACCACTGCGTATTTGTTAAGAAACTGTATAAATCCAGTGTTTGTACAGATAGAGGTATTTGTCTTTGATTTTAGTCTAGTGTTAGTCTCTAGCAGGATAACTCGAACTATGTAGCACTGATTTCTAAAACAAAAATTCCTACAGACAGTACTCGGTGACCTCGAATAACAGGGCCCTATGTTGAAAACAGCTGGAGTTCCACTTTAAGACTGTCAAAAAATTATTGAAATATTCACACCTTTTCTTTGAATGGACACTTGCCATTGAGCTCTGGTGCATCCTATTTCTATCAATGGTCCTTGAGATGCTTCTACAACTTGATTGGAGTCCACCTATGCCTAAATTAATTCACTGAACATTATTAGGAGAGGCACACATATCTTTATATAAGGTCTCACAGTTGATGGTGTATGTCAGAGTGAAAACAAAGCCACAAGGTCGAGAGAATTGTTCGCAGACCTGCGAGATAGGGTTGTGTAAAGACACAGATCTGGAGAAGGGTACAAGAAAATTGCAGCATTGGAACACATACACAGTTTTAACGCGCTGGCAGACAAATTTTCTTGTTTTCAGGATGAGACATCTTAAAAGAAATCAAATTGGGGCGGCAGCCGTGGCCTACTGGTTAGCTCTTCGGACTTGTAACTGGAGGGTTGCCGGTTCGAACCCTGACCAGTAAGCACGGCTGAAGTGCCCTTGAGCAAGGCACCTAACCCCTCACTGCTCCCCGAGCGCCGCTGTTGTTGCAGGCAGCTCACTGCGCCGGGATTAGTGTGTGCTTCACCTCACTGTGTGTTCACTGTGTGCTGAGTGTATTTCACTAATTCACGGATTGGGATAAATGCAGAGACCAAATTTCTCTCACGGGATCAAAAGAGTATATATACTTATATATACTTATACTTACTTACTTAAATACTTCTTAAATTAACTCAAATGATTTTACGAGAAAGCACTAGGTAAGTCTCTTTATACTGAAAACAACACCAACTAGATTTTTTGATCTTGATATAACATTAATAACACTTGGTTAAGTTTTATTAGATAAGCAGTTTTTGCAGTGTAGAAGTCTTCTCCATCTGTCCTAAACGATGACAGACCAGTGGCATTAACATCACACTGCATGAAAGTGCTGGAAAGATTGGTGCAGGCACACCTCAGACCTCAGGTGACCACCTCAATGGACCCACTGCAATTTGTAGTTGGTGTTGAAGATGCCATCATCCATCTACCTGCTTCAGCGAGCCCACATCACCTTGATGAATCTGGCAGTGCAGTGAGAATAGTGTTCTTTGATTTCTCCAGTGCCTTCAACATTATTACTACAACTGTATTGCCACGAGAGAAGCTAGACAGGATGCAGGTGGAGACATCCATAACATCATGGATCGTTTACCTGACGGAAAGACCACAGTTTGTACAGATGGGAGGATGTGTGTCCGAGCAGATGGTTAGCAGCACAGGAGCACCACAGGGGACTGTACTCTCCTTTCCTCTTCACATTATACACCTCAGACTTTCAGTACTACTCTGCAGAGTCATCAGAGTATTTCTGCAGATGACGGGTTGCAGACAACTCTGCAGTGGGCTGTGAGAAGGATGGGGAGGAGACTGAGTATAGAGATCTGGTGAACAGCTTTGTGGAGTGGTGTGGAAACAACCACCTACTCTTAAATGTGGCTAAGACCAAGGAGATGGTAGTGGACTTTAGCTGAGGTATTTTAATGTGTGCAGCAGGATGTTGAACATGTTTTACCAGTCTGCTGTTTCTAGTGCCATTTTCTTTCCAGCCATCTGTTGGGTCTGGCTCTGTGCTTGGAAGTACACTTGAGCCCCTAGAGTTGGTTGCTGAGAGAAGGATGTTGCAAAAACTCCTTAACATTATGGATAACACCTCACATCCACTGAACAAACTACTTGTCAGACAACAGAGTGAGAGAAAATCATTCCTGCCCACTACCATAACTATGTAAAAATGTCAAAAATCAGGTTTCTTGGCCAAGTATACTTGCGTATACAAGGAATTTGGTCTGCATTTATCCCATCCGTGAATTAGTGAACACACAGAGCACACAGTGAACACACAGTGAGGTGAAGCACACACTAACCCGGAGCAGTGAGCTGCCTTGCTACAGTGGTGCTCGGGGAGCAGTGAGGGGTTAGGTGCCTTGCTCAAGGGCACCTCAACCATTCCTACTGGTTGGGGATCGAATCGGCAACCCTCCGGTTACAACGCCGAAGCCCTAACCAGTAGGCCATGACTGCCCTATTTACAATAACTCCCCTTTGTGCCATGTGAGGAGAATCTTATTCTGATAGACCAGTGGTTCCCAAACTTTTAACAGGCATGTACCCCCTGAGACATTAAGATCTTCCGGAGTACCCCCAACACCACCAATTGTTAACAAGTTTTTTTTAAATTGTTTTATTAATATTTATTTTTATCAATTTTGTCGAGAATAGTGAATAGGATCATAAACATATGATCCAAATCTCATCAATAGTCAACATATGATAGGCCTACAAATGTGCTGAATATAATGATTTTAAATAGATCTGCACCTAATCTCACACACAATCGTCTTGTTGAATGCAGTGATCTTATCTGCTAGGTGCTTGTCTTTGCCTTGTAACTGGAGATTTAACTCATTGAGCTTTTCAAATATATCTAAGATAGGCCAGCTTTGTCAAGAAATGTTCATTAGTGAACGTGCTTGCAGATTCAAACATGCGCTCTTCCTCCAAGAAGAGGCGACTCGGAGCTCAAACACGCGACAGCACTTTACCTCGGGAAAGCCACCTTGCCTCGCTGTGAAACAGGACAGCCTTTTGGTCAGCTCCCATCTCCTCTCAAAGTGCGGAGAATAGACACTCTTTTAAGGGCCGGGTCTTGATGAAATTCACCACTCTCACAACCTTGTTCAAAATCTCATTCAGGTCGGGACTAACTAAGCTGCCTTGACACGAGCGCTTCCCTATGAATAACACAGTGCGTCCATTGCGCATCGGGTGCTACCTGGGCCTAGGCTACAGATAAAAAAATAAATAAAATAACTCCTGTTTTTCACGTCGGTCCACTCTCGAATATTTTGTTAATGCGGAGAAAATAAGTTTTTAATGTGCAGTGCAAAGGCGGAAGTTAAGTTACCAATGTGGGATAGAGAAAACGTTTCAAAAGGCATATGACGGATCTTTTTTCGCATACCCCCTGAAATCAGTCCACGTACCCCTGGGGGTACGCGTACCCCAGTTTGACAACCGTGGTGATAGACAATGCACAGTGCACAGAGGCTTGCACAGAGGCTTTATATCCAATTGCATGTACTTTCGACTTGTATGTATATGTGTCATATGTTTGTTTATATTATTAATTGCTTCTGTAACACCATAATTTCCCTTTGGGGATAAATGAAGCTATCTATCTATCTATCTATCTATCTATAACACTTAGAGTTTCAGAGAAATCTGGTGGAGCTGGAACTCTCAAGCCGAGCTTATTATTATTATTATTAACAGTCATAGAAATGTGAGAAAATAAAGTTTGTGTCCCGATTGAATCTGAGCCAAATATTTGCGCTGATTCTTTGGCCACACACCACAGACTGTGAGGGATGAATGAGTCCTTTTGGGAATAGGGATATGAAGGCCCTTCTCCAGATGTAGGCAGTGAGCTCATGGCTATGCTGAACATTAGTGTAAATGACGTCACTCGTCAGGACCAATGAGGGAACTGGGAGTGGTCGAAGGAAATCGTGAAGCTGTCCGCGCGCTGTTGGAAATATATCAATTGATTATAAACCCCTGTTAAACCTAATAAATCTGACTCCGCTCAATATTAGAAAAGTTTCGGTTCATTGTAACATTGTTATCCTTAGTGGGTTGATACGCCCACAATACATATTGTTAATGAGAATGCCTAACTCGTTTTCTTGTGACACGCACTCAAGCTTAGGAATATATACTATAGGTCTCCTCCATCTGCCGGGCGGTTCCTAAACATAACACGTATTGGTCTGGAAGTGGTCAGAGGTTACATGCTGATCCGGACTGCTATACTCATCAGCGTGTTAGACAGACAAGCAAATTCCTATGCTACAGGGGGGTCAGGCTGTGCTAGGTTTTCGCGACCAATCTAGGACCATCGCTGACAAACTGCCCACCGCTGTGTAATGCTTGGTCATTTCATAATAACATGCCAGCTCCCAGGTGATTTAGTTTCTACGGCGGCGATAACTAATCCCAACCATCCATTATGCTAGTAACGTTACCTAAACTGCTACTCTGGACTACAAGTACAATAGACAGGCTATGCAGGTCAGAACATAACAATTTATTTGTCAGATAAGTCAAGTCAACTTTATTTCTATAGCACATTTAAAAACAACTGAGTTGAACCAAAGTGCTCTAAGGCTCTATCACCCTTAGTTTTAAGGCGTGTTTTGGGGATATAGAGAAGATTCTGAGATGAAGACCTACAGTGGGTCCCAGTTAAATTTTGACGGGTTCCTTCAGGAATCACGCACCCCATTTTCTCAGCAGAAATGGCACAAACTGCAGTTGACACAAACAACCACAAGGTGTCACTTTGGAGTTCTGCCACTACTTTTTTTGATACGACTTGACTTACTGCTTCCATGATGCATTTTCCAAGTCAGTAGAACAATCAGAGAAAGCTGAGCCATTACCAAACATATATGATAATACAATAGCGTGAGTTTATATATCTTATACCCTATTTGTCACGGTTACTTATAGATTTGATAGTGTAACGATAAGCGCATGAGACTTTCAGCGGGGGCACGGGAACTTAAATTGATCACGGTAGTTTAAGCTTACACTTGACAAAACATTATAATATGAAAATGTAGATGCAATTGTTGTAAGATGGTGCAGCTCCTTTAAGAAAGCACCGTGTGCAGGGATGGAGAGGGAGAAAGCGAGAGGGGATGTGTTAGAACTTAGATGCTTGTGGAAAGTGCTGTTGAGACTGGAGCGAGTCATATTCAAAATAATGCAAAAAATAAATCCGCAGATAAAACCTATCCTCATTTATTGCAACCGCAGCATGCCTGCTTGCCGACGTTCAAACGAAAAAGATATCAAAGCACCTTTTACGTTTGAATGTAGCACAAATTTAAACAGCTTGACAAATGATTTAGCTAATTGATTATAGCCTGTACAGCATTTGTTGAACATTTACCTGTACAAGTACATTGTTAGCCTACAGACCAATTTCCATAGTGCACATCTTATCAACTGTTTGAATGTCGTGTGTTTCTGCATTGACAAATACCGTTCAGCACAATGATTCATGCCCAATTAATTTCCCCTGTTAAAGTGTTCGCCTTTGTTACACTATTTGGTTTCATGATGTAGCCTATGATAAACACCATATGGCCAAATATGTGACTCAGCTAATGTTATAGGCTATACAATTTCCCCTCTTAAAGACAAGCTGGTGTAGCTTATTAGACTAGGCTACTATTAAAATGCACCGAAAACTCCTCCGGTAGCCCCTTAAATAAATAACGAACAGTCCCTAATTGATTATAGCCTGTAGGCCTATACCAGCAATTGTTGAACATATACCTTTACAGGA
Source organism: Alosa sapidissima (assembly GCF_018492685.1). NCBI lineage: Eukaryota > Metazoa > Chordata > Actinopteri > Clupeiformes > Clupeidae > Alosa > Alosa sapidissima. The sequence continues at coordinate 7,467,289 of NC_055958.1, forward strand.
CATTGACAGTAGCCCAGCCTAACAAGCAGATGTTGCAAAAAAGACGCAATTAATCAGAAATAAATAATGTAATCTGCATCGCTTTATTTAACAAACTGCAAGCAACAAGAGGGTTGAGTTCGCTGTGAGGCCAAACCCAAGAGCAGAGCCTATCTGCTAAGGCACTCGATAGGCTATAACGAGCTGTGTGCGCCTGGAAAGACAATAAGATGCTTTCTGAATAGCACAGCGAAGACGGCTCTGGTCATCCCATACCCTCCCCCCACTTCCTGTAGCCTACCATTATGACTTTGCCGTTTTGGGACATTAAGCTTTTTCACATTAAGCCCTCCCCCACCCCCTTCTTTCACAAGCAGTGGGGGAGCGCGGGGCACAAAGTAACACTTTTTGGTAGACAAAGGAGGGTTCTCCGCGCTTCTGTCGTTTGGCCACAATCCGGTGCAACCAGGCCAGGACAGATATTTTAGAGCAGGGGTGTCAAACTCATTTTCATAGAGGGCCACATCATTGAATTTATAGGTTACTGAGGGCCACATAATCGGCGAACATGTGCATGGTGCAACCATGAAATCGGTATTGCAGTATGGCTTATTCAAAATTGGTGTGTAATGGTCCTAACCACTTTAAAACAGTGTGGCTGAAATAAAAAACAAACAGCCTACAACAGTAACATTTTCAAATGCAACTTCTAGGCCTACAGTATTAGTTAACAACTGATCAATATGCATTCATGGACTGACACTGATGAGAATAAACTGCTGTCAATAATGTGCATAACAATGTCCATAACACATATCACCACTAAAATTAACTGTGGCTAAGAAAGGTACTGTGTGTGAGAGAGAGAGAGAGAGAGAGAGAGAGAGAGAGAGAGAGAGAGAGAGAGAGAGAGAGAGAGAGAGAGAGAGAGAGAGAGAGAGAGAGAGAGAGAGAGAGAGCGAGCTATGGTACGTAGGCCTACACCCACCCACCCCCACCCCTGCAAAAACAAATTCACGCGTGTACAATATTTGTCCGTTTCCCGGTTTTAGGTCCGTGCATTGCAAAAAAAGTAGCCTACATAGCATAACAATATCCACATGCAATAATACAACAACAACGTCTACGATGACCTATTCATTTGGACAAATTGATACAGCCCTATAGCTAAAGTTACCTTTAGTTTTGTTCTAGCATACCGTGACGTCTGGCTTTAAACAGCTGTAATCTAACGTTCTGACAAGCACACCAATTGCCTACCTTGTTCTTGCCCATCTGGAATAACTCCTCTAGCTTTGCTGTCTCCATCCTTTCTGTTTTCGTTGTTTAAACTTGATATATCCATAACTAGTAAATTAGCCCAACATTGTGTGCTGATAACCATATATAGATAGCCGAGTAAAAGAAAACAACAAGTAGCCTAGTTATGTGCCTGCGTGCGTATTCTGTCTTTAAAGTTTAATAATGTTCTGCACCTTTTACTAAAGAATGCACCGGCGTCTCTCCTTCTCTCTTAACACTTTTTGGCTTTGGCTAAATATTTCTAAAATCATTTGAGTTTCACTAGTCACATGTTTTAACAAGCAACACTTCTTATTGAACTAATAACAGACGTGTGTTAAAAATTGACTTTATTTTCCATACGGAGAAATAACATATGCAGAGTCTACCAAGGTCAATCTTGCCAAAAAAGCCCTCAAACCTGAAAACACATGAGGCAAAAGTGCAAAAAATCACAAAACTAACTAAACTAGCACGCGCATATTTTTGTATTGCAATCATTGTAGCCTACAGTTGTAACAGCGCGTAACAGTCGTTTTACTCCCCGTATGCGCCCATTATAAAGAACGTTTAACGTGTCCCAAAAACAGCTATCAATTAATCACCAAACGTCTTATAAACAAGTATTGCCAGGAGCAACACCTTGCAAAAAATGATAACAATAGGCCTAGGCCTTTATATGGCTCTGCTACTGTCTAGATTCGAACTCAGAACTGCCTGAAAGTTGCAGACCTGTTCTGGATATACGTGCATTAACCCACTCGACCGTCAGACAACGCTATCTGCTTCGAGTAGCCTATTGGGTAGGAATGTAGCCTACACTGGTTGCTGTGGCACAGTCTTGACTGACCGAATTCGTTTTCCTTTGTCATATGAATACTGTCATTTTGTTAACATTACTGTTAAGGAGATGCTGTAGGCAAAGGCTATATTGCAACCTCGTTAGTGTAGTAAAAAAAAAATCAGAACTATTCACAAGGTTTCTGGGCAGCATATTTATGTTCTGTTAGCAAGCGAACTTCTCATGACTACCGACAAAGTAGCCTACTGCCAGCTGACGAAGCTCTCATTTTAAAACATTACTGAGACAGGCACTGTACAATCAAGAAATCTTGCCACTGAATCCAAAACTATGTTTAACATTATGTACAAAGCTTAGGCTACAGTGGACTAGCATGTTGCAGGGGCTGCTAAAAACACAGAGAAACGCACTGAAAACTCGGCCAATCACAGCCCTTGCTGTCGAATGCGCCGTCTGGTTCGACCGTGGAACGCCACAGCAGACTATGCTGCCCCCAAGCGGCTGCAGTTGTACTTACATTTCACCCAGCTGCGTGAATCACCATGATCGTGAATGAAGTGTCAATTTTTAACTGGGACCCACTGTAAGTGATCTTGGAGTGCTGTAAGGAATTAGTAGGTCACCTATGTAACTAGGTGCCAAACCACTGAGGGCTTTGAAGACAAAAAATTTAAACTTAACTCTGTGCTCCACAGGTAACCAGTGCAGCTTAGCCAACACAGGAGTTATATGCTCACGTTTCTTAGAGCCACTTAATAATCTAGCTGCTGCATTTTGAACTAGCTGAAGTCTGTTGAGAGTGAAGTGGGTCAGGCCTGCATATAGTGAATTACAATAATCTAGTCTAGATGTTATGAAAGCATGTATAAGAGTTTCAAGATCGGAGAAGGACAAAAAGGGCTTCAGTTTTGCAATGGTTCTTAACTGGAAAAAGCTGCCTTTGACCACACTATTTACTTGCTTATTAAAATTTAAAGAGGAGTCAAAGAAAACCCCAAGGTTCTTTACTTCACTGTGGCAGTTTGCAGAGAGAGGTCCTAGTGCATTTTTCAAGATAAACGAAAGTAAAAATAATTATATCAGTTTTACTTTCGTTCAGTTGAAGAAAATTTCTTGCCATCCAGCATTTGATGTCACTGAGACAGTTAAAAATATTCTCCAAGGAACAAATGCCATTAGTGTTAACAGGCAGGTAAAACTGAGTGTCATCTGCATAGCAGTGATACTGAATGTTATACTTTTTAAAAACTGAGCCAAGGGGTAGCATATAAAGAGTGAATAAAAGAGGGCCCAAAATGGAACCCTGAGGAACACCACACTTTATAAGGGCAGAGAAAGAGTAGAAATTGCCTAAACTAACTGAAAATGATCTATCACTAAGATAAGAAGAGAACCATTGCAAAACAGAACCCTGGAGACCAACTTCATCCTCCAAGCGTTTTAATAGGATGTTATGGTTAATGGTGTCAAATGCTACACTCAGATCAAGAGGGCGCAAGATCCAGAATCAACTGCTAAGAGAATGTCGTTTTGGACTTTAAGCAAGGCCGATTCAGTGCTGTGCAGAGATCTAAAACCTGATTGGAATTTATCACATATATTGAACTCACTCAAATAAGAAGAAACCTGAGAGAGGACAACCTTTTCTCGTATCTTTGACAGAAAAGGTAATTTAGAAATAGGCCTATAATTCTTCAGGTCACTGGGCTCAAGGTTAGGTTTCTTAAGTAAAGGTTGCACAATTGCACGTTTAAAACCTGAGGGGACCACTCCATTGGTTAGTGAGTGATGGCCAATACAAGAGGGCAGATGATGGTAAAAACTTCTTTAAAAAGGCGTGCAGGTAAAACATCTAAGTGGCAGGATGTAGATTTCATATGGGAGACCACCTTAGAAAGCTGGGAGGAAGATATAGCCTGAAACTGTTGGAGGCAGCTAGGTGAAAGTTCTATCACTGAGGGATCCGAATCTGGAGGTGAGATTTGAGATTTTATTTTGTCAATTTTATCGATGAAGAAGTTGAGGAACTTCTCACAGATTTCTGTTGAAGGGGCAAGAGTAGATGACGCAGAGGCAGGATTTATAATAGAGTTAATGGTATTAAATAAAACTTTTGGCCTATGAGCATTATTGTTGATAAGCTGAGCATAATACTCAACCTTTGCTGCTTTTGAGTTTTGGTAGGTCTTTAGAGAATCTCTGAAAAGGTCATAGAAGACCTGAAGCTTCTCTTTTTTCAATTTGCGCTCTGCTTTCCTGCAAGATTTTCTGACAGAACGGGTCGTGGCATTTAACCATGGAGTGGTGATAGTTTTGAAACGCTTTTGTTTTAGTGGGGCAACACAGTCTTAAGGTCTCAAGACAGGATGCATTAAACAGAGTGACTAATTCTTCAATGTCAGAGCAGGTGGATATAGCAACAGAGATAGTAGGTGAGTGAGAGAGGAGGAAAGTATTAGAGAATGTTGTGGCTGTGGTGGAATTAATAGAACGGGCAAAGGAATAGGACTTAGGGGGAGATACAGGGGGACAAAACAAAATAGATTCAAATAAAATAAAAAAAATGATCAGAGACCCCAACATCCATAATTTCTAAGTTGGAAACATTGAAACCATAAGACAATACTAGGTCTAATGTGTGGCCTTTCTGATGCGTCGGGGCCATAACAGATTGCACAAGATTGAAAGAGTCCACAAGGCATAAAAAGTCCTTAACCAAAGGTTTTGATGGGCAGCAGATGTGAATGTTAAAATCCCCTAAAATCGTGAAATTGTCAGAGCGAGAGGCCATAAAAGATAGTAGATCAGCAAATTCTTGAATGAAATTACAATTACCGTATTTTCCGGACTATAAGTCGCTCCTGAGTATAAGTCGCATCAGTCAAAAAATGCGTCATGAGCAGGAAAAAAAACATATATAAGTCGCACCGGACTATAAGTCGCATTTATTTAGAAATGTATTTCACAAAATCCAAAACCAAAAACAGAGACTATGTAACTGGATTATTGAGGCCAAAAAGATTAATGAAGATGAAGGAGTGAAGGCAGCCAAGAGGAGGGCTGGAAGGTAATTGCAAAGCAAAAGATTCACTGAAAGAAAATGCCATGAGGTGCACCAAAATGTTACTAAAATGTGGAGAATACAATGCAATCAAGCATTTTGGGCAATGTGGAGTCACAAGCTGGCAGCAGATTAAATGCTCATGAGAGAGAAAAAGATGCAGTTTTAGACGTGACCGAAAAGATAGGCCTATAGGCCGACGGTAATTGTAAAGCAATTTACAAAAAGATTCACTGAACAAAAATGCTGATATGATACATGAAAATGTAGCTAAAAATGTGGAGAATACAATGCAATCAAGCATTTTGGGCGATGTGGAGTCACAAGCTGGCAGCAGATTAAATGCTCATGATAGAGAAAAAGACGGTTTTAAGAGGACGTGACCTAAGCTGAGGCAAGCCATGGCAATAGGCTAATAGGCCCGACGGTATTTGTAAAGCAATTTACAAAAGATTCACAGAACAAAAATGCTGATGTGGTACATGAAAATGTAGCTAAAAATGTGGAGAATGCACAGGCTGGCATACAGCAGAACAATTGCTTGGCTGGCCACCTCCGAGAGAGCGAGAGAAAAAAAGATGCACATTTAAAAGGGTCTAAATTCCAGCGCGGAATTGCGGGTAGGCCTATTGCAAATAAATTATTACTTAGTATTGAGCATAATAATAAAAGTCCCGCAAATCTAGCCATCATAATGCGAGAGATTCCCACACATTTTACCCTGTACCCTGTCTGACATTAATATAATAATGGAGCGGCCTGAATGCGGGACTATTGATGGCCCAACTCTGACTTCAATTGAACCCCATGCAGAGACACACACACGCGCACGCAGGACCACTTTGGGGGTGCCTCTCTTTTCGTTGCTCTCTCTCTCTCAGCAGGATTTGTCACCGCTGAAGTCAAATTATAGCCTAGGTGCTTCAACATCAACCGCTATCGACAGGAAAGGAAAACAAACATTTAGCGATCAGGAACCGTCAGGAATTTTGCAAATACAGAAGCATGACCGCCTAGGCTATAACGTAGAGAACATGGATGACTTCTCTATTTGACGTTCGATTGCGGACGTGAACAGACAGCTACAGACACGGAGCGCACATTGTACGTGAAAGATAATTAGTAGCAAAACAGCGATCAAATATTACATGGCAGTGCGTTTTGTTTTCAAATGTTTTCATGCATGTCTAGATAACAGGTGAGGGATGTTTAGGAGACTCGTAAATCCTCAAATTTAGGGCTAGTCCACACGTACGAAAACGATCTTTTTTTCCTCCGTCTTTCCTGAAACCGCATCAAGAATATTTGCGTCCAAACGGATCCATCTCAACACGTTACTTCATACCCCAGACCTATAGGTGGCACTGTTTCTTTACAGAAATTGACCAAAGTTTGTGCTTTACAAACAGACAGAATAAGCTATGACAAAATGGCTAGTGCAAGGAAACCAGAATTGTTTGTGTGGACTGATGGTGAACTGTCAACTGTAGTCAACTGTAAAACTAATAAACTTTATTTTACGGTTTGTGAAGGGTGCAGTCCCGTCCTTTATATGGCTAACGCAGGTAGGCCTACTAATCACCTTTACTTTCTTTGGTTGTAGTCTGTGATTCACATTAGTTTTGGCTATCACTAAACGCAAGGCTTACCCAAGTTCTAGGCTATTCTGTCGACACATTTAATATTGCTATAAAACCTTCGTTAGTAACAATACGTTTGCCTGCATCAAATCAAATCGCGCATTTGCAATTCTTCTACCATCGGCTTAACGTGAGTTCTAAGCGTCTTTGTATGCTTATATCTGATTTCACTCGACTGTGAATGCATGTATATATGTTGTAAGACATGTAAAATAAATGAATGACACTGGCACTACGCACAAATTAATGTAGCGTGAACTTACACCGCACTTTCCTAATAACTTAAGTTCTCTCGCGTCACTGACAGTAGCTAGAATGCATTAAAAAAAAACGGGAAAAACAGTGTTCAGTCCACCAAGTCATAAGCTATCGGCGCTGCGCAGCACCAGTTGTGATATTTATCTTACGGAGTGTACTCGTAGGTAATGTCATGTATGAAAACTAGTATTGTTAGGCAATACTATAAGTGCAAGTCCAGGGCAGCTGAGGTGACATCATCGATACGCAAGCAGGATGTGCGGTTTCGCTGTCTAAACGAATTCAAACGGGCTACGGTTTCAGATTTCTCCACTCTGGGACCAGGTTTCAGAAAAGTGCGGTTTCGGGCAGTGCGTTTACAGGATTCGTTTGGACGCTCGGCCAAGACGAAGCAAAACCTCTGCGTTTAACCTAAAAAGCGTCTCCGTGTGGACGGGCCCTTAGGCTGCGCAAAGCACAGCACCTTTATTTGGCCATGGCTTGTATTCGAGTCAGCTATAATATAGTCTTTATTTCTTGCGTTTTATTGTGAGACATAGGCCTACTTTTCGTTTGGAGTGTCATGGGTAGGCTATCAAAAGCAGATGTTTAATTTGAGATTTAATTTACGTTCGGACTGTTGATTATATTGCTAAATATCGGGACTGATGACCACTGAAATCTGTGGGGTATTTAATGGCTTACTATTAAGTTTCATAGTGTCGGGAATTTCGATTGCCATCCACTTATTGCGAGATAAGGTATCCGCGCTTTCATTCATTCGTGTGCTGTGCTGCAAGGGAAACCTTATTCCGTATAGCCAAAGATGTCTTAGATAGCCTAAATGTAGTTATTTTTTAAATTATGCATGATTTACTTTTTTATAAAATTCATAGGCTGATGCCTGGCAGCAACAATTGTGTTTAAATGTAGGCTTCAGCCTCTAGCTCAGAAGGGTGCGGCATGCGACTAGCTTGAGAGCAATGAGAGCAACGTGTTGGAGACTCATGGTGTAAATTACTTTTCATTGGCAACAATACCAACCAACAATATAAAATATTAAGAAGAGCTCTTTTATGAGTTAAATTGAAACAAAATTATACTGGCTTTTATTTGTCCAAATCTGAGGCCAGGCTATAAATAGAATCCCTGCCATAATTTGACGATTTAGGTATGCGCGTGTGTTTCAGGGTAGTGCAAGCACTAATCTCTGACTGAGGGGCCGTGCACACGACGCCGGTTTTTGTGAAACCGGTGAGGTTTTGTTAACGGTTACGCCTTGCATGTACACGACGCCGGCAGTTTAGGAGACTGAAACCGATAGCTTTTGAAACCGGCTTCCGAAGTGGGAACTTTTGAAACCGCCGGCTAACTTTCGCCATGTAGACGCCTGTAGGTGCAAAGCCGGGAACTTTATGACGAGCTAGTAATCAAGGATCTTTGACATAGCCCCACCTCTCAACTCAGCCACGGCACTCGACCTGACATGTTGCTTGTCAAAACAAACCAAACCATTTATTTATCATATTAAAATGTTTTTCTTTCCCCTGTCATGATTTATGTGCACAATGTAGCCTATCAGCTTTTAGTGGCTAAGTTAGAAGCACACGTTAGCTTAACTTAGTTAAACATTAGCTTACTGCATGTTAGTGTTTTCTCCAGTGGTGCTCAGACCTAATGCAATGCGTAGGCAAAGCATTTGAAATTTCACATAGCAGTCACATAATTGAAAATGAACTTTATTAGTTTAACAGTTGAATTGAAACCTGAATTGTCTGTAGTCTCCTTATTTCATGCGACTGCTTAACTAGAGCACTTATTAGACATTCTCTGGCTTAAGGCGAGACACGGCAGGTGAAAACATCGTTTTTTCATGCACTGGTCAATTTCGAGATTTTGAGCTAGTATGTTACCTTAGCATGTATTCTATCACACTACTACAACAAAAAAGTCCGATTTACACATTTAGGTGTTTATTTCATTATATTGTGTCTACTCGCGCCTGTATATTTCTCCTAAATTCAGCAAAAGTTAGCATTCTAACCTTGCATGCACTCCCGCGACCGTGGTCCAAAACATAACATGTGTACTACCGTTGGAAAGCTCTGTTTTTCCTGTATCACGCTATGTGATCCATATATGGACACTTCCTTTGTATCAGTAACCAATCGCGAAAGTTCAAAGGCGAGTCTAGGCTGAGAACGGAATCTCATTGGCTGTCTTTCAAGGCTGTTTTCTCAAAATGAGTTTCCGCTCACACTCTGAGCTCAAAAACTCCACTTCAGAAGCACGTACATACACCAAACTTTCTAGACTTATGCCTAACTATATGTCGAAGATTTCTACAGAGGGGTTTGTTGATATATTATTCCTAGCCTGACTTACATGACATTTTATGCCTAAAAACATGGAAAAAAGCGATTTTTTTAGGGCTAGTGACATAATTTTCTGATTTACAGGATAACAAAAGTAGATATTCATAAATCCCTCTGTAAATGTTTTCCCATCTAATATCTGAACACAATGAAAACATAATTTTGAACTTGGCTGTATCCAATGCTCAGGTTTCGTGCCTTAAAATGTATGCAAATTAGCGCATATTTAATTAGATAATGCCTAATTTGCATATGTAAACATTAAATTACAGCAAACTTGTAATACATTTTTTTCTCATATTAATGTAAGTAATCAACTGGGGAAGTTTCATAGTGATATGTGCTTGTTAAAAATTTTACCCTATTCACCTGTAGTGTCTCGCCTTAACAAACTGTTTCAACAATGTTTTCTTCTACGCGATTCACGCGGAATTATCGTGAAGCTTCGGCGCCATCGACTGGTCTGGCATATGCACTACAGCACATTTAGCCGGTTACACCTCTGTGTGTACACGCAAGGTTTTTTCTTGCCGGAGTCGTTAAAGGTGTGAAAGCGTAAGAGAAAATCCACCCGGCGGTGTCGTGTAAACGGCCTCTGAAAGTGCACAGGACTTGTGCATTTGAGAGCGCTCTCTCGTGGCTGTAGACGTAATGTTTCACGTAGGGTTCATGTCAGTTAATATAAATTAACATTTAAAAACATGTTCATTTATATATTTTTTCATATATAAGTCGCACCTGACTATAAGTCGCAGGACCAGCCAAACTATGAAAAAAAGTGCGACTTATAGTCCGGACAATACGGTAAGCTTAATTTTTGGTGGTCGATAAACTAATGCACAGAGGAGGGTGGCATTTATCTTTACAAGCTGTACCTCAAAAGTGGAGAACATATCAATTTGTACAATTTTACATTTAAAGTTGTTATTATAAACAGTGACCAGACCACCTCCACGACCAGTAGCCCTAGGGGAATTCATGAAGCTGCAGTGAGGAGGGCAGAGTTCACCAAGTGGAATGACGTTATTACCGCTGAGCCAAGACTCCATTATAAACAAAAAGTCCAGGTGATGAGACGTGAAGCGGTCGTTTAAAATGAAAGTCTTGTTACAGATAGATTGTGCGTTCAATAACGCAAATTTGACGGGAGGAGGGTCTTGCGCATGCTGCAGAACTTCCTGCGGTGAACCAGCTGTGAGAACTTTTACCTTCGGATGAATGTCTTGCGGCGGTTCAGGCGCAGTCTGACATGGTGATGTGACATTCTCAGCAGCTCCATCGAAGTTGTCCAAGATGTGAGAGACAGATTCTCGCTGCGTTGTTGGTCGCTGCAGATTCTCCACTGACACTGTAGGGAGAGAGTTGTTTGCGGGAGCGGACTGCTCTGGAAAACCGCGTTGATTAGGCAAGAAATCCCATGGAGATGATGGAGGGATGCTTTCGTCTGTCGCACGGATGATAGAGCGACGTGCGCCTCTGTGCAAGTAGCGTTTCCGCCGGAGGATCCCCGCTGCCCGGCAAAGGTGGAGCACCTCGATGTTGATGGTTTCGGTGGAGGCGAACTGTCGAAGTTCAAGGGGTGTGTACTGAAAGCCCCCCATAGCCAAAACATAAACTCCGACATGGCTTGATGCATCAGCCAGTCCAAAGTGTGCAATTTAATCACCTAGCTAGCACGAAGCCTCAATCTCCGGCTGGTCAGTCAACCGACTAAACCAGCAGCTGGACAGTCAACCGACTATATGAACCCAGTGTATTCAGGATAGAAAAGGAGAGAGACACTAGCAAGCTCGAATCCAGCACAGCTTCCACTACACAAGCAGACAGCAAGTCCAAAAGCAGTGAAGGCCTTGCTGATGGCAGAGTTCATAAAACGCAATAAAAGTGTGGAAAAACAAAATAAACAGTTTAAATAAAAAAGGCTATCTATAACTGTACAGCTAAATCTACAGTAATTGAAGAAAAATAATCAGGAATAAAATAGTAAAATATTAAAAAATCCGAATAAAAACAGGTCAGATGGAGCGGCTTGCAGCCAGCGTCCCCGTTGCTAAGCGACCTGTGGTTTTTTTTTTTTTAGATACAAGCTATTCATCCAATACATTGTAGAAGGTACATCTAAATGAATAATGTGAAAGTTACGAAAAAAGGTTAAAGGAACATTTAGGAAACCATATGACACAATCAGAGAATGAACATACCAGCTCAGAGGATGATGACTACACACCAGAGTGGTGCGGGAGATTCTGACTACAGAATGGCTCCTAGAATGCTCTGTGAACCTCACTTAAATAGTTTACCTAGTTTGTGGTTGGTTACATTGAAATGGATCACATGATTGGAGGTCAGCTGATTTTGGGTCACATGAGAAGTACTTTGATGAGACTTGAGACCATTGTTGTAGTGAGAGTGCATTAATCAAGACATGACAATGTACACATTAATTATATTTCTCCTGTGAAAAAGGCAAAGGTTAGAGATATAATCAAAAGCATCATGTGGTAGGGTAATTAATCAACAGTTCACATGATCAGTATAGAAACATTAGGACTCCTTACAGGCCCCCCTTTGACCCCTCTGGGTCATCTTAGGATTGGACCTAGTGGGGTTACCAGATAGAGTCCTTTGGTTCAAAGTCTTTGTGGGGCTGATGGTTGTTGTTTTCCAAGTAGCAGGGCTGCATGTGTATCTCTCCGTAGTGAACGGATGAGGTGGCTGAAGTAGCAGCACTGGAGTAGAGTGATGGTGAAGATCAGGGCACTGGTGATGACACATCCTCTGAACACCCCGTCCTACCAGGTGTTGGCATACTGGGCGGGACGTGTGGTGGAGCTGGCCAGAATCTCAGCTGTCCTTTTAGCCAGATTCACTTGCACTTGTGCCTGGTTAAGGTGGTTGTCCGTTTGTTAGATGACCTGTTCAGTGGGTCATATAGCATCCGAAAGTCTCTGTGCCTTCCTGGCACCAATGAGAAACATGTAAATCCAGCCAATGATTATCTGGATAGGTTAACCCCCCATCGGAGGTGTTTATCTTCCTCAGGATAGTCCATTGCTCCATTGTGTGCTTGACACCTGGAGGACATTAGCATATCCATGCAGTGATTTGAACATTGATGAGCTTTGTGTCATTATGGGAGAAAGGTTACAACATGTTACAGATATAGTGTATTCAGATGTTTCATGAAAACAAGTTAAAGTAGAAAACAAGGTCTCAGTCGCTTTTACATAATATTCAATGTGATCCCATTTGTGATCCTGATTCTTTACCACTACGTTCAGAAGGAGCATGGTGGTAGAATTGAGAAGATTCTGTTAAGGGCAAAGTAGCCTAAGGGAACATAGCAAATAAGTTATTAAAGCTGGTATATACATTTTCTGTGATAATCATGAATGCTGTTAGCTCTGAATATTTTTTCTAGCGTCAGCCATCTATTATGTTAAAGCATTTCCATTAGATAACTTAAAGCATTTCTAGGTGACTTACGCAGGCACAAATCTAGTATCTCTTGTCTGGTGACAGTGAATAAATCTTATGCAGTTCTACAAGCTAAGGCATGTTCGATGGTACAGGTATCATTGGAAATTGTGTGATTAGTAGTTAGAAGCGCCTGCGCCACAATTTTACTACTTTTAAAAAAGTCTTATTACTATTAGTGAAGTGCTGAAAAACCAGCCGCGATCTGGTTTACCAACCATACTGAATATTGGAGTTAACTTCGCTTAGAAAAAGACTAAATCATCAATACGTGCCTGTAGTCATACTTCGGTTTCATCATTGTTACAGTGCTATACATATAATGACAATACATTGGAGATATGCAAAGCAATTTAAACATAAAACTCAGGATAGCTTACATGTGGACAATAAAAGTGGTTAAAAGAAAATCCATTTGATCTGTTATTTTCGTCCAAATTTCTCAGTTTTTAAGGCAAAGAAAACTTGTTGTGTTAAGGCAATGCATTCTTACTTCTGGATATTACATTTGACATCAGTTAAGATTTATCTATGTGCATGAGGGAATGTAGACAACAGTAGCCCAGTGGTTTAAAGAAACATAGCAGCTCTGTCTCTGCTACCCAAAAAATACATACAGCTACAAAGATTACAATTCAACTTAAGAACAATTTTGCTATAACATGCGCTATGACTTGCGCTCAGACAGCAGCATACAACCAAGCTAGTACATAACACATTGTCTTTAGCAAAAAGTATCTTTCTTAATATGTTTGGAATTAATTTTACAATGACCGCTTGATCACTAATAGGCACAGAACGAAGTTAGCATTTAAATGTTCGCACTATGTGTCTGCCACTGACGCACGTCATGTGTGGACACGGCCCCTTGGCAGACTGCATGTGCACAATATGTAAATATAGGCCTAAGTAGGTTAGAATCATAGGGGAGTCTTGGTGCTTCCGAATGTTACGCTACTTTACGTTTTATCAAATTTAGAAGTAAATAAAAGATCCATCTTACATACATTTAAAGAACACAGTATCATATCCACTCCAATGTCTTTACTTTAACCCTCTATACCCCAATAGAATGTTACAACAATGCCTCTGATTCCTGGAAGTTCCAGGAAAAAAAGGCAATTTCAGTAATATTTTAAATAATGAAAAATAACTTAAAAAGTAAGGCAAAGTGTCAAATGCAAGTTACATTCATATTAAAGGTCAGAAACTGCTTTTTTAAATGATATATAATTCATTGCCAATTATGTATGCACAATTTCCATAGACTGCCATTGATCTGAATGAAATGATAGAAATTGTGATATGATGACAACTAAAAGACTAAAAGAGAAGCTTTTCAATCTTAAAATATCATCTAAAAATATATGATAGACCAACCTAAGTATTACATTGCAAAAAATATGAAACTGTTGAGTAGTTCAGGGGTTAATATTTTTTTTATCTAGTCTGCAAAGAGCAGCAGATGGAATTTTGTCATTTTCATTTAGCGACTACCATTTCAGAACTTTACAGCAGTTAGAATAGGCCAATATTATTAGTGACAAGAGACCATTACATTGATACAACACAATAAAATAATAGTAATATAAATACTACTACTACTACTGCAATTACTACTACTACTACTACTACTACTACTACTAAAATAATAATAATAATAATAATAATAAAGGTATTGTTATTATAATAAACCTCATTATCTATTTATATATATATTTTTATTATTATAACAGTATTATATTAATTAGACCGAAGCAACACAAACCTAACAGATTACATTTCATTAACTATTCAATAAACTATAACATACCATGAAATTCATGAAAACATGGTGGCATTTTGCACAATGGCGCAGAACAAGTTGAGCAGCCAAAAGAAGTTTCAATTCACCGCCCACTATTGGTGCGGCGCCCTGCTCTAATGCAGCTTACACATCCCTTTTTCCTGCCCTCAAAGCGCACAAGTGAGTGGCCTTCTTTTAAATTCCTACTCACTACAAAGTCGATACCCAGGGTATTGATGCCCTGGACACCCCGCTTCCTGCCAAAAAAATCATCACATAGGGCATGCACGATTTTAAGTTTGAAGGCTTTCAGGCCCCAGGTTTTCCTGCCCTTAGGAAGTGGCCTGAGCTGAAGCTGCCACACAATATATGCATTTATAATTGCTATGTCAAACAGTGCCCAGAACAGGTACTTCCACCATTTCTTTCCAGTTCGCCCAACATTGTAGTAGCTTCGAAACTGGTCTAGATGGTCAACCCCTCCCATTTTCCTGTTGTAATCAAGGACCGCTTCTGGGCAAGAGATTAGATTAGCATTAAACTTGGATCTTTGCTTCATTTGGTCTCTGCCTGCATGATTGCTTGAAACTATATACACATCCCTTTTGTCCATCCACCTCAATACCATTATCCCATCCCTTCCCACTTTTCTGCTCTCCCCTATCATTAATTTTGGTTCCGTGATTTGCGTTGGAAAGCCTTTGGAGGTCTTTCTGATGGTGCCACAATAGTAGGTGTTATGATCAAGCAAGTCTCTCACCAAGGGAATGGAAGAAAAAAAATTATCTGCATAGACATGATAGTGCTTGTCCAAATATCCTCTAAGCAGATGCATAACTACTCGGTAGGCCAAACCTTTTCCCTGTACGTCATCTTTTCCCGTGTAAACATTGAAGGCGAGACAATAACCTGTCAAAGAGTCACAAAGGCACCATAACTTTATGCCCCATTTCACTGGTTTTTTCGGCATATATTGTTTCCAACGCAGTCTCCCATCAAATTTAATCATCACTTCGTCCACAGACAGCGCAGACCAGGGCACAAGCAGTTTTGGGAAATTTTCTTGTAGCACTTGTATAAATGGCCTAACTTTTGCCAGCTTATCTGTATGTGGAGCCTCCTCCGCCTCTTCTCTCTCCATCATTACCTCTTCCTCTTCTCGCATAGCCTCTCCTACTTCATTGTCCTCCTCACCTTGAGAGCTGTGATCTGACACATCCGACAGATTGATCTGACAATGAAAGTTGCACACCAAAAGTCTGTTCGGATTCAATATTAGCCCTATCTACAGTCTGTTATAATAATAATAATAATAATAAATCTATCTATCTATCTATCTATCTATCTATCTATCTATCTATCTATCTATCCAGCTCTCGCAACAAAATCTAGGTCAAAGGTGAACACCCCTGACGTAACCAATTGACATCCATTCATAAGTTTTGTTGTCACTCGATATGGATTAGCCTACTCTGATGACTGCCATAGTGAGCTAGCTAACAACGTATGGAAGTAATGCCAAATCTATGCCAATGTCTTATATGGATCTAGCAGATTAGAAGACAGGAATGAAGAAATTTCATGTTTTCTGAATTTTTCGGCAAAAAGGTAAAAGACATCCCAGCGCCGCACTGCACTTGTTGAAGTGTTACAGTAACTAGTGTTAGTGTTCAACGTTAGAAAGTTAGCGCTAAACTTAGCAATCAACTTAGCGATCACTGACATATTTTGTTTACGGTCATATTCTTTTATTGCCGACATTACATTTACAACTTACATCAGTGTCATTGCCATCCAATATGGGAAGATCTTCTTCCAGCACCTGAGATGGATCAGTGCACATCAAAACCGTCTCGGCCAGACTAAACCTGCGGCGTTTCGGTGCAGAAGACATGATCTCTTTGCCTGTTACTCTGTCTCGTGATTTCGGAGGCTATAATGTTTAGAATTGTAGGTCCTGACGGCGGGAAAAGAAGTAAATTGTAACAAATCCTATGATTGATGTCACATGAGTGACGATTTGGCAGATAGCATAGGCTACTGTAACTTTGAGACTTGAGTCCTCATTCATATCGGCTGAACTGCTGCAGCCGCACGGAGCAGATAGGCACATCTCGTAGCATAAAAGATCAACATATATCAAAGCCTACAAGCAGATTTTTTTGTTTTGATGGCTGGGGAAAAGAGTAAAGTGTTACAAATCCTACGACTGCTGTGCCAAATTGATCATGGCAAGATGAGTGACGTTTGTTAGATATCTTGGACACATGCCATCATTCATATCAGCTGAACCACAGCGGCCACGGAGCAGAAACAGGCACATATCGTAAAAAAACGCAAATATCTAAAAATAAATCAATACAAACATATGTGTTTGATTATGACAATACATCGAAGGGGATCTAAAATATTGATCTGTAGTGTACATAAGCTGTAGAAATTAAGTGATCGCCTGTATTCATCCATGAAAAAACACCGGCTGCTCACGGCCGTTACGGGGAAGAACAGCACGGCCGGCGACGGCCGTTACAGGGTACAGAGGGTTAAACGGTGGAAAACGTCATTCGACGCCCAACTACTAATATTACGCGTTCAGTTCAACATCTTTATCCTAAATCTACAGTAATTGAAGAAAAATAATCAGGAATAAAATAGTAAAATATTAAAAAATCCGAATAAAAACAGGTCAGATGGAGCGGCTTGCAGCCAGCGTCCCCGTTGCTAAGCGACCTGTGTTTTTTTTTTTTTTTTAGATACAAGCTATTCATCCAATACATTATAGAAGGTACATCTAAATGAATAATGTGAAAGTTATGAAAAAAGGTTAAAGGAACCTTTAGGAAACCATATGAAGCAATCAGAGAATGAACATACCAGCTCAGAGGATGATGGCTACACACCAGAGTGGTGCGGGAGATTCTGACTACAGAATGGCTCTTAGAATGCTCTGTGAACCTCACTTAAATAGTTTACCTAGTTTGTGGTTGGTTACATTGAAATGGATCACATGATTGGAGGTCAGCTGATTTTGGGTCACATGAGAAGTACTTTGATGAGACTTGAGACCATTGTTGTAGTGAGAGTGCATTAATCAAGACATGACAATGTACACATTAATTATATTTCTTGCTTCCTAGTTAGTTTCTCCTGTGAAAAAGGCAAAGGTTAGAGATATAATCAAAAGCAGCAATATGTGACAATGGGCCCACCATGAGGTCATACCATCATGTGGTAGGGTAATTAATCAACAGTTCACATGATCAGGAGTTTGATCAGTATAGAAACATTAGGACTCCTTACAGTAGCTAGATTGAGACACAGACCTGAACCAGTTGCAAACAATCTATAAAATAGCTACCTGCGGAAAGTCAACGCACCATTCTGAGGTTGTTGTACAAATCCTGTTGGAACCGTTAAGGCTTCAACATACTCGCCACTCCCGACCGGTAGCGCGACAATGTGACGTCCCAGGAGCGCCGTAACCATTTATACTTGCGCGTGGTGGTCGCGACACTAGTTGCAATATTCTCCTGAATTGGCATTGGCCTCAATGGCAGTAAAAACTACCCTCAGACTTCGGTTGCTGCTATTCACAACTACCATCATTACTATCTAGTTTCCAAGGTGTGTGCAGCTAGATAGATAGATAGATAGATACTTTATTCAATCCCGAGGGAAATTTTTAGCAAGTAAGCTAGCTGGCTGGTGCTGAGAAATGAGTTTGTGTGATTTCCTGAGGTGGAAAGAGATTTTTTTCAGGTCTTAAGATATCCTTTGGTTGAAAATAGCAGACTATTATCTACTATCAGACTACTATCACGAACTCTCGCTGGTAACCTAGCCAGGTTAATTTCCCTCTCTTCTCAAACTGACTATTCAAACATGTCAGTGTTTCCCCTACAATGTATTCAGCAGCGGCGCAGCGCCTCTCCTGGAATTTAATCGCCGCTGAAAAAAAAACAAAAAACACGCAAGTGAACTTCTGGAACAGCTGTCGTTCATTCAGGTTTGATGTCAACAACTAATAGCAGGCAAACGTTGAAGGCGCAGTCAGGGATTCCACAGGAGATCAAGTTTGTTTGTGTTTACGTTTATTAGCCGACGCAATTTTGTGCAAAAAAACGTAGCCTACATTATGTTAACTAAGGAACCAAATTAGACACGCCAGCGAGGTAGCTCGCCCCTACCTTCAGTAGCCTATTCCCAGATAAATTCCACGCATTGTTTCGTTTTTGTTTATACAGTCAATGCTTTCGAGCCCTGTGTTGCTAACATACCTAGGCTGTGAAACTAAGCTCTAGCCTATTGGTGGGTTTAATTGAATTTGAGTAATAGGCAACCATTTACATCTGGAGATAGTTTGTAATTCCTGTAGAGCTCACCAAAATTATAGAAATGATACAAAACACTTATCTCCTATAATCCAAGATAGATTTTCTTCGAGCATTTATTTTACCAAATGACATGGAAAACATAATTAATTTCATCCACATGTTCTTATGCACCATGCACAACAACGCTACTAAGTTCGCTTTGTGGTGTCAAATCCAAATTAAATAATACAACATCAAAAGAAGTCCGCACACTGTGGATGTATACTGCAGATGATGGCTTTAATGCACTCCGGAGCATTAGTGAAGCAAGCAAGTAAGTGAAAGCAAAGTAAGATAACATCCTCTGGCTGTTGTCCAGCCTTTATACCCCTTCAAGTCATCCCAGACAAGACACTATGTTTACAGATAACTGACCAGGTACTTCACCTTTGCCCTCTCATCCTGTTATTCATACATTCTTTAGGTTTTGCCATTCTTTAGGTTTTGCTTACATTTCCTGGCACCAAACCTTATCTATGCCATTTTCTGCCAGGCCTGCTCTTTCACTTAAATCAGTCTTCCTTTCCCACACTGAACATACTACAGACTTCAGTTTCACAAAACAATGATATTACACAGAATAAAGATACTACATAAAAGATATATAAACTAAAGGATATATTTCAATAAAGCCCACGACATTCCCCCCTTTTGAGCGCACCCGTGTGCTCACTTATGCAGCAAGATCAAACATTTATCACTATTTTAACACATCCCCTACTATCAAGAAAATACAGCTGCTAAGCTGAGTCACACTACAAACAGTCAGCTAAGCAAACCAGTTAACACAGCAGCAACTATGAGATTAAGCAATTATCCCCAATACCACTGCTAAACATAAAACACTTTAGTTAGTACTGTTATTACACCCTTGAACCAACCCTCACTTAAATCAAATCCAATAGTGTAGTGTTATTATCAAATAGAATGGCAAGTTTCAAATCCTCTCGGTGGAAGCGAAAACCCTTAAGGGAAAACCTCTTTTTTCGTTGTTTTTAGAGGAAAAAACCTTCATAAGGGAAACTCTTCTACTGTCCTGTTATTACAGCAACACTTGTTTACAACAAGCGAGAGGAGAAACTTTCCTTCAACTACACATATGCTTTTCCATCCCCAAACATTCATTAAATGAGCAAACAGATCACATCAGAATTCCTGATGGGTGTTTTCAGATAGGGCTAGTCCTATAATACAGTGGGCATCGCTTTTCAAATGACCACTTCATTCGCGCATTACGAGGCGTGAAGCTGCGTGAAGCTTTAGTACCACTTTCAGCCACTGTGCGTCGCTCTGCCACTGTACATCGCTCTGCCTGCCGCCCCTACTGATAAAGCAGGAGACTTGCCGAGAGTAATCCCAGCCTACGAATTCAATAACAAAATAAATCATGCATAATTAAACATTACCTCGATTTAGGCTACTTGGGTATGTCTTAAGGCTTGACTACACGGTGGTAGCGAAAATCGAAATCGAAATTTGGTGTCTACATTATTGTCAGTGTTGGGGGTAACGCAGCTACGCAAATCAAAACAGTGGTGTGATAATTGAGCCAGTAGAGAAATAACTGTTCAGAATTAATCTGTAGCCTTGGGTAGGCTTCTGCAGAAAACAATGTTGTTGCCGATTTAATACTATCTGGCGACGTTTTTAACAGGCTACGCAATAGAGGCTTAGACAACTATGACCCACGTTTTGGTTTTGTAAATTAATTTGCCCTACTTCTTGACTGCAATGTAGTCAATTGACTGCTTGACATGTCATTTTTATTTTTCTGTACAATAAACAAATACATCTGCTTTATGCCGCAGAATTACATTCATATTTGGCTGACTTCTGCAGACGCGTAAAAAAACACTGCCAGGCATATTTTCGTTTGCCGTAACCCGACCGACCCTGTCAATTTAGAACCGACCCAAATATTATTTTTTTTCCCCTTTTAGTCCGACCGTTAAGACGACCGATTTTTTTTTTTTTTACTCTAAACAACCAATACAAATAAAATACTATTTATTTTAGTAGGCCTAAGTATTGTGAATATAAATTGCCTACATACAAACGTAGGCTCTCTTATAGACCAAGGCGGAACGGCGGGACAAAGTGTCTCGCCAAATTTACTACCAAGCCCCCTAGACATTTTGCCGAGTTTTTTCGTTCCGGCACCAGTGTGAATGGGTCAAGGTGGAAAGGGGAATCTGGGCGGGCATTTCGATGCTATGTCCAGCCCACCACAAGAGATTGCAAATCAATCTGATCAAAAGCAGCAATAGCAGAGACACTACATTATGTCAATCTATAAATTCACAAAGTCTCCAGTCATTCAATGCCTGCTAGAGTTGACTGTAGCTTGGAATGCAATCAGTTGCCATAATAGGCTATCATAAAATCCAGCGAAAAAACAGCATGAACTCATGAGCATCTGTCTGTCCTGTATGTATATCCTCTGATTGTAATGCTTACAGATATCTAGGCGATATTTGGAACATTTGTTTTGTATTTGGCCTGTTCATAAAATCATGTAGACCTATTGAACAATTTAAACACATTAGGAACCGCAAAGTTGGAGACATGCATAAAGACATTGCTGCAAATTTAAAACTACTCTACTATTACTCTGGAATGGCTAACTGTACAGGGGCATGTTTTACACCTTTGTGTTCGGTAAGGTCTGCTGTTTATTCTGATATATGGGTTGTCATGTGTTGAGGTAAAGTTCGCAAAGTATTCCACCAAGATGAATGGGTAGGGAGAAGGGCGCAAAAAATATGAGTTACTTTTCTCGCGAACCGTTTACCACAACAACTAACCACTAACATCGTTTAAAAGCTGAGAAAAAGCTCTTTCGTGTGATACATGTGATGTCTGTGATGAATCGCAAGTAATTCAGCAAATTTGGGTGGGACAGAATACCTTTACAGAGCAGCAGCTCTGGCCATATCGGCTCTGGCTCACATGATATACTGCTTTAAATGCATTATCGCTTCACTACCCAATGGCCTACGACTATCACTCTACACGCCCCCTGTTGCACGTCACAATTTTATTTACTATAGCTGATCCTGCCTCCTGGCTCCCTAAAATGCCGCATCATGTGAACAGATCAGCAAATTTTCATCTCGCTTTCAGACACAAAAAGACGGCAAAAAGACGTCTCCTCTTCCCGCAAATTTAGCGGGATCTCTGTGTAAAAAGGCCTGTGGCGTCATCTCTACACCATTGGTTTACGCATGTCACACTATGGCCTATACGCTTCGTTTCATTCACACTAACATCTCGACTCAACGCTTATTACTTGGCACGAAGCTCTGGAAGAACTGTGCCCAGAGTACACAACTGTTTCACCAGCACATTTAAATGACTTGACTAAAACCGTGCATAACTGGAGGTACACCTGTTATCTGAGCAGTCTGTATGTCCTCATTTTGAAATGCGAGGACGATATGAGTCTGTTGCATAGATGTCTGAGTCACGCATAATGTTTGAAAACCACTGGCTCGTAATCACAATAATTTAACACACGACAGTTGGATATTTCATCATGTTCCCATGCCTACATTTTGGTGAGTAGCATAGAGATCGTTAAAACAATAAAGTATGGCTCTCTGTTTGGGACATCGAAAACTTATATTTTTAATAGACTACCGTCGGAGATGCTGATTTGCAAAGGCCTCGGGATAACACGTTATCTCCACTATCATCAGTCAATGCCTCCTTGATCAAAGTGGGGAATGAAAGAAAAACTTTGAGAACCACTGGCTTAACAAGTTACCTGCAGTTCAGAACACACAGAATATTGCAACAGAAAGTTGCCTTTATAATCAACTACTATTTGTTCCAACAGCATTCAAACAAAGCCTTTATAAAAGTGAAAAATATATATATTCCATAAGAAGTAAAATAAAATACTGTTACTGTAGTAACTGTATCCCAAGCTTCAGCTCCCCACGTCTGTGACAGGCAGATGTGACCGCTAAATTCTCAGCTTGTTTATACCCCATACTGAACGCGTAAGACCGCTAGGCCCATCACTGTGGGGTGCGGTAGCCTAGCCTACTCTCTGGGATTTAAGTCAAGCAATATAACCATACAAATGTTTCAAAATGAGTAATTTCGGCTTTGTCTGAACTGGCCATTGTAGGCTACGTAAAAAATAAACAAGTACACATAGTCCCTATATAGCCTAGTAGCCTAATGAAACATACTGGATTGATGTAGTATCTTTGTAACAATATTAAATTAATCTGTTACTATGCCTGTGCCTACGTTTGCAAAAGAGAACATTTTAATTTGATTCACAATAATGTTACATTTTATTTACATGTTGACAATGAGTAGCCTAGTTTTGGTTGTTGTTGGTGGCGTTATTGCATGTTAGTTATGCCTACAATGCAAAATTGCTTCCTCACGATTGGAAGCTCCTAGCCGCATAGGATTTCAAAACAGGTGAAATGCCACAAAACCGGTTTGTGAATAGGTCTGTGAGTTAGGAGTCCTCTTGACTTCTTTTAAGCTGTCACAGCTGGTGGGAAGGTGTGATTTGTTGGGGGCAAGGCCGTATTAACTGGGCACAAATGTCTGATGGGCCCCCCTGCCCCCCAGTCAACGTGAATCGGGTGGTCAGTTAATAGGCTATGCCGAAATAGTTTTGAAACATTTTGAATATTAGTGTCGGGTGAATTAGGAAATGTTCTCAAAGTAGCCTTATGGCTGAAAGCTGCTTGGGATCCCCCCTGTCAAGCAATATAACCATACAAACGCGCGCACTCATTGTTTCAAAAGGAGTAAATTCGGCATTGTCAGAACTGAGCTGTGGACGACGTGGCACGGCATGCCCAATTGAAAATAAATTAACGCAACGGAACACAGACCCCGCTTCTCTCGCGTCAGTCACTGACATGAACGAAACACAGAACCCGCTTCTCTCACGGCAGTCACTGACATTAGCCTAGAATAAATGCATGGGGAAAAAAACATCGTAAAACACTGAAAGTTTATATTTTGTCACTATAACATACATCTGTCCTTTGTCAAATGTGTTATGTGCCAAGTAGCCTATAGTGCGTAATTCTGCTTCATAAAGTTGAACAAATACATTTGCAGAAAAATATAAATAGCCAGTTAGGGGCTACAGCGCAGAGTTGGTAAATTATGGTAGGCCAACTTGGAGTGAACATACAAACAGGGGAAATTCTTTCTCTAGTAGCTGAGTAGCCTCAGGTGCGCACGTAGACATAAGGCCGAACATGCAAGCGCCAATGAATCATGCTCTCACGACAATCACGCCGTTAAACTTAAATAGGTTAACATCACACTAAGTTCACCTTCAAGCAAGGAAAACGATGATTTGAAGACATTTGTTTCGTTGGAAGGGCAAGGGGTAGCAACAGGGCAACACAGAGACAGGCCCGATGGCAGGGCTGTTATGAGAGTATTAAAATATGGGATATTCTACGGGAAAACATTAAAACGGCAAGACGCGGGGGGAAGTTAAAATGAGAAACACGGAAAAAGTTGGCATGCATTGTTTCGGTCCCCGTGCACAGGGATTATTTGTCATATTATTAATCACATATGATTATTTGTGAAATTGTGCAAACAGGCGCAACACATTTGAAAAGGAAGGACTGGTAGCATGCAAGCTCACGGGAAAGGTTGATTTAAGAACGTTATCACAGTGTGTGGCTGTGACGCAAAGCAGCGTGGGCGGAAGACAGCGACAATTGGCAGGGGAGGGTCATGTCTTTTTTAACAATTCTGTCGGAGGGTCATTGAACAATTTCTAGCAGGCAAGGGAGGGTCATGCAACTTTTGACTGAAGCACTCAAAATTCCTCCGGTGGCCCCTTCAATAAATAACGAACAGTCTTTAGATTGCTGCTGGGCTATATGTCTTGGTTCATGTCTGTTAACAACTGGTCAAACGCGTAGCCTATCTCGCGGTTGCATCCATTACAAACAAACATGCAATGTGAACGTCTGAGATTGGGAAGAACACTATGCTCTACTGAATAAGCACGAAGTCAAACCTTTAAATGAAAAACACTCTTTAATAATCTAAAAAATAAACCGCTAATGAAGTAAACTTGTGACCATCAAAAATCGTTTATCGCCTGTAACTCCGTGATAACAGGACGTAACAGGAAGGCATTTGGCTGAGCAACGGAGGTTAATATGCTCTATATTTTGTTCAGATGTCTGCTTATCATCGTTGCACTCGAAGAAAACCAGAATGTTTAATTTGTCCTGCGTTTCTTCTACGGCTGCAAACGGGATTCACTCGCAGTTAACCAAATATTTCTTTATTAGGGCAGGGCAGGCATATTTCTGGCTATTAAATTATTTCTAAACCAGTCTGCTAAAGTCTGTAGTGAAGTCTGTGTAGGGTTTTCAGGGCTCCATTTCTTTTTACGAGACACCCTGCTCACTTGAGCCATCTACCGGTTGTTTGGGTTGTTGCAGCGTCTCACTGGAAAAATACAAATTAAAGTCGCGTGATACCGCGTGATCCCACGCGCGGACCACGAGTGAAGCTGGCCAAGTCGAAGCACTGCCCACTGTATTCTAAGCTTCTACTGTACATGAAGATGGGTTACATGCTATAATTACCCTCTTCTCTGAAAACAACGTAACACCAAACTATTAATAATACATTCTCATTACACACAGTTTTTAGTCCATTGTTCCTCGGAGATGGCAGAGTGTAAATGCAAACGCAGATGTATTAACAAATGTTGGATGCTGCGCTTCAAGTGTGAGGTATGTTACGAATGTTGCAATTCACAAAAACAAAAGCCATTGTCTTAGTTCTGCACTCCATCTCATATGCTCTGAGAACATTGGTGGCTTGGCTGTTGGACGGAGTGGAGTCCACACCCAATCCCACTTCATCAATGAAAGAGCTGGTTTTGCTTCCAACCAGCATACTGTATCCTAATTTTACTCCTTTCTCCAATCCTCTATGAGCATCAGTTCTGGCATCACTGGCATCACTGTCATGTTTCTATTTCCTTGTCATCTGTCCTGGCACAAGTATCTCCTTCCACAAGGGTTGCCATTTGCTTCATTCATCAACAGCAGAGGCATTTGTGATCCATTTCTCCCAGCCACTGAGTCTTCTTTGTCGGCCTCACTTGTGAAAAAACAGTTGAATGGCTCATTTCCTGGTGGTTTGGTGGTATGTCATGGACTGGGATCTCTGCAGTTTTCTGTCCATTCCCTGTTTGTTATTAGGCAGATGTTGCTGGGACAATGTCCCCCCTTCCTCACTGGATTCCTTGCCTGGAAGTCTACAATCAACAGGGGAACAGGAGCATACATGCCAGAAACACTATACCCACCACTGCCAGGATCATTTCTGTCCCCAGGCAGTATACTGTAGGTTGTTGACTCTTTTCCTGTAGGTCCTTCTGAAAGTCCTTTTCCTGCTTATAAATTGTTTTGTGAATTAATGACAATTATTCCAAATAATTTCTAATTTGTCCTCGGAGCTGATCTAAAGGTGGGCCTCTGGTGGACCTCTCAGCTTTTATCTTTAATGCAAAAAGTGATTACTCTGGTTTTATTGTGACCTTATTTGCATCGAAGCAATGCGTAAGGCATCAAACCAGTTTAAATCTGTTGAGGCACATATTTGAGCAATTCTTCCTTTTAACATGTCATTTGCCCTTATCATCTGAAAACCCCTACAAACCACTACCAAAGTTTCTTATTTTTATCATATCAATGTAATCAATAACTAAGTGTTTTTATGATCCTTCTGGGACCTAATGGTTTAGACAACACTATCACTTTCCTGATATTATGACTATACACATGACATCTGTTAGACTATCATCAATAACTTCCTGTAACTATGAAAATCAAAAATCCTTCAATAAAAATATTCCTCTTTCCTACTCCCCCCTTGCGCATAGATCCCAAATATGTGCAAAGGAAAGCACCATATCAAGTACTGTATCTGTTGGGAAAGTATCTGGTTAGTATCATGTAAATGCCACTAACCATTAAAGTTACAGTTATGGTATTCAGCAGACTCTTTTTTTCCAAAGGGACGTTCAACTAAAACATTAATCAAATAATGACAGTGAAAAATTATAAAAAATCTGTAACCCAAGGTAACAAATGTAACAAATCATACAATTTAACATTCTACCAGGGGTTTGCCCCCCTTTGTTACTGTGATTAACAGAATAGAGTTGGTGGACCTCCTTCCATGAAGACCAACATCTTTCCACCAGCTTTTCTATTTCTAACATTTTAATCTTCTGACAATGACTTATGATGATCCTAATTCCATCTATTCTCTATTTGCATAGAGATTAAACAAATTTCCCTATAAGCATTGTTATTTTACTTTGTTTGCTTTATTTTACAATTACTTTGTTATTGTCAATTTGGGATACTACTTTAAGACTGGTTATTATGTAAGCTATATTAATTAGATGTTCTAGGACATACAGTAATCTCATCATTTCTTCAACATACCTTACTCCAATTTTCTGCATGTCATAGACTTTTATAATGTTTTATTCTTCAAAAACTAAGATTACCTCTATTCCTAATTATTCTAACCCTATACTACTTTATCTAGGCTATCTAAACTATTAGTAAATCCTAGTTCTATTTTCTTATTCTATCAATTCTATTTCTCTGCTTTATTTTGTCTATGGCTTTCTT
Organism: Alosa sapidissima; assembly: GCF_018492685.1. Classification (NCBI taxonomy): domain Eukaryota; kingdom Metazoa; phylum Chordata; class Actinopteri; order Clupeiformes; family Clupeidae; genus Alosa; species Alosa sapidissima. Next base: position 7,494,972 of record NC_055958.1, read on the forward strand.
TATCAAATGTTATAGTATAGTACGTAAGATCTTTTGGCTTCACATTAGTTACATGTAAAGCAGATATTACATCATTTCAATATTTCTACAAACTTTATTTTTCCCATTAAAGCTAAATAATTCTATTCCTTAGACTTGTTGAGTGTGAGTGACCACTAGGGAACTCCCATGATCTAGAGGTAATATTTTAATATGTAACAGTCCCTAGGACATAGTCAAGTTAGTCTTACCTACTTACACCACCACCTATCCTGAAAAATTAATGGAGTGTGATTTGACATTAGAAATAACACTTAATTTGATTAAAACATTTACATTTACAATTAATTAAACAGTAGTCACTTCTATTCAAAATAACAATAAAAATATAATAAAGGTAAGAATAAGAGTAATCATACTTTAAATTTGCTTAACAAAGTATTTACCTACTTACCCTGAGATGTCTTAACTACCTTCTCTGTACCTAGTCAGGGCATCGCTGGGTATCAGGTGGGCTCACCCATAAGATAGTCCCTCATCATGGTTTCCTCATCAACTCCCTTTGATAGTATTGGTATACACCTTCTCTTGTAGAATTCTTTAGGCCTCCTTAAAACTATGCTATTTCACAAGGGAAGAGGAAGGCATGCTCGTTGGGCTCATCCTTCAGTGCCTGGGTGTCTCCTCCCTCTCCCTGTCCTGTTTCTTTTGCCCACTTGTTTGACAGTCAAAACAAACTGATGATTGTCTTGCTTCAGATGTCCATTCTCACATGATGCCTCCTCTGTAATTTCCTCTCACTCTGCCTTAGTTATTATCATCTTGTCTGAGTCTCCACCCCCACTGACGTGGAGATTGTGGCTGCCATGGGCTTGACTGTGCCCACTATAATAGGTATCCATAGGCCAGTAGACTGACAGGTTTGGGAACACCTGTGATGGTTGCTCCTACTGCCATAGTGTTGAGGATGGTGCTGCTACTGGTTTCCCCAGACTTGAACCCTTAGGTCACCATAGGTGCCTGTATTGTCTTTTTGATGCTGCAAGTGCTTCCATTGCACTTCCAAGTTCCCTCTTTGCTCTCCAGCTTGCCACTGTTGCCTTAACAAAGGCCTCAGAGTCCTTATCTCTTTTCAGTTTGTCGCTTAGCACTGTTGTGCTGAACTTGCTCAGAACTCAGTCAGGACAGGGAGTACTTGGATTAACCCCTGCACATCAGCATGTCCTCACACGGCTGGTAATGAGCCTTTCCCCCCTTAGATATAAGAGGCAGCATTACATTTACTGTTTAGCTGGAGGGGATGAGGAAATCATGCTGCAGGCAGATTGTAGTATTTACTAGATTACTCTCAATCTATCATCTACTTTACCTTGCCCTTTTGTAATTTACCATTAACTGTACATTTTATCCCTAAATATCTTCCTATAACATCTGCATCTATTATTATTCCTACAGTTATGGTCACTCACTCCCAAGTCCTCTCCTTACTTCTGCCTCTTATCTCCTATTGTATTAATCTATCAAGATGTCAAGATGTTTTTGAGCATTTTAAATACCTCTTTCTCCTACTATTTCCACTATGACTGACCTATTCTTCTTATAGCTCTACTATTGTGTCAATTTTCATGTAATCCCTGACCTTTGTAACGGTGCTAAATCCATTAATTCTTGTATAGGCCATACATCTGTATATTTCCTCATTCTCTCAACCACTTTTCTACAACACTTTTTCATTGTAATGTTTACCAACTGATCCCTTTTACTTTAGCCTGGGGTTTCTGTAACACTACTTATTACCTTATAGGTGACTATCAAATTTCCATACTTACTTGGTAGACCATGGCATTCCCTTTACCATTAGTCAGCTTACCCAGTTTCTCTAAACATTACTAGAGTAATTATCTTATATAATTCTATACTTTTGAGGCTCTTACTGTCCATATGCTGCATTCCACAGTGGATGGTCTAATATATTATGCCATTCCTCACTACCAAAACATACTTCCAGTTAATTTTATCACTTAAGCCATTGAAGTATAATTCCCCAGTTGTCTCCATGTATTTTTTATATCCTTTAGCACTGTAACTTTATCAAAGGTGTAATATTAAAATTTACTAAATGAATTTTATGAAATTAACTTTATCATACCTTATCATACCTCCTCTCAACATTCAACATTCATTCTTGAATTTCCCCTTTGGGATAAATAAAGCATCCATCTATCTATCCAACCTCTAGCTATAGGTAAATAAGTATCCTTAAACCTTTCCTTCATTAGAAATATACTATACTATACAGTCTCTAAGTATAAATCTAAGTATAAGTGTAGGCTAGATATACTTAAAACCCTTATGTATACCAAGTATAAATCAATTTACCATTTCTATGATTTTTACACAAAAAGTTTAAGCTATGCATATTCTTAGTTAGAAATAAATAGACCCACAGTACATTTCACAAACTAATTTTGCTAAGGAAGTCACTACTCAGTTCCCTCTGTACTGAGCCCCCATAAAACCCCAACAGCAAATTAACTAACACCCCATATAACCCTATAACCACTTAATTATAACAGTATTATCTAAATTATAATATAGCTATGCAAATAACAAATGATACTCTAGGGCCAAGCAGCTTAGCACCACTTTCCATCAAATAACCCCTCAGTGCTAACAACAATTGCTGCCTTATACCATATGATTCTTCAACCCATTTGACAAGTAGAAACTAAATATCCCCAGAGATCTTCTGAAACCATTAATATCCCCATCATCTAGATTTAAGCAATATAGCACGAGTGAGAGTGGGGTTGGTCATGGATATTCCCACAGGTGTTGTTCGGCCGTAGCCATGAGGCCGGAGGCCGAGTGGCGCAGGCAACAACAGCCATGGGAATATCCATGACCAATCCCACGATCACGAGTGCTATATTGCTTTTATACAACAATTCTACCACAAACTAAATAATCTGAAAACACCCCATTATTGTTTAAAAATGTTAATTTCGACATTGTTCTTACGCATCAAAAAATAGTTCCCTTTTCAATAGACAGCATCTTGGTTGCTAGGTAACCAACATTCCAGACCCCTCGTTACGGGTCTTTGTGGTTTACATGTCTTCTTGAAAGAAATGTGGAAATCACATTCATATCTAGGTTTGCTGCATGCATGTTACAAGGACACTGGGCCATGTCATGTAAGGGACATGGTACTGCAAAAAAACGGAAACATAGTCTACATTGCAGAACCACTCAACTTTATTAATGTATAGTGAATAAATGTTACACTACTGTGCACAGCCTGACGTGACGATGCTAGCACGTTAGCAGTGGTTAGCTAATTATGCTAACGTTAGTTATCTACAAGTCTCCTCCAAGTGACAATCATATTATACACAATGCTGGCAATGCTGAGAACAATTAGCATCCTCGTTTATCTTACTTACATTGAGTTGACTGTGTGGCTTAATCCACAGATGTGGTGAAGCACTGTTTCGTTATGGTTTGCTAAGGAGTAACCCATTGCTTGAAATAGTGGAGAGCTGGGTGTCAAATCTTCGCATTGTGTCGCGGAGTGATTTATTATTATCTGTGCTGAGTCTGAGTTGAAATGTCCAGGGATATTCCAACTCATGGAACGTCTCTCAGCCAATCAGAAACAAATAAATAGTTCCATAGAACCCAATTGTTGTATAATGTTAAATATAAAGTAGGAATCCAAAACGTTTTAAGTCAGTCAGAGTCAGTCTTTTTCAGTGTCGCTGTTATTTCAAATATTAACCATTTTTTGATTATTATCATATGTCCGTTGATCTTGGCTTATGCAACCAGTGATGTGGACAATACAAAACCCCTTTTCCAACTCTTAACAAAAACAGGACTATGTGGGAAGCTATAGCCATAAACCTTTTCCACATAGCAGGACAGCTCTATAACCAATGACCTTGCCCAAACCACCTCTTCAGAGCTAAACAGTCACCTGTACCTTTAACTGTAAATGTACATGGAAACAATACCTGATCTTATTGTTTATTAACACCCATAACACCACAAGGTAAAATGTTACTCATAACACACATACTCACGACACACATACCACAATACACCAAACATATAACTGTAATATGAGTTATTGATAAACCTTATTGAGTTCCTGTATATGTCTAGAACATTATCCAAAGGAGTCTTAAATTCAGTTATGTTTCCCCAATAACACTGTGGTCCTCCATGAACTATAATCCATCACAAAATCTTTCTAAAGCATACCTAAGCTTCAACAATGTTACCATGAACCAAATTAACTTCAATACTGCTATCCAGTGTAGTAATGCCAGTTGCTGACCCAGCTTTAGCCTAATAATGCCAACAGTTATCTGAGCCTAATAATACTATGCAAACCTAGCCTAGTCATGCTAATAGCTAAGCTATTTAATTTAGACCTATTATTAATACTACTATCATGATTATCATATCCTTAACAATGCTAATTTAACAGTTGAACCTACAGTGGGCATCGCTTTCAAATGACCACTTCATTCGCGCATTACGCGGCGTGAAGCTGCGAGAAGCTTTAGTACCACTTTCAGCCACTGTGCGTCGCTCTGCCACTGTACATCGCTCTGCCTGCCGTCCCTTACATAATTGTTGCCGAGAGTAATCCCAGCCTACGAATTCAATAACAAAATAAATCATGCATAATTAAACATTACCTCGATTTAGGCTACTTGGGTATGGCTTAAGGCTTGACTACACGAAAATCGAAATCGAAATTTGCCGTCTACATTATTGTCAGTGTTGGGGTTAACGCAACTACGCAAATCAAAACAGTGGTGTGATAATTGAGCCAGTAGAGAAATAACTGTTCAGAATTAATCTGTAGCCTTGGGTAGGCTTCTGCAGAAAACAATGGTGTTGCCGATTTAATACTATCTGGCGACGTTTTTAACAGGCTACGCAATAGAGGCTTAGACAACTATGACCCACGTTTTGGTTTCGTAAATTAATTTGCCCTACTTCTTGACTGCAATGTAGTCAATTGACTGCTTGACATGTCATTTTTATTTTTCTGTAAACAATTACATCTGCTTTATGGCGCAGAATTACATTCATATTTGGCTGACTGCAGACGCGCCACTTCCCTCCCCATATTCCAATATTAAGATAGTATAAAGTGCTTTTTGTATAGGCTACTATCATAAAAAAAAAATAGTTAAAACGAATAGCTATTTGCAATTTGACAAAACACTGGTCCTCATTTTGCGAATGCGAGGACGATATGAGCCTGTTGCATTTAGTTAGATGTCCGAGTCACACATAATGTTTGAAAACCACTGGCTCGTAATCACAATAATTTAACACACGACAGTTGGATAACCTACTTCATCATGTCCCCATGCCTACATTTTTGTGAGTAGCATAGAGATCGTTAAAAACAATAAAGTATGGCTCTCCGTTTGGGACATCGAAAACTTTTTTTAATTTTTAATAGACTACCGTCGAAGATGCTGACTTGCAAAAGCCTCGGGATAACACGTTATCTCCACTATCATCAGTCATGCCCCTTGATCAAAGTGGGGAATGAAATAAAAGTTTGATAACCACTGGCTTAACAAGTTACCTGCAGTCCAGAACACAGAATCTATTGCAATATTCTGATGATCGGCGATGATATCGGCAAATGTTTGTTTTCCAAAGTAAGAATTTCACTTCACCATGCACCTTCGACAATACCTGGCCTACCTGGTATCATTACAAACATTATTCTGTGTCCTAAAACTGGCATATTTTATGGCATTGTGTCATGTAAGTTCGTTGCAAAATCTAGAGAAATGTGTGAGGTGGTCAGCGCGGGACAATTGAGACACATTGGATTGTGTTATTACTTGAACATTCCACACTATCCACAGCTGTGGTAGGCCTATCAGGGGCAGGAGGATTACTGTCAGCGCAGGCTTTATATAAAATTCTTCAACAGAAGGCCTCGAATGTTGTCTTGTTTGTGGAGCGCTTTGCTTCGCTTCTGTAATTTCGGCTTCATTGAAAATGAGGGCTTCCCTCAATGACCCTCCGAGAATAAATAAAGGTTGAATGAATGAATGAATGCAGGCTTGCCCAAAATAAAGGCATGTGGTTTGCGCAGCCTACAGTAAATAACAGACCCGCCAGAATGTGCGTTATGATGCTTTTTTACGAGCAAGATGTTTTTGGTACCCTACGCACACTGCATGTTCTTAAATAACAATGATCATCAGTAATATTCGACCATTAATTTGGGTAAATGGGCAAGCGTGACCACCTTGATTGGCTGATTGGCTGATGATTGTAACGCGGGCATGATTCCAAACACCTCCCTTACGATGATGAGTGACAGGTCTCAGAATGCGTGCGCTACACAAGGACGGAAGATGATGAATAACTGGGGCCGTAGGCTATTCACAAAGGCTTTTATCTTACTACTAGGAGTAGGCTACTCCTAAATCACACTTAAAGATTTTAGATTGGAGTTTTCTCTTAAAAGTTATTCACAAAGCCTTTCAGACAACTCCTAAACTAGGAGTGAGTCTTCGTGGCTATGGATGACGTCATTACTCATGCACAAGCTTGACTGAAGTGACCACCTTGATTGGCTGACGATTGTAACGCGGGAATTCCAAACACCTCTCTTCCGATGATGACTGACAGGTGACAGGTCGGAGAATGCGTGCGCTACACAAGTAGTGTGAAGGACGGAAGATGATTAATAACTGAATAAAAAGGCCTAGCCTAAATGAATAAAGAGTAAGGCAAAACAAATAGCTTAGTAGCCTAATGAAACATAGGCCTATGGATTGATGCAGTAGCCTACCTTTGCAACATTTATTAAATGAATCTGTCACCATATCCCTAGGCTACGTTTGCAAAGAGTAGAACATTTTAATTTGATTCACAATGAAACGTTACATTTCATTTCCATGTTAACAATGAGTAGTTTGTGTTGTTGTTGGTGGCGTTATTGCATCCCTTTTATGAATGCAAAATTGTTCCCTCGCAATTGGAAGCTCCTGTTGCGCATAGGCTATTTCAAAACATCGCAACGTAAAATGCCACAAAAAAGCTGTTTATGAATAGGTCTTAGTGAGTTAGGAGTCCTCTCGACTTAAGCTGTCCCAGACTTAGGTGCTACTTTTAGGTCTAAAATGCTTCGTGAATTACTTTTTGTGAAAAAATTAGGAGTCCTAAAGTTAGGAGTGACACGCCCATTATTTTTAGGAGTTGCTCCTAAATTCGCCAGTTAGGAGCTACTTTTAGCCTTAAAATTCTTTGTGAATATGGCCCCTGAATAAAAAGGCCTAGCCTAAATGAATCAAGGCAAAACAAATAGCCTAGTAGCCCAATGAAACATACGGATTAATGTAATATCTTGTAACATTATTAAATTATTCTGTTACTATGCCTACGTTTGCAAAAGAGAACATTTGAATTTGATTCACAATAATGTTACATTTAATTTACATGTTGACAATGACTAGCCTAGTTTTGGTTGTTGTTGGCGGCGTTATTGCATGTTAGTTATGCCTACAATGCAAAATTGCTTCCTCGCGATTGGAAGCTCCTGTAGCTGCATAGGATTTCAAAACCGCAGGTTTGTGAATAGGTCTGTGAGTAAGGAGTCCTCTTGACTTCTTTTAAACTGTCAGAGGTGTGAAGGTGTGATTTTTGGGGGGAAGGGCCGGATTAACTGGGCACAATTGTCTGATGGCCCCCCTTCCCCCCAGCCAACGTGAATCGGGTGGTTAGTTAATAGGCCTATCGTGAAGATTTTTCCTGCCATCTAAGGCACGAGCGCATCTGTGAGGCCAAGCCTCACCAAGTAGCTCGTTTGTTTACAACTAACATTCCATTTAATTAAATTGCTTTATAGGCTATGCCGAAATAGTTTTCAACATTTTGAATATTAGTGTCGGGTGAATTGAAATGTTCTCAAAGTAGCCTTATGGCTGAAAGCTGCTTGGGACACCCCCCCCCCCCCCCCTTCCTGCACTCATTGTTTCAAAAGGAGTAATTTTGGCTTTGTCAGAACTGAAGAGCTGTGGATGGCACGGCACGGTATGCCCAATGAAAATAAATTAACGTAACGCAACACAACACAACACAGACCCCGCTTCTCTCGCGTCAGTCACTGACATGAACGAAACACAGAACCCGCTTCTCTCACGGCAGTCACTGACAGTAACCTAGAATAAATGCATGGGGAAAAACACTTCCCCATGACAAAGACATCGTAAAACACTGAAAGTTAATATTTTGTCACTAGCAACATTCATCTGTCCTTTGTCAAATGTATTATGTTCCACGTACCCTATGCGTAATTCTGCTTCATAAAGTTGAACAAATACATTTGCTTATTTCACAGAAAAATATAAATAGCCAGTCTACAGTGCAGAGTTGGTAAGTTATGGTAGGCCAACTTGCAGTGAACATACAAAGAAGGGAAATTATTTCTCTTGCAGCTGAGTAGCCTCAGGTGCGCACGTAGACATAAGGCCGAACATGCAAGCGCCAATGAAACGTGCGCTCACGGCAATCGCGCCGTTAAACTTAAATAGGTTAACATCACTCTAAGTTCGCCTTCAAGCAAGGAAAACGATGATTTGAAGACATCTGTTTCGTTGGAAGGGCAATGGGTAGCAACAGGGCAACACAGAGACAGGCCCGATGGCAGGGCTGTTATGAGAGTATTCAAATATAGGATATTCTACGGGAAAACATTAAAACGGCAAGACAGCGGGGAAAGTTAAAATACGTGATAAACACGGAAAAAGTTGGCATGCATTGTTTCGGTCCCCGTGCACAGGGATTATTTGTCATACTATTAATCACATATGATTATTTGTGAAATTGTGCAAACAGGCGCAACACATTTGAAAAGGAAGGACTGGTAGCATGCAAGCTCACGGGAAAGATTGATTTAAGAATGTTATCACAAAGTGTGTGGTTGTGGCGCGGGCGGAAGACAATTGGCAGGGGAGGGTCATGTATTTTTTTAACAATTCTGTCGGAGGGTCATTGAACAATTTCTAGCAGGCAAGAGAGGGTCATGCAACTTCCAACTGAAGCACTCAAAATTCCTCCGGTGGCCCCTTCAATAAATAACGATCAGTCCCTAGATTGCTGCTGGGCTATATGTCTTGGTTCTGTTAACAACTTATTGTCAAACGCATAGCCTATCTCGCGGTTGCATCCATTACAAACAAACATGCAATGTGAACGTCTGGGATTGGGGAGAGCACTAAATGCTCTTCTGAATAAGCACGAAGTCAAACCTTTAAATGAAAAACACTCTTTAATAATCCAAAAAAATAAACCGCTAATGAAGTAAACTTGTGACCATCAAAAATCGTTTATCGCTCGTAACTCCGTGATACCAGGACGTTTGGCTGAGCAACGGAGGTTAATATGCTCCATGTTTTGTCCAAATGATGACTGTCTATCATCGTTGCACTCGGAGAAAACGAATGTTTCATTCGTCCCCGTTTCAATCGTCCCGGTTGTACCTACTCAAAACGCAGATAGAACCTTATTATTCTAAGTTAGCGAAATAGCGTTCAGCATGATTCATGCCCAATTAATTCCCCCTGTTAAAGTGTTCGCCTTTGTAGTTTGGTTTCGTGATAGCCTATGATAAACGGCTTATGGCCAAATATGTGAAAACGTTAAAATACAGTAGGCGATAAACCCAGAAAAAGTTGACAGTGATTTTTTCATAATCACTTTGGAGGGTCATAGAAAAAAGTATTGCTGGGAGGGTCACGTCTTTTTGGACTAATGCTCCCCAAACTCCTCCGGTAGCCCCTTAAATAAATAACGAACAGTCCCTAATGAAGTAAACTTGTGACCATCAAAAATCGTTTATCGCCTGTAGGCCTAACTCCGTGATAACAGGACGTAAAAGGAAGGCATTTGGCTGAGCAACGGAGGTTAATACTCTATATTTTGTCCAAATGATGTCTGTCTATCATCGTTGCACTCGGAGAAAACCAGAATGTTTAATTTGTCCTGCGTCTCTACGGCTGCAAACGGGATTCACTCGCAGTTAACCAAATATTTCTTTATTAGGGCAGGCATATTTCTGGCTATTACATTATTTCTAAACCAGTCTGCTAAAGTCTGTAGTGAAGTCTGTGTAGGGTTTTCCAGGCTCCATTTCTTTTTACGAGACACCCTGCTCACTTGAGCCATCTACCGGTTGTTTGGGTTGTTGCAGCGTCTCACTGGAAAAATACAAATTAAAGTCGCGTGATACCGCGTGATCCCACGCGCGGACCGCGAGTGAAGATGGCCAATTTAAAGCACTGCCTACTGTACCACCTACTGATAAGCTAATATACTGTATATCATTAGTAGGCTACCACTAATATAACCTATCAATTGTCAACATACTACTACTACTAATACATAATATATCTTAGTCAACACTGAACACAACAACACTTTTCCAACACCTGGAACCGCCATCAGCATTCACCCCAAATCCTGGATCTTAAAACTCTATATTTAACCATGATGGGCCTACTTATGCATCTGTCAGTTGGTCTACTCATCCACAGCATAGCACAGATGTGATTTTTCCCACTAACTCTCTCTAACTTGTAATAATACTCTTATTATAAACAAGGCTAACTTGAAATGACCTTTTAAGCATAACAGAAACCTAAAGAGACTAGCCTAACCAACCTATACACTATACATTATGGGACTACTACCATAGTGAATTATTTATACACGTAAGCTATATGACTAAAGTATGTAAACACTAATATCATTGCCTTTTATAGAGTATCATGAAAATCTTTTAACATGGAACTGTAGAGTCTTTTAAAGAAAATCAAAAACTAGCAAAACTGTATCTGCATCGCTCATTATTGCAAATTCAATTTTTAAAAGGTCAAAGTGACTATGACAGCCCCAGTGTCAAGCAATGAAACTATTCCTCTTTTGCCTTGACCATCTATTATGGCAATATTATATTCTCAGCATGCAGCACTCCACTTCTGCGGACAACTGCCCACTGTAATTCAGAACCATTCTGTTCTGGCGTTACCAACCTTTCAAAACCATTTTCCCACTACCACATTCTCATTATCAACCATTTCTAATATTTTGATCATGGAAGACCAAAACATTCAACCCAATACTTTGCAGTATTAAACATTCCCCAAAAATCTTTCAAAGTGAAATATTTTCCAATATTTCCCAGTTCAACATTCCTTAACCATCTCAGACCTACATCCTTTGTTCCCAGCATACCTTTGCTCTGTTTACACAAGCCCCCACCTTTTCCTATTTCAACCAGCAGCTCCTCTGCCTGGTATCACACACACACACACACACACACAGCCTCTTCTCCTTAATCACAAGTTATGCAAGTATATGACGTCTTTTATAATGCTCTGCCATGGACTTCTAATTCTACCAGCAACATATACTAAAAATCAAGTATACTTCCATTCAACACTTCTTTGTATTCTCTTTTAGCTTTACATCCACAACTTTTACACAACATTATTAAACATTATTCCAGGCACCAGGTGCCTTACTTGGCCATCCACTCGCTCTTGGAGTGTTTCAACTTCAACTTATTCAGACCTGATATCAGATATCAGCTGTACTCAACTTTTTAGTATATTATTTCCTCCACATGCAGGAAATGAGGTCTTCACATGCAGACCTTTCAGTTTTTCACATGCAAAACTGTTACTTTTAGCTCTCTCATTCCTTCTCATGCAGGAATTGAGTTAGTTCTCCTCATGCAGAACTTTTTCATATGGTTATAGCATTCCTTCACATGCAGGAATTTAGTAGTTCTCCACATGCAGAACTCTTGATTTTACACATGCAAAATCATTTCCATTAGTGTACACACAAATGCTTACCATACTGTGCAGTATTAATCCCTTGGTCTTTGTTTTAGCAAGATTCTTTGACTGGAGGACGTTTTAGACAAGTATTCATAACTCCGTGTACAGCTGAGTTGCTCACCTTAGTTTAAGTTGCGCATCAGCCTCTCCCCTGACCAAACCCAGACTCTGAGATGATGTCTAAATATTGTCCTTTCCAACTCCTGGCTGGCTCTCGCCAATTATGTGGTGTCAAATCCAAATTAAATAATACAAAATCAAAAGAAGTCGGCACACTGTGGATGTATACTGCAGATGATGGCTTTAATGCACTCCGGAGCATTAATGAAGCAAGCAAGTAAGTGAAAGCAAAGTAAGATAACATCCTCTGGCTGTTGTCCAGCCTTTATACCCCTTCAAGTCATCCCAGACAAGACACTATGTTTACAGATAACTGACCAGGTACTTCACCTTTGCCCTCTCATCCTGTTATTCATACATTCTTTAGGTTTTGCCATTCTTTAGGTTTTGCTTACATTTCCTGGCACCAAACCTTATCTATGCCATTTTCTGCCCAGCCTGCTCTTTCACTTAGTCTTCCTTTCCCACACTGAACATACTACAGACTTCAGTTTCACAAAACAATGATATTACACAGAATAAAGATACTACATAAAAGATATATAAACTAAAGGATATATTTCAATAAAGCCCACGACAGCTTAAAACCGTGAGAATCAAGCAAGCCTTATGGGCCGTCACGGCCTACAAATGACAGGCACTCAATTCGACTTGCACAGCACCAATACAGTGTAATGACATGAAAGAGAAGACTGTATAGTTTATACAGTGCTGTGCAAAAGTTAAGACATCCATGCTGAAAATGACTAAAGGGAGGAATAAAAAACATCTGTTGCCTTTTGTCTTAATGCCTTAAGCTTAATAAAAAATAAATAGGAAAAATCAATCCTTTAAGGACATCATTTATTTTTTAATGTATCATGTATCGTAAATAAATAAATGTTATTATATAAATACATGTCTTAACTTATGCACAGCACTGTACATTCTAAATACTAATAGTTTGTACAGTGACCTGAGATTAAGCTTTATTTTTTGTAATTAATTGTAAATAATAATTTTCTGTTGTGTGTGTTGTGCCATTTCATTTTTGTTTCATTTCAATTTCTAATAATAATGTAAGTAATAATTACTAATAATGTAAATGAAAAAGGTGAAGGAAAAAACATCAATAATCCTGTTCAAGTAGGCCTACTGCAATAATCATGCTTTGTAAATGTCCATTTCTTTCGACAAAATCCACCAGAAGTCACCAGAAGGAGTATTTTTTTCAAATTTGTCTTTTTTTTTTTTGGGGGGGGGGGGGGGGGCGGGTTCCTACAATCAACAGCACCGCTGCTGGAAAAAAATCTAGGGGAAACACTGCATGTTTATTTAAGATGTGGGCTAGGCTATATGAAATGCCTGAATGTGGTTGATGTCTGTATAGAGGCACACATGCTCCCTGATCTTGGCTTCAAGCTGATCCTGCTTGTCGCGAGCATCTGAAAAAAAATCTCCTGTGCACGATCTGCCTGCGCGAGGCTAAAATTTCTCGTGCGACAGACGAAATGACGCAATTTTGATGTCACATTGTCGCGCTACCGGTCGGGTGCGGCGAGTATTTTGGACGCTTTAAGCTGCCCAGAGAGAGGTTTCCATAACACATGAAATATGATGTTTCCAAGCGAGGTGAAAAGAGCTTGAACTAAAGATAAGACGGTGGGGGCCTGGCCTGAGATGTGTCTTCAGCCAGAGATGCAGTGGTGTGAAATCCATACTATCTGCGTCGTACTGAGTAAATCAACTGAAGGGAAGGGATGTATGTGTAACAATATCTTATCTGTCACTTAACGGTCAACTCCATGGATTTTTCTTTTCTGAAATTTGTGGTGTTGACCTCATTAGTACTACAACTGACTAGTTATATCACCTCACCCTCTGGATTATCAATTATTCCTTCCTTTTTTTTCTCACCCTCAGGTGCAAATGCAAGCTCTGAAATGTTTTTCAGTCCTGGCCTATGAGAACAATCAGGTCTCCTTAACCTTGGTTAATGGTGAGTCATTTAAAATTCTGTCTTTTCAATTCTCCTCAGAATGGTACTTAAAGAAATCGTAGGAGGCTATAAAAGCAAAGGGAAAACATCCAAAACATTACAGGACATTCCATATAAGGGGATGCTCATTTTTGCGTTGTCATAATTTTTTTTTTTTCACCATCATTTCTTTTTATACTCTCACACTCTGTCCCCAAGTCTGAGCTGGACCCTAGCTCAATGGTAAGGCATCCGGATGCAATCTAGGAGACCTGGGGTCCCATTTATAATTATAATAATAATAATAATAATAATAGTAATAAGCTTTATTTGTATAGCACCTTTCATACACAGAATGCAGCTCAAAGTGCTTTTATAAATGCGGCTACATGCAAAAAATCGCGTAAATGTTTTTTTTTAGGCATGTAAATTGTAAATCGGCGTCATCTAATGATGAGATCACAAAACAAAGCTCAGAGTGCATAAAAAATATCCCAACATTTCATTTTATAATGTTACTGCCTCTGTGATCGTTATCATTCATTCATATCGCATGCTATAATAATAATAATAATAATAATAACTAGAAAAGCATTTCCTGAAGGAAATACAGTGCATGAAAATGCAAAAAATATGATGTAAAACAGGGGTCTCAAACACCCGGCCCGCGGGCCAAATCCGGCCCACGTCCTGCCCAATTCCGGCCCGCGACGAATGACAAAATAATAATGTAATCCGGCCCTTGAGGCTATTAATTGCGACAAACAACGATACTGATTAAAATAGACGATAGATCCAGGTACGGTGACAAATCTCATTTGTAGGCCTACTCTGCTCCACTATGTGCAAGACATCCAGAGCTTGATTCAAACCCAAAATCGCTGCGCAAAGTTTTCAGGAAATACTTGTATTACACGCGAGAAACACAAAGACGTGCATTTGTAATGACGCGGAAGCAATGCAGGCCATAGTGTTGCAGAAATTGAAGCAGAAATTAAGCAGAAATAGCCAGGCCTACACCAAATGTTGAAAAACGTTCACGTGTGATGAAGTCTTAGGTAAGCTATGTTATTCACCTATTCTAATTCTGAAGGAGAATATCCTTTTGGAGATTATGATCGATCGTCTATGACAGTGATATTCACGGTGCGTCTGTGAATGGAGGTGCGTGTATACAACGGTGTCCACTAAGCATACCATGCTTGTTTCGACCCTCTGCCCAACATAGCTTGGAGGTTGCAGTGGTAATCGTGATGATAGTGTCCGTAATGGATGTGGTACAGACATCAGGGCTAGTAGAAATAGGGCTCTAAAGAACTACAAAGTCACCCGCAATATGATGCGAACTTCTGGTTACTGCAGATTACCCGCGATAGGAACTGTTTGACCAGAATACTTTATTGTAGGCCTATATTGTAGTAATCTATTACTAAACCACAACATCTTAGGTGTTGGTATACATCTTAGGTGTTTTTCTGTTCATTTGTTATGTGGGTAATATGAAAAAAGGAAAGTAAACCTGCTTAAATATGTTCATCCAGTATTTACTGAAAGGTGCATAATTTGAGGTGCTTGCCATCCAGTGACAAATTAGATGGGTAAATTTACCCCCTTCATAAACTTTTGTTTTACTCAAAGATTTTTACATTTACAGTATAACTTTATCTCTGACCACTTTCAAGCCATGACCTTTTGGTGTTGCTTTCTTAACCCTGATGCCTAGTTTGCCAGATTTAAAAAAGTTATGAGAGGAAATATTTTTATTTGGTGTGAAACACACACACATACCTGTTTTTTATGTTTTTCATTTATTTTATAATTTGTATTAATATTTATTTGATCATTATTTTATTTATAAGCTAAGGTTGCTGGCACAGGTGTCTAAAACTAGATAAAAACACTTGCACTTTCTGTTTGCAGTTTTGTGTGGTATTTGAAAAAAAGAACATTGCATTTTCAGCCGGCCCTCCAATCAGATGACGTTGGCAGAATTGGCCCCCAGCTCATTTGAGTTTGAGACCCCTGATGTAAAATATTATGCAGAGGAAAAATAAATAATGCAGATATAGTTACAATAGTGTTGCTAGGGTACATATGTTGGTTATTATGCCAAATGAAGTGGGGGCTATGCTGGTTGCTTGGGTAATCCTGTTGGTTGCTATGGTGGTTGCTAGGTTGACATTGTGGTGGTTGCTAGGCTGTTGCTAAGGTATTTGACATGGTTGCTAGGCTGTTGCTAGCGTACTTGAGGTGGTTGCTAGGCTGTTGCTAGGTTAGTTGTGGTGGTTGCTATGCTGGTTGCTAGGTTAAACTCATTGGTTGCTATGTTGGTTGCTAAGTTGTAACTGTGGAAGTGGTTGCTAGGCTGTTGCTAGGGTACTTGAGGTGGTTCCTAGGCTGATGCTAGGGTAGTTATGGTGGTTGCTATGCTGTTGCTAGGGTACTTGAGGTGGTTGCTAGGCTGTTGCTAGGTTAGTTGTGGTGGTTGCTATGCTGGTTGCTAGGTTAAACTCATTAGTTTCTATATTGGTTGCTAGGTTGTACCTGTGGAAGTGGTTGCTAGGCTATTGCTAGAGTATTTGACATGGTTGCTAGGCTGTTTCTATGTACTTGAGGTGGTTCCTAGGCTGATGCTAGGGTAGTTATGGTGGTTGCTAGGCTGTTGCTAGGGTACTTGAGGTGGTTGCTAGGCTGTTGCTAGGTCAGTTGTGGTGGTTGCTATGCTGGTTGCTAGGTGAAACTCATTGGTTGCTAGGTTGTAACTGTGGAAGTGGTTGCTAGGCTGTTGCTAGGGTATTTGATATGGTTGCTAGGCTGTTGCTAGGATACTTGAGGTGGTTGCTTGGCTGTTGCTAGGGTAGTTATGGTGGTTGCTATGCTGTTGCTTGGGTACTTGAGGTGGTTGCTAGGCTGTTGCTAGGTTAGTTGTGGTGGTTGCTATGCTGGTTGCTAGGTTAAACTCATTGGTTGCTAGGTTGTAACTGTGGAAGTGGTTGCTAGGCTGTTGCTAGGGTATTTGACATGGTTTCTAGGCTGTTGCTAGGGTACTTGAGGTGGCTGCTATTTTGGTTGCTAGGTAGGTGGTGGTTTAATATAGTTGGAATGGCTAAACAGTTAAATAGGTGGATAATTTAACAGTGAATTATTGTGGTGAGGACCTTTATTTTGAAACAGTTGTGGACAGAGGAAGCAGTGGAACAGGATCTGTAGTCTTAAGACGATGAGATTGTATGCTTCTCTTTTCCACTGTGAATGGCCTCCTCAAGCCACCTGATAGTACCATCTATCAGAATGCATCTGTTAAACGCTGCTCAGCCTTCTTGAACTTTTTTCACACAAAAATTGAGGCAATCCATCAGCAATTGGAGTGTTCAATTACTAAGCTGAAACAGCCATGCTCCTTGATTGAGTTGGTCACACCTACAATAAATGCACTCAGTGAATTCAGTCTCCCTGCTGAAAGTTACATCTCTGGTCTCATCACCAAGTGCAACTCCTCCACCTGTCAGTTGGACCCTGTTCCGACAAGCCTGGTCAAGATGTGCCTACTATCCATCATCTCAATGATAACATCAATAATTAACACCTCGCTCATCACTGGTCAAATCCCTCCTTCATTGAAGACTGCTATTGTCAAACCAACCCTGAAAAAACCTGGGCTGAACCATGATGACCTCAACAACTACCGACCCATCTCCAATTTACCATTTCAAAAATTATGGAGAGGGTGGTGGCATCTCAACTCCAGGATCATTTGAAGGACAATGATCTGTTTGAGCCATTTCAGTCTGGATTACGACCAAAGCACAGCACAGAGACTGCCTTGGTGAAGGTAACAAATGACTTAATCCTCCTGAGTGCAGCTTTTGACACCATATCCCATCAGGTGCTTCTGGAGCGTCTTACCAACATTGGAGTGCTGGGCACCAATGGTTCACCTCCTGTCTCTCTGGCAGGACACAGCTTGTCCAGATTTTGGACCACAAGTCGGAGAGTGCTGCTGTCACAAAAGGAAGTGCCACAGGGGTCTGTTCTGGGGCCCCTGCTCTTAATCATCTACCTCCTCCCACTGGGAAATATCCTGAGGCAACATGGTGTTCAGTTTCACTGCTATGCTGATGACACCCAGCTTTATATGTCCACCAAACCGACTGCCTCCCTTCCTCCTGCTGCGATGACTGCCTGTCTGCATGATATAAATCTGTGGATGACTAACAACTACCTGAAACTGAACAGTAACAAGACTGAATTACTTGTTGTTGGCTCAAAAACAATGCTGGCAAAGATGGAAAACAGACTCTCCCTATCTGTAGATGGCTCCAACATTGCCTGCTCCACCAAGGTGAAGAGTCTTGGTGTTATACTAGACAGCACACTTTTATTCACTGCCCATATTAACAGTGTGTCTTGCAGCGCCTTTTTCCATCTGCGCAACATCGCAAGACTGCGCCCCTCCCTCAGTCAGTAGAGTGCAGAAGTACTTGTAAACGCCTATGTTACATCCCGCTTTGATTACTGCAATTCCATCTTCTCTGGCATTCCACAAAAATCACTCCACCGCCTCCAAATAATCCAGAACTCTGCAGCCAGGATAGTAACAGGCACAAAGTCCACAAGCCACATAACACCTGTACTGTTGCAGCTACACTGGTTACCAGTTACCCAGAGAGTCCAGTTTAAGATCTTACTGTTGACATATAAGGCCCTGCATAACCTTGCTCCCAATTATATCACCGACCTCTTAAAGAGCTACACCCCTTCCCGCTCGCTGCGATCCTCATCAGCTGGTCTGCTCAAGGTGCCCAAGATGAACCTCAGCACCATGGGAGAGAGAGCGTTCTCCCACACAGCTCCAAAGCTATGGAACTCACTTCCAAACAACATCAGGCAGTGTGAATCCACTGCCCAGTTTAAAAAGGAACTAAAAACCTATCTCTTTAGGCTAGCCTATGGACTGTGATATGGCGACCTTGGGTGTCCTGAAAGTCGTTTTTTCTTAAATCGTTTTCTTAGGTCGTTTTTTTTTTTAAATAAAATGTATTATTATTATTATTATTATTATTATTATTATTATAATTATTATTAAAGCCTGAGAAACTGACAGTTGGTGCAGGTGGGCTGGCCACCTGGCCTAGGATTCTAATTGCTTAACAGCCCGATTGTGATGTCATCAGCCCAATGTTAAGTCTATGGGGAAATTTTGAGTAGTTTTTAATTAATAGTTTAAAAAGTATAAAAGTTACAAAGATGAAAAAAACAAAGCCCAGATGTCAAAAGTAAGACCTACGTAACAAAATTTGAATGAAGTTTCTATGTTAAGCGGTTGAAGCTGCATTAACTGCATTACAAGAATAAGAAGAAGCCTAGGAAGAATAGTACAGTGCATTTTCATGCACTGTAATAACAGATAATAAGAAGAACAGTAACATTTACATGCAATGCAATCAGTCATTCCTCTCCGTTGCTGTGACCGTTTATGATCCGATCAGCAACATATCAGAAATATAGAAAAGAACAAGTAACACAATATAAGGTAGGCTATGTAGGTAAGGCTATAGCTATATATGTCTACACTAAACTGCATCCAATGTTTCACTAAATCACCTGTCTCTCAGTAAGATATTGATATTAATGTTATATGTTGTAATGTAATATATTAATGTTAATACAGGCTAAATCATGCTGATTGAGAAGCCTCTCTCCCGACAGTGCCACTTACTACGAGCATTTGTGCTGACTTTAAAACTCATGTTGCCTTTGCTAATTTATGTTGACTTCTGCTGACACTGACACCCATGGATGTTTAAGAAGATATTGCTTTCGTGAACAGAATACAAAATGTAAGAGCATATAGTAATGGTAGAGTACATAAAAATGTGATTCAGTTGAGTCTCCCTAATTGAACATTTAGTCTAGCCTATTAAGACGCATACGTGCATCGCTTTACACTCACCTTATGTAATGTAAATGTAATGTAATATAATGGGTAACGCTTTAGAATAACATGTGCTTATTAGGTATTAACAGTGCATAATAAGCCGTTAACAATTCATTACTAACAGTTAGTTAACTGTTGTTATCCTTTAATAACATTAACTAACAGTTAACATGCAGCTTGTAAGTGTTAATAAGCAGCATTCAAGCATATTTGTTAACAGATGTGCACCTCTAAAAAATGAGGCGACGCAGACCGCAAGGACTGTGATTGGTCAGCTCGTCCTGTGAGTTGATAGTCGGTGTTTCAACTTCAAGCAGCCTACTGAGGGAAGTTAGCAACATGCTAGTTCCCTGACATAAGCTTTGCAAATAAACTCAGACATATTTTGGTTACAATGACGGGGTTATCCGTCTGTAAAGTGTCTATATGTCAGTAACGTTTTGAAAATTAGCACTTTGCCAGCAAGCAGTACTTTGTGGGCAGTTGTGCTAAAGTTTGCTTGCTACCCTAACTTAAACTGGCTGGCAGACACCTCGCAAATAACCTCAGACTTATTTGCTGGTTACAGTAACTAGGTCAATGGATTTTACCGTGTCTTTCTCGAAACTTTGTACAAAATCTAAGCAAGAAAAAGCCAAACAAATAAGATTAATATTTTGGCACGATAGAATGGAAAACCCCATAGACTGAGTAGCAGAGCCTGTTTACATTCTCTGTGAGTAGGCTACCGTTTCGGTCATAGGCTACAGTCTTGTTTTGGTGGTGGGCGACGCAAACACAGGCGACACCGAGCGTTAAGGCGGTGAAATGCACCGCGATCCAAAGCAGCCCGACGTAGAACCATAAAATGGTCACAACGCCGTAGGAGTGCCGGCGTAGCTACGCCATAGAGTTGACGCAGAAGCATGTTGAGCCCGTTAGAGTTAACAAGCAGCTTGTTAATGCTTGTTAATGGTGTATAAGACAAAGAGGTGGATAACTAATACGCTTATAAGACCTTTCTTACCTATTTGTAGTAAATTTTGCAGCCCCCCAATCTAAAGCAAGGACCATGTAGCCTAGAGTTCTACAAGCCCAACCTTCTATCTCTATATATCTACTGTACCTATCTATCTAGCTTGGTTAAGCTGTGAGATGCACCTTCAAAATTGCTGCAGCGAGCAGGACTTGAACCCCGGCCTCCTGCGTTAAAGAGTGAACTGCTATGTACTGAGCTAAGTTCCTGTATGATATCGATGAATTTGTTCATATGATCCTATATTCTGTTAATGTTCTATATCATACCAGTGCCTTTTGCCTTTTACAAATATGTTTCTGATGGAAAAGTGGTGTTTAATTTCCATAATCTTTGTTCAGTGAACGCATAAAACAATAGTTTGTCAGCAGTCTAAAGATATTATGCCAGCTTTGTATAAAAGATTCTAGAACAGAGCTTTGTATATAGTTTGGTTACCTAGCAACCGAGTGTTAAAGACGACAAGTGTGGGTGAGTTCAATGTCGCAAACATACAGTGGGCGAACATTCGCAATCGATTTTAAACATGTTTCAGTTTGCCTTTGAACAGAAGCGAACATTGGTGGTCTGTTGCTGCATCAGTGTCAATGGGAGACTTGTGCAATTTTACAAATAAATTGTCCATTATGTCTCTTTGGATTTGTTGAGGGTTTTTGGGGAAATTTTTTTCATAATCTGTAAGTGTTTGCGATTTTCAAGCCTAATAGTGTAATTTTTTAGAGTTCAGATTTGTAAACAAAATAACTTAATATCAGATGCTCAATGCGGCTGTCAGTTACTGTCCGGTTGCTAGTGAGTTAGCTAGCAGCCTAGCTAAGGTAACATTTTAAACGGAGAAGTGTAATTTCTATGAAATGACAAATAGCTGAATAACATTACTGACATTAGTGAATAACATGAATAACATTACTGACATTATAAGTGGATAGTTTATACTAAAGTGAACTTGCAACAGTGTATTAAGTTTAAGCAAAGCTCCTCAACTGCTATTCACTTGTTGGCGCATAGCTGTGAACAACATGAACAAATTCATCGATACTCAATCAGGAATGTAGTTTAGCTCAGTAAGTAGCAAGTCACTCTTTGACTCAGGGGACCGGGGTTCCATTCCTGCTCGTTGCAGCAATTTTGAAGGTGCATTTCTCAGAGCTAAACCAAGCTAGATAGATAGATGCAGTAGATATATAGAGATAGAAGGTTGGGCTTGGAACTATAGGCTACATGGTCCACTCTTTAGATTGGGGGGCTGCAAAATTTACTACAAATAGGTAAGAAAGCGTATTAGTTATCCACCTCTTTGTCTTATACACCATTAACAAGCTGCTTGTTAACACTTACAAGCTGCATGTTAACTGTTAACAAATATGCTTTTAAGTAACTTAAAAGGCTGCTTATTAACACTTACAAGTGGCATGTTAACCGTTAGTTAATGTTATTAAAGGATAACAACAGTTAAAGGAACCGTATGTAAGACATGTATTTCAATTAATCATAAAATGGCCCTGATATGTCACTAGACATTAAGAAATCATGTTCATTTCAAATATCTATATCACTGACAACAGCAGTCCGGCCAGGATATTGTCATTTAAAAAGCGAAGTTGCAGCCCTCAACTGATGTTGATGTTGTGTTTTGTCATGTCATGTTGTGTTTTGGCCTGATGCGCCACCCTCCACCTATCTACTAATCACAAAGTCAGTAGTGTTTCGCCATCCGGATTGGCAACCTCAAGTCGGGGGGTAGGGGGAGGGGATACACCGCTCTACAGTAATTTGAAAGTGATTGCAGTACCATTTTTGGCCACAATCTTACATATGGTTCCTTTAACTAACTGTTAGTAATGAATTGTTAACTGCTTATTATGCACTGTTAATACCTGTTAAAGCGATGGTTTGGAGTAATTTCCAGGTTCTGGGAGGGTGTTTGGCTCGGGTCATGGTGCAAAGGACCCTAGGGTGAAATTACTCCGAACCATCGCTTTAAGCACATGTTATTCTAAAGCGGGGTACCATATAATGTACTGTAAATGTTATGACATTTAAGTAAAAAAGGTGGATAACTTGGAAACTTTGGATATATTTAAGATTGCTAATTGAATTGAATTGATTGCTGGAATTCACTTTTTGTTCCCTGGGTGTCTTTCTCAGTGCTTGTGAATGGAGAGCTGCTCTCTAAGGTGTTTGTCAGAATGATGCAGCGGGACAAACCAATAGAAATGCAGCTGACAGCTGCTAAGTGGTAAGTTTTGTAGTTTTGTTTCATATCTTGTGTCTGTATGGGATTGAGTCCAATTAAATGGGTCACCTCTCATTAATATTATTCTCACATTTTGGCTCTCAGCTTAACATACATGTGCAGAGCTGGTGCCATCAGGACAGATGACTGTTGTATTGTTCTCAAGGTTAGTGTACAGAATAAAACCAACAGTCACCACTTCATTCTGTCATATAAAACTGTTGTTTATCTATTGAATGTGTACCCATTAGGGCTGAACGATTTTGGGAAGAATATGTAATTGAGATTGTTTTTTCTGACCAATATTATGATGGCAATTTGATTTGTGATTTATTTTAAAGGCAACCTTAGTTCAGTATTCAGTGTATGATAGATTTAAAACATGTGAAAGCGCATAAGCACATGGGAAACCATCACATTTACAGTTATTTATTCTAGTGCAAGGATAAAAACAGATCTATTTATTTATATATTTAATTTATATATTTAACAATCATTGGTAATTATGGACCATGGGCCTCATAGAGTTATGAATTCTCTTTTCGGGGGGGGGGGGCGCTGTCATGCTAAATGAGAAATTCCACTTGTTCATAAAACATATTGTTCGTTTTAGCATAAGTAATGCCCCCTATAGAGATTTAGCGGTTGACATCATAAACCAGTTCTGGCAGGTTCAAAGTGGTGCCAGGCTGTCAACTGGAGTTTAAACAGCAAACTGGTAGGAAAAAGAGAAAGGAAAACAGTCAAGACAATCTTAGGCAATACGAAAATAAACTTCAGAAAGACAAAGGTTTGTTGCACCGTTGTCATGTCTGACTGAATCAGTGGATTTCATTATCATCACCATCATCATCATTATCAACAGCTTTTTATTCAGGGAGAAATTGACTGAGCGGCAAGCTCTTTTACAGCAATGGCCTGAATTTACAAAACATACAACAGTAATCAAAATAACAAAACAGGAGCAATAGAGAATATGATAAATAGTGAGAAAATAAGAGGGAGAGTCCCCCCCCCTTCGCCGTGGCGACCCCGAAAATGGCTGGGAATAGTAGCCCCCGTAGAAAAAACAAGGCCCCCGCAGGAGAATGTGGTTAGAAAGTGGGGGGGGGGGGGGGGGGGGGGGGGGGGGCTGGCCAGAGAGAAGCCAAAACTGGCCCAAGTGTTTAAAATTCCTGCCCAGGAAAGTGCCCCCAAGCTGGGGGAAAAATGGCCAAAATGTGTAAAAAAGCTCCCAATGTTGAAAAAAACCTCCTCTCTGTGTCTCTATCATATATATATATATATATATATATATATATATATATTCCAAAGGCCAAGGGAACTTTATCAGGATGCATGGGAACTAGGGAACTAGTATCCTGGGAACTAGTATCTTGTATCCTGGATCCATGAAATAACTGGCCTTTAATACTGCCCTCTGACCAAAACCTCTTGGCTATCCCCCGCTCCAGACTCTCCACCCTGGGTGGCAGGTCCTTCAGTGCCTTGACACTACTGACCTCCTTTCTTCAAAGCACATCCCAAGACCTTTCTGTTTAATGATCACTTCTCCTCCACACCCAACACATAGTTCCTACAGATAACTTGTCGTTGTTGTATTGTTTTGTTTGTTTGTTATTGTATTTCCTTGCCTTTGTCTCTGTTGTATTGTTTGTTTGTTTGTTATTGTGTTTCCCTGCCTTCCTACTATGTAAAGCGACCTTGGGTTTGCGCTATATAAAATAAACTTATTATTATTATTATTATTATTATTATTATTAAAAATAAAAATCTGCCTGCCTCTATGGGAATTTAACATGGGGGTGTGAAAACATATGCCCCCTCTATTTTAAGGAAGAATATTTATTTATTTATGATCAGGCATGCAAACTCCTCACCTTTTGGCAAAATTCGCTATTTTCAATCCAAAATGAGTGACTTGAATCAAAATATATGATGACAAAATATGAGTGACTTGAATCAAAATATATGACAAAATATTTTGGGGGGGGTCAACGTGGGCTGAGTTTACTGTACAAATTATGCGCAGACGCAAACACATCTTGGTGTTGTCAGAGCGCCATTAAAAACTTCAGCAACAAATGTGTGAATGTTATGTAGCCCCTATGCGTTTACTAAACATCAGTGGAAGCTCATTGTTGCTGCAGAGGCAACGTGAACAGAACGCTCGCGCCCGGTATAGCCTCCTTTTGTGAGCGCAGATAGAGGGGTCTCAAATGTCAGCTGGATTAGTGATGTGAGCCCGGGCGAGGAGAGATGCCAGTTGAAACTTTTAACTTTTGTTAGCAAAAGACATTGAGATTAGTGTAGCAACGTAGCATTGGCGGTTTGTTTTAATGTTGTTAAAGTTAGCGATATTAGACAAGAGTTAATTTGATGAATAGGCTACGTGCTGTACTTGGTCTAGATCGGCAAAAGGTGAAGCAAATACACAGACCTTATCAGTATAGCAAAGGCTAAGGTGAATAACTAAAGAGTTAAATGTCTCCTAAACTGGGCTGTGCGTTTTGTCGTGCTCAGAGACCAGATCAGTGTTGATTGACATTCTTTAAGAAACATTCAGTGACCTGATCTAAAGTAGTCTGTGCCTATAGGGTAGGCTACAGTTTAACATGTAGTGTGAACACTATTCACACAACACAACTTTATTGGTTGATTTAACCAAATTAACTAGCACAATGCCACAATCTATAAGTAACCTAGGCTGCAGGTTAACACCTGTTATGAAACAGTACGTGTGCCCTCCATGACACACCTACCCCCCTCTCCCACTTTCCCCAACATTATTCAATTGTGTGCACCATATTCAATTGTGTGCACCATATGTGCAATCGGTATAGTGCTTTCAGATTAATCTTACTATGTCTCAATGAAATTGTATCAAAGATGCCCTCCTCCCCCTCCGCCTTAGGTGCTTCCCTACCTTCTAGCTGCAGCTCCTTAGATAAGATAGATGCAGCAAATTGGGTATTGAAATATTCACAGGAATCCATTTTTTTTTTTTTATTGTTTAATCCAATATTAGTTGTGCAGATGTATAGTCCATCTTATACACACCCATTGAACCAACAAAGAAAATGCAAAAATAGAGACTTTTGTGTAATTATTCCATATTTTGTGTAGTCATCAGAACCTCTGAAATATGATCCAAATAGTCTACAAGAAACCACACAGTAAGGCTTTTATTGTCAGTATGCATTTTGGGTAACCAAAAGTCCTATGAGGAGTTTCCATAGGGCATTTTACAAAACGCATGAGCATACCTTGCCAAATAATGGTCTAAATGGTCTATATTGATCTAATTTTGCACACAGCTTCACAAGACCTGGTGCTAGAGCTCAGTTGTATTTCTAAGTCATACCATGTGACCTAGAGGGCTGAAATGTGGTCAGTTCAGAGATGCTTGTTATCCGGCAGAAAGAAAAAACAATATTCTAGCCTCTAACTCTGTGCTAGTACTTCATACAGCTATTCTTTCCTAAGAAACTACAGGGTCTGAACTTTCTAAAGAGGTCAAGCATTTGGTGGTAGGCCAAAACAGGTGGGAACAGTGTCCTCTGAAGTAGGCATACTGCAATTACAGGGGAAATAAGACCAAAGATGTCCATTCCATAGGAAGTTAAAACATTTCAAATCGATTTTACAAATTAGTCTAGTCTACCCTATTTTATATAATAATGTTAATCTGAAATAGTGTGTGTCTCAAGCAAGCGCTTGTTTCACTATGAAACGGCCATTTCCCTCTTCACGCACCCTTCTCACCTTTTTCATGCCTGATGATACATTATTCATTCACAAAGAAAATTTGTGTCCTTAAAGGTTGGATATTTCCTCTTTTTTTTTTTTCTTTAGATCAATGTCAATATTTAGATCAATATACAAAAGATTTTATATTCCTCTTTTTAGTCAACTTTAGTATGGGTTCAAATACTTATGCCTCACTGTACATACATACATACATACATACATACATACATACATGCATACATGCATACAACCATACATACATGTATGTACAAGGTCCTATTCTTTTATCCATTTATGAATCAACATCCTTAAACATGCTTTATTTTTTGGTGGGTTTAGTGTTGATTGCATAATAAGTATGTGTAGGGGTTTGAAAAGCAAATATCTGTCAGGATCTTACTCACATTCCTGCATCATTATTGCCGGGATATCATATATAGTTTCGTTTTTTAGGCAGTTTAACTACGAATCAGCTGATCATGTGTGCCTCATTGCACAGCAATCACGTTCAACTTAGAGCTCAGAGAGCTGATGAACTATGTTACACTGTCAATGTCATAGGCTACCATGCTGATGATTAATACCCTACGAATCAACTATGCTAAATTTACCCACAATGATGTTTTACCTTGAGGCTTTACCTTGACACATGCAATCAAGCTGCATGATAGAGAATAGCTTAATGCTAGCATATAAAGCCTACAGTAGGGATATGTTGCCTATTTGCAACCTGCGTGTGTTTTTTATGACAACGGCAAAACGGACGCATCACCTACCTAGAGCAGAAACAGCTGTTGTCCATCTGTAGGCCTGCATAAACTAATTTTAGCATTAAATTCACACATTTAAATACATTCTAGTAAATGAACAGCAAACAAGCTGGCCAATTGTGTAGAGGGGATAATATTGGTATATTTCTTTAAAACCAATCTAATCTTTTCTTAAACTTCATCTGTGTCAAGATTAAGCTACATACAGGTGCCCTCTAATGGCTGATACGAAAAGACACAGCAATAAGGTAAGGTAAAACACAGTAGCTGATTAAACCAAAAGGTGCTGATGACACAGGAGTAAGTAAGTCACATGATGTATTTCCCTTAACACTTCTAAAAGTGGCTAAGCTAACAACAGAGCAATTGACCCAGTGAATCCCAGAAATAAATGGGCACTAACAAAAATAAAAGAATTGTATTGTTTCTTAAATGAGGCCCATATAAAACATTTTACTTAGTTCACATTTTTTACTACATTAACCCAATGTGAGTTTGAGTTTTCAGTTTTGTTCTACAATGTGAAAATAGTCAGACCCATAAATGAGTAGATGTGACCAAACTCAATTCATGTTGTCGAGTGATGTCATTGCACAGTAGGCTTTCAAACTCCTATTGAGTAGGACATCTAGTTTCTATGACAATGCAGTTTATGATGCAAATTTTCTAGCAAAATAAGTCAATAAAGATGAGATAAAGCAATATAAACAGTAAACACAAAATAAACACAAGTAAACACAGTCATTGCAAAATAAGTAACCACACTGACACCATGGCCACACTGAAATCAACATAGAACTTTGAGTAGCTTTCCAGTCAGAGTATGCAACATCTGCACCCTTTCAATATATGCAGCAATCTCTGCGACAGCCCAGCAGACACAAATTTCGTCTTTTTTCAGTTCAATTCCTAAATCAAACCCTGTCACTTTGAATAAAAAGCATCTGCTAAATACTCACTTGCATCTTTGTCATATTTTTGTAGTTTCTTAAAGGGGATTATCTTTTAAATGTAAGGATATCTCTATGATTCCAAGCTTCTGAACATTAATACACGTGCATGGTTATACAGAAGTGTTGCACTTATTCAGTTTGATATGTCATTTTCTCTGTGTGTGTGTGTAGACCCTGCCATGCCTGGTGCGTATGTGCAGTAAGGAGCACCTGCTAGAGCAGAGGGTGGAGGGTGCAGAAACATTGGCCTTCCTGTTGGAGCCGGATGTGGAGCTGCAGCGCATTGCCAGTGTTACTGACCAACTGGTGGCAATGCTGGCTGACTACTTCAAGTACCCTAGTTCTGTGAGCGCCATCACTGATATTAAGAGGGTGAGAAGAGAAGGTTTTGAAACCTTCATTCGGTTTGTACCAGTTAATCAGAAACCGCTTCTGTACTGTGATCGTACAATGATAGATAGATAGATAGATAGATAGATAGATAGATACTTTATTGATCCCTAGGGGAAATTCAAGGTCACAGTAGCATACAGACAACATACACACACACACATTCACTAACAGCAGAAAAGTAATTAAAAGTATATAATATAAAAACACAACTAAGCAATAAGGACTGTAGAAGATAAAGAATATACTAAATATACTAAAATACAAATTATACTAAATAAAACTTAATCTAAATCAATTCTAAAAACAGTATCCACGTAGTGGGTGATTAATCAATCAGGTGCGCTAGCAATGACTAAAGCAGGGACTGAGCCTGTGGTCCTCTGTGCATAAGGTAAGGTAAGGTGCTCTTTGTGAATGAGTGTCATGGTGATGGTGCAAATGAGTAAATCAAACAGTGCAACAGTGCAAGAATAAAGTCTATATATCTATGTATAAAGAACTATATTAAGAAAGGTATACGTGTGGTCACAGTTCGGCTGTGGCATGTTGAATGCTTACACAAAATGTGACGTTCATTTAATTTCGCTAGTGACCCTGTAAATCAAAAATCATACAAAAAAGTTGTTAAACTCCCAAAAATTAAAAGAATTAATGGAATGAAACATTATCAAGTATATTACATTAAAGGGGAATTCTGGTGTGATATTGACCTAAAGTGTGTTGAAACATGATACCGAGTGTGATCTTTTGTCTCATAGCTCCATGAGCTCATAACTGGAATCTGGAATGCATTTCCACAGAATTATTTTTGGAATCTGATCCCTTATCATACCTGTTCATTCGTACTCGTTGCTCGACTTATCGTGTCTAAATTCAAGATGGCGGTGAACGATAAACTTCCTGAAGGTACTGTCTGTATAAATCGTCTTGTAAATAAATTACCAGTGCTTTTTCAAAGTTCTCATTGTCTCGTTTTAAATGACAGGGCCCTCGGAAGTCTACCAATGAAGTGTGGAGCTATTTTGAGCCTCGTAAATGGTGTAAAACAGTGATTTATTTGCATGGCTAGGCCGATGCCCGAGGCACCCCCATCGAAAACCTGTTGGTAGCATCGGCTAACTAGCGCCAGATTTCGGAGTGCAGGGCACAAGCCGAGATGAGCTATGAGACAAAAGTTCACACTCGGTATCATGTTTTAACCCACTTTAGGTCAATATCACACTGAACTTCTACTTTAATATTAGAAAAATCGTGAAAAAATGACTGGTATAGAAGGAATGACTGACTGAGAATAATTTTATTGCCAAGTTTTCTTCTTTTTCCACACGAAAAAGAAAGAACAAGGAATTTGACCAGGTGAAATGGTGTCAGACACTCAAAAAGCATCCAAATACAAATATAATATAATAACAATGTAATATAGGCCATATATCGTAAAAGCACCCAGTACTGCAGATTTGAACAAAATCTGGTTTGGTTCTTAACGGGAGCATTTACTGCTTTCAAAATCCGATTTTGTTCACCATGATCGGAGTTGGTGCTGGGCTGGTGGGTGCCCTATTTCTGCCCTTTTACACGGCACATCAACGGTTAGACCGAGAATTCACTTCACAAAATTAAAATTCCACTGGAGCTCCAAGCGGATTTGTTCACGCAGCCTTACAAGACTGTTTACAGCTCTTCGAGTCACGGTAAAATGTAATT
The DNA here is from genome assembly GCF_018492685.1 of Alosa sapidissima. NCBI lineage: Eukaryota > Metazoa > Chordata > Actinopteri > Clupeiformes > Clupeidae > Alosa > Alosa sapidissima. Next base: position 7,525,684 of record NC_055958.1, read on the forward strand.
TTGTACATAGATAATTTAGATACACTTATTACGTGGGTGCGTGCGTTTCTTTAGGAATCCGCCGTCTTGGTTTGTATGGAAATGGAAATTAAGTGACACATACACGTAAAAGGGCGGAAATAGGGGACAGGCGGGATTAGGTGACATCTAGATATATATATATATATATATATATATATATATATATATATATATATATATATATATTAGATTAGATTCAACTTTATTGTCATTGTGCAGAGTACAAGTACAAAGCCACCGAAATGCTGTTTGCGTCTAACCAGAAGTGCAAAACACTTCTGTATAGTGCAGTGTAGACAGTAATATGCAGTTGGTTTAGAGTAATAAGTATAAGTATATATACTCTTTTGATCCCGTGAGGGAAGTTTGGTCTCTGCATTTATCCCAATCCGTGAATTAGTGAAACACACTCAGCACACATTGAACACACAGTGAGGTGAAGCACACACTAATCCCGGCGTAGTGAGCTGCCTGCAACAACAGCGGCCCTCGGGGAGCAGTGAGGGGTTAGGTGCCTTGCTCAAGGGCACTTCAGCCGTGCCTACTGGTCGGGGTTCGAACCGGCAACCCTCCGGTTACAAGTCTGAAGCGCTAACCAGTGGCCACGGCTGCCCCAACTTCTAACATCTAATATAATTTAGATATAAATATGTGCAGTGTGTTTTTTTATAAGAGCAGAGTAAATATGGCTATGTGATATGAACAACATGTACAGATATGTGCAATGTAGTAGCAGCAACAGTACAATAGTAGTAAGAATAATATAGATATATGCAGTGTATTAACAGAATATACTGTATTATGAGAAAAACTGAATAAATATGGATATTCAGTATGAACCATCAGATATGTACAGTATATGTACAGCTATGTGCAGTGTGGTAACAATACCATTGTAGTGCAGATACAGTGACATTATAAGATTATTAACCCTTTAGGCGCCAGAGGTTTTTTTTTCGAAACATTCGATTTTGACATCTTCATTTCAAAAGGCTATATCTTAAAAGTGATAAGAGATAGAGACTTTCTGTAAATTAGAGAAATATTAAGGATGACCCAAAGTTTATGTATTAAATTTTCATATCTAATGCATATTATGACGTCATATGGTGACGGCCATCTTGGATTATAGAATTTTCATGAAAAGTCGCATGTTTGAATGATAAAAAGCACCACTTCTTTCCCCCCAAAATGTCCTTCACCTTCTGTATGCTATATTGTACAAAACTGAATGCTCAGGTAAATAGTAAGTAGTAAACAAACTGTGTAAATCATTACTAATAAATGGCAGAAACAAACCGAATGCTTGTAGCGGTAGGCTGGCCTTTTGCTGTAGAGATTTTCCATTTACTACATACAGTAGGCACTCTGATTCCATGTATGGGGCACATATATATATTATTCATTTGACACACAAACACAAGTAGACAAGTAGACAAGCTCACTTGCCACGGTAAGGCACAGATCAGGAGTGAGATGACGAGACAAGACAAGAGACAATGTTAGTATTTTTTTTCTTTTTGTTGATGTTTTTTTGGTTGTTTTTTTCTTAGCTGACAAAGACACACATGTCACAAGGACATGAACACACAAAAAAGAACACATAGTGTATGTACTAAATGGTCAGGGAAATAGATAGTAAATCAACAGTGTAAATCGTTACTAATAAATGGCTGACAAAAAAAAATGTAGCAGGCCTTTTGCTGTAGAGATAATGACTCCCTATCCCTATCCATACAGGGCCGGCATTCCCATCATCTTGTGATAGACTATACATAGCCTAATGGCTCCCCTGCCCCCGTGTCACCACATGAGCAGCATGGCCAGATCTGCCTCGCGCGCGTGCCGAGTGGAGAGAATTTGCGCAGCTCGGACTAGGCCTACTGTCATTCTCATTGCGACTCCCCACACTGCCTCTACATTTCCCCCTAACTGTCCTATGAGCACTTCGACCTCGTCTAACATACCCAGTGGCATTAGACAAAGGCTCCACCACCTTACTGTCGCCGCGATTGCGGAGAGGCACACGGTCAGAAGACAAAGAAGCTAGCGCTACATTACATTACTTCCAGCCTCGTTCGCCACACCACTAACACGCCTGCTAACTTCCCGATGAACAGTCTGACCCCGTGAAACATTTCCCACCACTGACATTGGGCAAACGATTCAACGTTTGTGATTGGTGTAAGCTAAACTCTCACTTTGTCCAGCTGCACCACTGCAAGGCTGGGACGCATCTGAAGCCTGGTCACTAAACGAATCACCGTCATTTTCTGAAGGCATATTCTCCTTCAGAATCAGGGTCCGCGAATAGAAGACCCAACACTTCATTTCGGGTAAACTTTTTTGATGCCATTAGACGATAATCTAATGCAAATACTCGCTGACATTGACAATATCGCTCTGATAAAGTGGCTCACACGCACACTAGCTCCGGTATTGCACGCACTGATTCAATGCGCTGTAGCTCGAAGGTTTTGTTTAAAGCATGACGTTTTTTGGACTCGGGATGACATATGACATGTCTGCCATCTAGTGGAGTGGAGGTCGAACGAAATATGACACCCTATTTGACTAAATCGGCCGTTTTATTCAGTGCCGCATCTTGTCGAGTAAACTCGACCATGGCGCCTAGAGGGTTAAGAATAAGTGTATGTGCAGGATGGATAGTATGAAAAGCAGTAGAATAAGGCTATGTGTAAGTGTAATTAGAGTATGTACATTTGTAAATAAATAGAACACTATGGGTGGGATAGGGTAGTGCAAATTGTCTGGGGGGGGGGGGGGGGTCCGCCTTGTTGTCCCTGTCAAGGTTGCCAAGTCATGGACACCTCAACAGGCACAGGCAAGGAGGCATCGGGCGAGGGGGGGATTGGGGGCTTAGTTGATTAGTTGTCACCGGGATGCAGAGTTAGAGTTCAGTAAGGTGACAGCCGCAGGAAAGAAGCTTCCTCTGAACCTGCTGGTTCCTCTGAACCTGTAACGCCTCCCGGAGGATAGTGGGAAGAAAAGTCTGTGGTTGGGGTGAGAACAGTCTTTGATGATGCCCTGGATTGCCTCGATGGGGAGTGAAGAACCAGTGATGCGTTGGGCAGTTTAAACCACCCTCTGCAGTACTTTTCGGTCGTGGGCAGAGCAGTTGCCATACCAAACTGTGACACAGTTGGTGAGGATGCTCTCGACGGTGCAGCGGTAGAAGTTCACCAGGATCTGGGGAGACAGGTGGACCTTCTTTAGTCTCCTCAGAAAGAAAAGACGCTGGTGAGCCTTCTGGATCAGGGTAGAGGTGTTGAGGGTCGAAGAGAGGTCCTCAGAGATGTGGACACCCAGGAATTTGAAGCTGGTGACACGTTCCACCTCAGTCCCTTTGATGAGAATGGGGGTGTGTGTGCCAGCTTTAGACTTCCTGAAGTCCACAATGAGCTCTTTGGTTTTTTTGGTGTTGAGAGCCAAGTTGTTGTCAGTGCACCATGATGTAAGGTGATGGACCTTCTCCCTGTAGGCCACTTCATCGTTGTTGCTGATGAGACCAATCACCGTAGTGCCGTCTGCAAACTTGACAATGGTGTTAGAGCCATGTACAGGTGTACAGTCATGGGTGAAGAGGGAGTAGAGGAGAGGGCTCAGCACACATCCCTGTGGTACGCCGGTGTTCAGGATGATGGTTGACGAGGTGTGATTATCTAACCTAACAGACTTTTGGTTAGGAAGTCTGGAATCCAGTTACAGAGGAAGGTATTGATGCCCAGTTCACTGAGTTTGGTGTTCAGTTTGGAGGGGATGATGGTGTTGAATGCTGAACTAAAGTCAATGAACAGCATTCTCACATAGGTGTTGCTATTGACAAGGTGGGACAGGGCAGAGTGAAGTGCCGTAGAGATGGCATTCTCTGTGCTCCTGTTCTGACGGTAGGCGAATTGGAAGGGGTCCAGTGAGGGTGGTAAGTAGGTCTTGAGATGGGCCAGGACAGCCTCTCGAAGCACTTCATGATGATGGGGGTAAGTGCAACTGGACGGAAGTCATTAAGGCTTGTTGCAGTGGCACTGGCACGATGGAGGTGGTTTTAAAGCACGTGGGGACAGCCACCTGGGCTAGTGACAGATTAAATATCTCAGTTCAAACCTCAGTCAGCTGCACAGCAGAGTGAGATACGAGTGACGGAGATACCATCAGGACCAGCAGGCTTATGTGCATTAATCCTGCTCAGTGCCGCACACACATCGGTGGTGGAGAGTGTGAGGGGCTGGTGATCTGCAGAGACCACTGCCTTGATGGCCACCTCCTTGTTGTCCCTATCAAAGCGGCCATAAAAGTGGTTCAGCTCATCAGGCAAGGAGGTGTCGGTGACGGTGGGGTGGAGTTAGTAGTTTTGTAATCTGTGATGGCCTGCATGCCTTGCCACATGTGTCGGGGGTCAGAGTTGTTCTTGAAATGATCCTCAATCCTTAGCTTGTGGTTGTGCTTGGCCTTCTTGATGCCCCTTTTCAGGTTAGCCCTGGATGAGCTATAGGCTTGAGCATCACCTGATCTGAATGGAATGCAATGTCTCGTGCCTTCAGCAGGAGTCTGACCTCACTGTTCATCCATGGCTTCTGATTAGGGAAAGTCGTAATCCGTTTGAGGGTGGTGACCCTGTTTATGTTGGAGTTGATACAGTCCAAAACGGAGGAGGCATACGAATCAATGTCCGTGTGGGAGTCATGGGTGGCCTGAGTTGCGAACACTCTCCAGTCAGTGTTTTCAAAACGCTGCTGAAGTGCCAAGTCAGCTCCCTCTGGCCACAATTTGACTGTTCTTACTGTTGGTTTCACACGTTTGATGAGTGCTGAATACTTGCGCAGTAGAAACAATGAGAGGTGATCTGAGTGTCCTAGGTGGGGGAGGGGAGCGGCTTTGTAGGCATCAGCTGTGTTTGTGTAGCCATGGTCTAAAATATTGTCTCCTCTTGTGGGGCATGATACATTTTGATGAAATTTGGGCAGTACAGTTTTTAAATTCGAGTGGTTGAAGTCACCCGCGACAATGAAGACTGCCTCAGGATGCAGAGTTTGTTGTTTACTGATAGCAGAATGCAGTTCTTTCATGGCAATCTTGGCATTACCATCCGGTGGTATATAGGCTGCTGTTACTACAGTTGATGTAAACTCTCTGGGCAGATAGAAAGCTCTACAGTTAACCATGAGATACTCTAGGTTAGCTGAGCAGAGACTCTTGGTGATGGTGGTGTCCGTGCACCAGGCATGAGGTCCTGGTCATGATGGACCGCAGGTTCCTGCCAGTGTGAAGTGTCTCAAAAAGACTGTGTCTGGGATGGGAGGGGTCTGCAGCAATCTTTCTTGTCCACCTTAGGGTCCAAGAGGTGTACAGACTTTGAAGAGAAGGCAGGCTGCAGACAATCACTCTCTCAGCATAGCAAATGATGCGCTGCAGTCTTCCCCTGTCCTTGGCTGTGGCAGCAGCATACTAGATGGAGATGGAGGAGGATGGATTCTATGATGGTCCAGAGATGAGTCTCCCAGAATCTTCCAGAGATGACTGTCCTCCAGAGATGAGTCCAATGAGGGTGGTGAGGGTGGTGTCATTCACACACTTTAGGAGCTTGACAGACTTGTGACTGGAGGTGCAGTGGTTGATGTACAGGAAGAATCATACAGAAAACCTTTCTTTTATGTAGGTCAGGTGAGGCATTTCTTTTCTTTTTTTTCTCTGATTGCCTACATTTTGTAAAGCGTCATGATACATGTGTAATGTTTTGGCACTCTATAAGCACAATAAATTGAACTGAATTGAAATTTATTATCACATAATTGTGTGTGCCCTGTAAGACAGTGTTTCCCAAACTTTTTTTCTGGGGACCCACTTTTTAAAAATGACAGACCATCGCGACCCATTTCACTTCAGATCTTACAACCACCATATTGTCTTACAACCACCATATTGTTTTAGGCCACAGGTTCTCAAATTTTTATATGCCCCCCCTAACCATTCTACACTGCCATATGTATACGTAATAGCGCCTAGGTCTGATCTACAAGGATATTCTTGTATTCTATGCAATAGTCACTCTTCAACATAGTAAGCTGTTCCTGTATATCTAAAGAGAGATGTTGTAGGCTACGTTGCGTTGCAGACAAATGGATCCATAACAGCGTTAATTCCGATGTAAACATAGCAAATAACTCAAGTCGTTATATTGTAGCCTATTTCTGGAGGTTTCTTTGGAAAGTTGAATCCGCAAGTTAAACGTTTGCTTGTTTGTAGGCCTTATACTAAGGCTGTGTATTGATGTTGTGACAAGCTATGTTGTTGTAAGAATGTGAAATGAATAAATATCAGAACAAGAGGCTTTTGCGCAATAGCCAGAATATATAATAGTTTGCGAGGTGGAAAACAAGAGGAAATAATAGCTTTTAAAATATCCATTTAAATTGTAGCCTTATATAATGCATTGGTGTGCATTTTAAATCCGAAATAATAAGGGATGTGAGGAGGCTGCTATTAACTTTAAAGAGTGCATCTACAATCGAAACTATAAGCCTATGACGCAAATTGAATAGCCATGCCCGGTATACGGATGTCTGCTTTAGTTGACAGCATGGTAACTAGATTTTAATCGGTCAACGGAAGCAGCTGTCCGTTAATGTTCATGCTGATTCATGTCCCTTGCATTTTGCAACTGCGTGGTCCATAGCAGGCGCCCCACAGAAATGTTTCCTTTTGCGAGTGAGATGCACGCTGCCCCCTCTGCGACGCGTTCGCCCCCCAGTTTCAGAGCTATTCAGGGCCGTCACTGTGGTAAACAAACTATATCCCAATAGAAAACTGATAGCTTTCCTGGTTAAATGGTATAAGCTAGGCCTATTACACAACATAAATCGTGCTGGCGACCCAAATAAAATCTCCTCTTTGGGAACCAATGCTGTAAGAGATAGATAGATAGATAGATAGATAGATAGATAGATAGACTTTATTAATCCCCAAAGGGAAATTACAGTATTCCAGCAGCCATACAAACACAAAATTAACAATATAGCTGCAAGCAGCAATGAGGGGGCCAAGCAGTTAAGCAGGAGTTGGTATTGGATTGGATTGGATTGGACTGGACTGGACTTGACTGTGTTGTGTTCCATCCAGATTGGATTGGATTGGACTTGATTGGATTGGACTGGACTGGATTAGAAGGTCACCAAATTTATTGTGTGTCCTCAAGATGTACTCCTAAGTCCACATACCAAGTTTGGTTTACATCGGTGAAAGTGTTGATAATTATAGCACCCCTAGTGGTGAAAGCAATCCAAATTAATTGTGCATCCTCAGGATGTAGTCCCAAGTCCACATACCAAGTTTGGTTGCGATAGGTGAAAGTGTTGCTAATCATAGAGCCCCTAGTGGTCAAATGTCAGCAAATTTATTGTGGGTCTTTGGATGTGTTTACGACTCAACGTACCAAGTTTGGTGTCGATACGAAAAAGTCTTCCTAATTATAGCGCCCCTAGTGGTCAAAGTACACCAAATATATTGTGTGTTCTCAGGATCGGGTCCCGAGTCCATATACCAAGTTTGGTTTCGATATGTAAAGGCGTTGCTGAGATATGAGCTAATTTCCTGTATCTCTAGCGCCCCCCTAGTGGTCGAAGGTCACCAAATGTATTGTGTGTCCTCAGGAGGGGATCCCAAGTCCATATACCAAGGTTGGTTTCAATATGTGGAAGCATTGCTGAGATATGAGCCAACTTCCTGTGATTATAGCGCCACACAGTGGTCAAAATGTACCACATTTCTTGAGCCTCCTCCTTATTGGGTCCTTAGCACATGTGGTAAGTTTAGTCTTGATACGAGAAAACCTTGCTGAGATATCACTTCACTTCCTGTTTGGTGGCTTTGCCGACAATTTTAATTGGCTGTTACGGGCGAATGGTTTTAGTTCCGAAGACGAAATGGGATAACTTTTGTGCGGCTTGGTCTGAAGATCATATGTACTAAGTTTCGTGAAAATCGGACAAACTATGTGACCTGTGAAAACTTTTTAGTGTTTTTGATGAAATCCAAAATGGCGGAAAATCCATCATGGCGGAAAATGACGTCATAGAGTGCGTTGAACTCGGCTTGGTCCAAGGATTCCATTCGGGTCAACGGGTCAAAAGGTACGTGCGTGAACGCACATCCAACTTTGGCCTGTTGGTGGCGCTAGAGCGCTCAAGGTGCCGGTAAGAAACTTGGTGAAATTAATCATGGGACTGTCCCCAATCAATGTGCCAAATTTCACAACTTTTCACCAGACGGTTCTATGGACTGCCATAGACTTCAATGGCAGAGGATTTATAAATATAGCTGCAAGCAGCAATGAGGGGGCCAAGCAGAATATGCCAGAGTAGCCACGGTGACAAGATTGAACTCAGCAGAAACCCGCCATCAACACTTTCAACAAGTTTCACAACAAAACATAATTGATTTTGTAGGGCTGAAAAAGGGCTGAGTATTACCACTGCATCCGCCAGCCAGCCCCTAACCTAATCACCCCTTCCCGTCCCACCCTGTCCTGCCCCGCCCCGCCCTTGCTCGCACACATTAGAATGAACTGGATGGAACATGTTGTCATCAGTTTCACATCAAAAATTAAAAGATCGATAAAACACATCAGCAACTACAGATCAAAATGCAATATTGCTAATTGCAGCACTCCCTACAGGTGAAAGGTTACCATTTTTTTGAGTGTCCTCCTAATGGGGTCATGAATCTATGTAGTAAGTTTTGTTATAATACATGGCAGGGTTGCTGAGATATGAGCTCACTTCCTGTTTGGCGGCTTCGCCACCAATTTTGATTGGCTGTTATGGGCGAATGCTTTTGTCAATTGTTCCAGAGAGCAATATATTGATAGGTTATGGTCTGAAGATGGTCTGTGTCAATGTTGGTGAAGATCAGATGAAATTTGCGACCTGTGATAACTTTTTGATGTTTTTGATTAAATCTAACATGGCGGCCGAATCAATTACGATGACATCACAAGTTGGCCTGGGTCGGCCTAAGGACCTCGAACAGTATTACCAGACACCACTAGTACATTTTAATTCTAAGCACAAGAGCAGCTACAGGCCAAAAGGCATGTTTCTTAATTACAGCGCCCCCTAGAGGTCAAAGGTCACCAGATTCCATGAGCGTCCCCCTGATTGGGTCCTGAGTCCATGCACCAAGTTTGGCTTTGATACATGCAAGGGTTGCTGAGATATGAGCTCACTTCATGTTTGGCGGCTTTGCTGCAAACTTCGATTGGCTGTTACGCATGAATGGTTATAGTTCCGAAGACAAAAAGCAATGCATTAATGAAGCATGGTCTGTAGATGACATCTGTGAAGTTTGGTGTCGATCAGACAAAATTTGTGACCTGTGAAGACTTGTTAGTGTTTTTGATGAAATCCAATATGGCAGAAAATCCATCATGGCGGAAATTGATGTCATATGGTGCGTTGAACTCTGCTTGGTCCAAGGATTCCAACGATACCTCATTTTTGACAATCGGCCATACGGGTCAAAAGTTACGTGCGTGAACGCACGTCCAACTTTGGCCTATTGGTGGCGCTAGAGTGCTTGAGGTTTCATGAGGTTCCATCATGAAACTTGGTGACATTAATCATGGGACTGTCCCTAATCAGTGTGCCAAATTTCACAACTTTTCACCAGACGGTTCTATGGGCTGCCATTGACTTCAATGGCGGAAGCGTAATAATAAATATAGCTGCAAGCAGCAATGTGGGGGCCAAGCAGTTGAGCAGGAGTTGTCATGGCAACCCAATGTTGTTACATTATACACACACCCAATTAACCCCCCATCCCACACACACACATATACACAGATAAACCTCCTCTCCCACACACCTCAATAGCCCCCCACACATAAGCATGCCTCAAACATCATCAAATTATTGGTGTTGTGCGTCCTCAGGTTGTAGTCACAAGTCCACATACCAAGTTTGGTGTCGATACGAGAAAGTGTTGATGATTATAGTGCCTCTAGTGGTCAAATGTCACTAAATATATTGAGCGTCTTCAGGATGTGGTCCCGAGTCCTTGTACCAAGTTTGGTGTCGATACGAGAAAGTGTCGCAAATTATAGCACCCCTAGTGGTCAAAGGTTGCAAAATTGATTGTGCATCCTCAGGTTGTAGTCACGAGTCCACATACCAAGTTTGGTGTTTACGAGAAAGTTTTGCAAATTATAGCACCCTAGTGGTCAAAAGTCACCAAATGTATTGTGCATCCTCAGGTTGTACTCACGAGTCCACATATCAAGTTTGGTGTCGATACAAGAAAGTGTTGATAATTATAGCGCCCCTAGTGGTCAAAGCTCACTAAATATTTTGTGCGTCTTCAGGATGTGTTCCCGAGTCCATGTACCAAATTTAGTGTCGATACGAGAACGTTTTGCTAATTATAGCACCCCTAGTGGTCAAAGGTCGCTAAAATTATTGTATGTCCCCAGGATGTGGTCCCGAGTCAATGAGCCAAGTTTGGTTTCGATACGTGAAAGCATTGCAGAAATATGAGCCCACTTCCTGTGATTATAGCGCCACATAGTGGTCAAAATTTACCACATTTCTTGAGCGTCCTCCTGATTGGGTCCTGAGTCCATATACCTAGTTTGGTTTTGATACGTGAAATCATAGCTGAGATATTACTTCACTTCCTGTTTGGCGGCTTTGCCGCCAAACTTGATTGGTCGTGACAGGCAACAGGTTTTGAATATGGCTCCAAAAAGCATGCCTTTGTGAGTCATGGTCTGACGATCATCTGCGCCAAGTTTTGTCAAAATCGGACAAACTTTATGACCTTTGATTCCTTTTAAGTGTTTTTGATTAAATCCAATATGGCGGAAAATCCAACGTGGCGGAAATTGACGTCATGGGGTGCGTTGAGTTCGGTCTCATCCAAGGATTCCAAGTATACCTCAATTTGTATAGTTGAAACTTTAAGCGCAAAGATGTAATGCAAAATCGGACACATTGGGGGCGCTAGAGCACTTGGCATGAAACTTAGTGAAATTAATCATATGACCATACCGAATCAATGTGCCAAATTTCCCAACTTTTTACTGTATGGTTCAATGGCAAATGAGTGTTTCGTTATAATAAATATAGCTGCAAGCAGCAATGTGGGGGCCAAGCAGTTGAGCAGGAGTTGTCATGGCAACCCAATGTTGCTACATTATACACACACCAAATTAACCCCCCCGTCCCACACACACACATATACAAAGATAAACTTCCTCCACCACACACCCCAATGGCTCCCCACAGACACGCACACCTCAAACATCACCAAATGTATTGTGCGTCCTCAGGTTGTAGTCACGAGTCCACATACCAAGTTTGGTGTCGATACGAGAAAGTGTTGATAATTATAGCGCCCCTAGTGTTCAAAGGTCACTAAATATATTGAGCGTCTTCGGGATGTGGCCCCGAGTCCATGTACCAAGTTTGGTGTCGATACGAGAAAGTGTTGCAAATTATAGCACCCCTAGTGGTCAAAGGTCGCAAAATTGATTGTGCATCCTCAGGATGTGGTCACAAGTCCATGAACCAAGTTTGGTTTTGATACGTCAAAGCATTGCTGAGATATGACCTAATCTTGTGTTACTCTAGCGCCGCCCTAGTGGTTGAAGGTCACCAAATTTATTTTGTGTCCTCAGGATAAGGTCCCAAGTCCATATACTAAGTTTAGTTTCAATACGTGAAAGCATTGCTGAAATATGAGCCCCCTTTCTGTGATAATAGCGCCACATAGTGGTCAAAGGTCATCAAATTTATTGAGCTTCTTCCTAATTGGGTCCTGAGACCATGTACTGAGTTTGGTGTTGATACGCGAAAGCCTTTCTGAGATATCACTTCACTTCCTGATTGGTCGTCACGGGCAACAGGTTTTGAACATGGTTCCAAAAATGCGTTTATGAGTCATGGTCTGAAGATCATCTGCGTCAAGTTTCGTGAAAATCGGACAAACTTTGTAACCTTTGATGACTTTTAAGTGTTTTTGATGAAATACAATATGGCAGAAGATCCAACATGGCGGAAATTGACGTCATGGGGTGCGTCGAGTTCGGTCTCATCCAAGGATTCCAAATATACCTTAATGTTCAAAATGTGATGTACGGTAAATGCATAGATGCAATTCAACATTTGAAACGTTGGTGGCGCTAGAGCACTCCAGGTGCAGACATCAAACTTTGTCAAATTAAACATATGACTGTACCGAATCAATGTGCCAAATTTCCCAACTTTTTACTGTATGGTTCAATGGGGCAAATGAGTGTTTCGTTATAATAATAATAAGAACACATAGAATCACTATGGCTTGCCTCGCAGCGTCGCTGCTTGGCCCCCAAATATAGCTGCAAGCAGCAATGAGGGGGCCAAGCAGTCAGTTCAGCAGTCCAAATTTGTCATGTAACTCAATGCGGTTGCATCAGGTATGTAGCATTAAGCAGTCACAGCAAGGTCCATGCCAAACAACCCAAGATTGGCTGAGTTACAAGGTAATTTCCTGTTTGGCGGCTTTGCCACCAATTTCGATTGGCTATTATGGCCAAATGGTTTTAGTTCGAAAGACAAAAAGCAATGCATTTGTGAGACATGCTCTGAAGATGATGTGCATCAAGTTTGGAGTCAATCGGACAAAATTTGTGACCTATGAAAACTTTTAAGTGTTTTTGATAAAATTCAATATAGCGGAAAATCCATCATGGCTGAAATTGACATCATAGGGTGCATTGAACTCAGCTTAGTCCAAGGACACCAACAACACCTGGTTTTTGAAAACTCAGAGCGACAGGTCAAAGGTTAGGTGCGTGAACATACATCCAACTTTGACCTGTTGGTGGTGCTAGAGTGTATGAGGTGCAGACTTAAAACTTGATGAAATTTATCACAGGACTGTCTCTAATCAGTGTGCCAAACTTCACAACTTTTTACCAGACGGTTCTATGGGCTGCCATAGACTTCCATGGCAGAATAATACACGTCAGCAGCTACGGGCAAAAAAAGGTTTTGCTAATTACAGCGCCCCCTAGCGGTCAAAGGTTACCAGATTGGTTGTGTGTTCTCCCAATTAGGTCAGGAGTCAATGTACTTAGTTTGCTCACCAATTGGTTTTGATAGAAGCTACGGATGCTGAGATATGAGCTCACTTCCTGTTTGGCGGCTTCGCCACCAATTTCGATTGGCTGCTACAGGCAAACGCTTCCGTCAATTGTTATGGACATCAAAGCACTGATAAGGCATGGTCTGAAGATGGTCTGTGCCAATTTTGGTGAGGATCCGATGAAATTTGTGACCTAGGGAAATTTGATAGTGGTTTTGATTAAATCCAATATGGCGGCCAAATCAATTATGTTGATGTCATGAATTGCCATCTGTCGACATAAGGATCTTCCACAGTATTACCAGACACCTCTAGTACATTGTAATTCTAGGCACAACAGCAGCTACAGTCCAAAAGGCATGTTACTGATTTACAGCGCCCCCTAGAGGTCAAAGGTCACCAAATTTCTAGAGCGTCCTCCTGATGGGGTCATGAGTCCATATACCAAGTTTGGATTTGATGACTGCAAGGGTTGCTGAGATATGAGCTCACTTCCTGTTTGGCGGCTTCGCCGCAAATTTTGATTGGCTGTTACGGGCGAACGGTAATACTTCCGAAGACGAAAAGTGATAACTTTTGTGAGGCTTGGTCTGAAGATAATCTGTGTAAAATTTGGTGGGAATCAGAGAAAGTATGTGACCCCTGATACATTTTAAGTGTTTTTCATGAAATCCAAAATGGCGGAAAATCCATCATGGCAGAAAATGACATATGGTGCGTTGAACTCGGCTTGGTCCAAGGATTCCAACGATACCTGACTTTTGAAAATCGGACCTACGGGTCAAAAGTTACGTGAGTGAACACACTTCCAACTTTGGCCTGTTGGTGGCCAAGCAGCGAACTTCCAACTTTGGCCCCAATTGGAGGGTTCGAGTTGCCGACATGAAACTTGGTGACATGAATCATGGGACTGTCCCCAATTAGTGTGCCAAATTTCCCAACTTTTTACCAGACGGTTCTATGGGCTGCCATTGACTTCCATTGCATATAATAATAATAATAGGAAAACGTAGAAACACAATGAGGTCCTCGCAGCTTCGCTGCTTGGCCTCCAAATATAGCTGCAAGCAGCAATGTGGGGGCCAATCAGGCAGTTCAGCAGGCCAGATTTGCCATGCAACTCAATGCCGTGGCATCAGGCATATAGCATTAAGCAGTCACAGCAAGTTCCATGTCAAACAACCCCAAGATTGGCTGAGTTACAAGGTTAAGTTTCACATCAAAACATAACTGATTTTGTGTGGCTGAACCAGGGCTGAGTGTCGCTGCCCCCTCACCCAGCCAACCCACCGCCGCCCGTCCTACCCCGCCCCACCCTTGCACGCACGCATTAGAATTAACTGGATGGAACTGTTGAACTCGGCGTAGTCCAAGGATTCCAAGGATGACTCATTTTTCAAAATCGAACCAACGGGTCAGAAGTTACGTGCGTGAATGCATGTCCAACTTTGGCCTATTGGTGGCGCTAGAGCGCTCGAGGTGCCGACTTGAATCAGTGAATAATGAAATTAATCATGGGACTTTGCCTAATTAGTGTGCCAAATTTCACAACTTTTCACCAGACGGTTCTATGGGCTGCCATAGACTCCCATGCCAGAGGAATAATAATAAGAAAACTAACAAACATAATGGGTGCCTTCGCAGCTTCGCTGCTTGGCCCCCAATAATAGGAAGACGTAGAAACACAATGGGTGCCTTCACAGCTTCGCTGCTTGGCCCCCAATAATAATAAGAAAACTAACAAACACAATGGGTGCCTTCGCAGCTTCGCTGCTTGGCCCCCAATAATACGTACATACATACATACATACATACATACATACATACATACATACATTATTCAAAAAATATTATTCCTCTCTCTCTGCTCAGGGGGGAGAGTCATTGGGGGCCAAGCAGCGAAGCTGCGAAGGCACCCATTGTGTTTGTTAGTTTGTTAATCATGGGACTTTGCCTAATTAGTGTGCCAAATTTCACAACTTTTCACCAGACGGTTCTATGGGCTGCCATAGACTCCCATGCCAGAGGAATAATAATAAGAAAACTAACAAACACAATGGGTGCCTTCGCAGCTTCGCTGCTTGGCCCCCAATAATAGGAAGACGTAGAAACACAATGGGTGCCTTCACAGCTTCGCTGCTTGGCCCCCAATAATAATAAGAAAACTAACAAACACAATGGGTGCCTTCGCAGCTTCGCTGCTTGGCCCCCAATAATACGTACATACATACATACATACATACATACATACATACATACATACATACATACATTATTCAAAAAATATTATTCCTCTCTCTCTGCTCAGGGGGGAGAGTCATTGGGGGCCAAGCAGCGAAGCTGCGAAGGCACCCATTGTGTTTGTTAGTTTGTTAATCATGGGACTTTGCCTAATTAGTGTGCCAAATTTCACAACTTTTCACCAGACGGTTCTATGGGCTGCCATAGACTCCCATGCCAGAGGAATAATAATAAGAAAACTAACAAACACAATGGGTGCCTTCGCAGCTTCGCTGCTTGGCCCCCAATAATAGGAAGACGTAGAAACACAATGGGTGCCTTCACAGCTTCGCTGCTTGGCCCCCAATAATAATAAGAAAACTAACAAACACAATGGGTGCCTTCGCTGCTTGGCCCCCAATAATACATACATACATACATACATTATATACATACATTATTCAAAAAATATTATTCCTCTCTCTCTGCTCAGGGGGGAGAGTCATTGGGGGCCAAGCAGCGAAGCTGCGAAGGCACCCATTGTGTTTCTACGTTTTCCTATTATTATTATTCCGTCATGGAAGTCTATGGCAGTCCATAGAACCGTCTGGTAAAAAGTTTATTTGGCACACAAATTAGGCACAGTCCCATGATTAATTTCAACAAGTTTCAAGTCGGCACCTCGAGCACTCTAGCGTCACCAACAGGCCAAAGTTGGACGTGTGTTCATGCAAGTAACTTTTGAACCGTTGGCCCGATTGTCAAATATGGACAATCGTTGGAATCCTTAAATCAAGCCGAGTTCAACGCACCCTATGACATAATTTTACGCCATGATGGATTTTCCGCCATATTGGATTTAATCAAAAACACCTAAAAGTTTTCACAGGTCACAAAGTTTGTCTGATTGATACCAAACTTGACACACATAATCTTCAGTCCAAGTCTCAAAAAAATGATCCCTTTTTGTCTTCAAATCTAAAACCGTTCGCCCGTAACAACCATTCAAAATTGGCGGCTAAGCCACCAAACAGGAAGTGAAGTGATATCTCAGCAAAGCTTTCACGTATCAAAACCAAACTAGGTACATGGAGTCAGGACCAAATAAGGAGGAGGCTCAATAAATATCATGACTTTTGACCTATAGGTGGCGCTATAATTAGCAAAATTACCTTTTGGCCTGTAACGGGTGTTGTGTTTGGAATTAAAACTTACTAATGGTGATTGTTAATACTGTGGGAGGTCCTAAGTCCGACAGATGTGAATTTTGTGATGTCAATGTAATAGATCCAGCCACCATTTTGGATTTAATCAAAAACACCTAAAAGTTTTCTCAGGTCACAAAGTTTGTCTGATTGACACCAAACTTGACACACATAATCTTCAGTCCAAGCCTCAAAGAAGTTATCCCTTTTTGTCTTCAAAGCTAAAACCGTTCGCCCGTAACAGCCAATCAAAATTGGCGGCGAAGCCACCAAACAGGAAGTGAAGGGATATCTCAGCAATGCTTTCACGTATCAAAACCAAACTTGTTACATGGGCTCAGGACCCAATTAGTAGGAGGCTCAAGAAATTTGGTAAATTTTGACCACTGTGTGGCGCTATAATCACAGGAAGTAGGCTCATATCTCAGCAATGCTTACACATATCTAAACCAAACTTGGTACATGGACTTGAGACCCCATCCTGAAGATGCACAATACATTTGGAGTCTTTTGACCACTAGGGGGGCGCTATAATCACAGGAAGTAGGCTCATATCAGCAATGCTTTCATATATGGAAACCAAACTTGGTATATGGTCTTGGGACCCAATCGTGAGGACACACAATACATTTGGTGATCTTCGACCACTAGGGGGCCGCTAAAGATACAGGAAATTAGCTCATATCTCAGTAACGCCTTTACGTATCAAAACCAAACTTGGTACATGGAATCGGGACCCGATCCTGAGGACGCACAATGCATTCGGTGTACTTTGACCACTAGGGGCGCTATAATTAGGAAGACTTTCTCGTATTGACACCAAACTTGGTACGTTGATTCGTGAACACATCCTAAGGACCCACAATACATTTGGTGACATTTGACCACTAGGGGCGGTATGATTAGCACTTTCACCTATCGCAACCAAACTTAGTATGTGGACTTGGGACTACATCCTGAGGATGCACAATTAATTTGGTGTGCTTTGACCACTAGGGGCGCTATATTTATAACACTTTCACTGATTGAAACTGAACTTGTTATGTGGAGTCATGACCCCATATTAAGACTGCACAATTATTTTGATGACCTTTGACCACTAGGGGTGCTATAATTACACTTTCACCGTGCTATAAAAACACTTTCACCTATTTAAACCAAACTTGGTATGTGGTCTTAGGAGTACGTCTTAAGGACACACAATACATTCGGTGACCTTTGAATCCAGTCCAGTCCAATCCAATCCAATCCAGTCCAATCCAATCCCAACTCCTGCTCAACTGCTTATCAGCTTGGCCCCCTCATTGCTGCTTGCAGCTATATTTATAAAGTGCTATTGCAGTGGGTAAAAAAGTCTTAATGTATCTGTCTTTCTTACAGCTTAGTTGGCATACCCTCCAAGTGAAAAATCTTTTTTGATTAACCAGTAACTTGTGTAGTGGATGTGAGGTATTTTCCAATATGTTTAACAGTTTGTGCAGCATCCTTCTCTCCACCACCAACTCCAGGGGCTCTAGAGCAGTCCCAACACAATGCCATCTTATTCAGTTTTTTAGTGTCCCTGGCTGTAATGCTACTGCCCCAACAGATGGCAGAAAAGGCAACATTTTGCTGTACACATTAAATGACCTGAGCTTTCTCAGGAAATAGAGTCTGCTCTGACCCTTCTTGTATACAGCCTCAGTGTTGTACCTCCAATCCAGTTTATTGTCTATAAGACCCACATTCAAGAAAAGGTGGTTGCTCCTGCACCATGTCACAAAACGGTCCACCAGTTGCCTGTACTCTGTTAACTCACTGAATGCCAAGCTGTTTTCGGAAGCTTTGTCCTAGAGTGCCAGCAATCTAGACCATTGTTGATGATTTTTGTACAGCCACTGCATATTCTGTGTTATAGCAACACAAGTTTCGAAAACTAAAATAGGGAATCGATTTTAACCAAATATGTACAGTGGGTCCCCGTTAAGTTTGGACGGGTTCCTTCATGAATCACGCACCCCATTTTCTCAGCAGAAATGGCAGAAACTGCAGTTGACACAAACAACCACAAGGTGTCACTTGGGTGCCACTACTATTTTTGATGCGACTGACTTACTGCTTCCATGACGCAGCGGGGGCACGGGAACTTAAATTGATCACGGTAGTTTAAGCTTACACTTGACAAAACATTCTAATATGAAAATGTAGATGCAATTGTTGTAAAATGGTGCAGCTCCTTTAAGAAAGCACCGTGTGCAGGGATGGAGAGAGAGAAAGCGAGAGGGGATAGGCCCTACAGTATGTGTGTTAGAACTTAGCGTGTGGAAAAAGTACGTGCTGTTGAGACTGGAGCGAGTCATATTCAAAATAATGCAAAAAAAGCAATTATCCTCATTCATTGCAACCAAAGCATGCCTGCTTGCCGACGTTCAAACGAAAAATATATCAAAGCACCTTTTGTGTTTGAATGTAGCACGAAAAAAAATGTTTAAACAGCTGGACAAATGATTTAGCTAATTGATTATATAACCTGTACACCAGCAATTGTTGAACATTTACCTGTACAAGTACATTGACAGTAGCCCAGCCTAACAGCATGTTGTAGGCCTACTGTAGAAATTTCACTTAAATTGCAACCGCAACATGCCTGCTTGCCAACGTTCAAACGACAACGAAAAAGATAATAAAACAACGAGGGTTGAGTCTGAATGACACTGAGTTTTTAGACACTGAGTTTTTGTAGTTAAGAAATATTTTCGTATAAAAAAAATGGTCATTCTTCAATCTCCTTCACTGACGCCTATGGAAAGGCTTAACGTCCCAAAACAACGATCAATGATCATCAAATTTCTCTCTCACATTGCTCCTCATAACCATCCATAAAAAAGTGTTTTTTCTTTTCTTTTTGAGCACATCCGAATCCCAGGACATAACGCACTGGACCTTATAATAGGCTCGAGATATAATTCCAAAGGGGGCAGATAGGTGCCACTGCACTTAAAACTTAAAAAGATGAAGCTTTCCGAACTTTGAAATTGCGATCAGTGACTGGCCTCGGGTGAACGAAGCTTTTCGAAGTTGAACAGGCTATTAAAAACTATTTGCGCACCTCCATGTCACAGGAGAGACTGGGCTCTCCCTTCTATGAAAAAGACGTTAGGCTACCTGCAAACTGGCCTATGATTTCATTGCTGAGTTTGCGGCAAAGCAAGAAAATGTTTTTTTTCCTGAGTCAGGATATGGCGAGTCAGTGTCATTTATTTGTCCAATGTTAGCCTATAGATACAGACCAGTACATCTTATCAATAGTTTGAATGTCGTGTGTGTTTCTGCTCATTGACAAATATCTTTCAGCACAATGATTCATGCCCAATTAATTCCCCCTGTTAAAGTGTTCGCCTTTGTTACACTATTTGGTTTCGTGATGTAGCCTATGATAAACACCATATGGCAAAATATGTGACTCAGCTAATGTTATAGGCTATACAATTGAATTTCCCCTCTTAAAGGCAAGCTGGTGTAGCTTATTAGACTAGGCTACTATTAAAATACACCGACGGTAGCCTTGGCTATGTGTAAAGTAAGCTATCGCATGATTTCATGCACGTAAGTGAAAAGGGCCTTGCATCTGTCAAGTTCGCACAGGGCCTCGCATCCCCTTGCGACGGCCCTGCAGCTCCTCCTAAGACAGCGAGGAAAAAGTTAAAATACACGATAAACCCGGGAAAAGTTGACAGGTTTGTTTCGGTCCCGGTGATTATTTGTGAAATTGTGCAAACGACAGCCTTTTCAAGGCATTTCAAGGAAGGAGTCGTAGCATGCAAGCTCCCAAATTGACCCAGTAGCCTAAGGCATCAATAAATTGTTGGGACTGGGGAGGGTCATGCGTTTTTTCTCAATCACTTTGGAGGGTCATAGAAAAAATTCTTGCTGGCGAGGGAGGGTCACGTCTTTTTTGACTAACACTCCCAAAACTCCTCCGGTAGCCCCTTAATTAAATAAATAACGAACAGTCCCTAATTGATTAATAGCCTAGGCCTACACCAGCAATTGTTGAACATTGACCTGTACAGGACATTGACAGTAGCCCAGCCTAACAAGCAAATGTTGCAAAATACATCAAAAGATGCAATTAATCAGAAATAAATAATGTAATCTGCATTGCTTTATTTAACAAACTGCAAGCAACAAGAGCATTGAGTTCGCTGTAAGGCCAAACCCAAGAGCAAAGCCTATCTGTTAAGGCAGTCGATAGGCTATATAACGAGCTGTGTGCCTGGAAAGACGATAGATGACGGCTCTGGTCATCCCATACCCTCCCCCCACTTCCTGTAGCCTACCATTATGAAGGCCTGTAGCCTAAAACGACTCGTTGCCGTTTTGTGACATTAAGCTTTTTCACGTTAAGCCCCCCTCCCCCATCCCCTTCTTTCACAAGCAGTGGGGGAGCGCGGGGCACAAAGTAACACTTTTTGGTAGACAAAGGAGGGTTCTCCGCGCTTCTGTCGTTTGGCCACAATCCGTTGCAACCAGGCCAGGACAGATATTTTAGAGAGGAGAGACGCCGGTGCAGCTCAGATGTCTTCTTAATTTTCTTTATTCTTTAGTAAAAGGTGCAGAACATTATTAAACTTTGACTAACATTTCGATGTGTCGATGTTTTTGACTAACGAACATCGAAACGTTAGTCAAAGTTGAATAATGTTCTGCACCTTTTACTAAAGAATAAAGAAAATTAAGAAGACATCTGAGCTGCACCGGCGTCTCTCCTTCTCTAACACATTTTGGCTTTGGCTAAATATTTCTAAAATCATTTGAGTTTCACTAGTCACATGTTTTAACAAGCAACACTATTGAACTAATAACAGACATGTGTCGAAAATTGACTTTATTTTCCATACGGAGAAATAACATATGCAGAGTCTAACCAAGGTCAATCTTGCCAAAAAAGCCCTCAAACCTGAGGCAAAACCTGTGATGCAAAACATCACAAAACTAACTAAACTAACACGCGCATATTTTTGTATTGCAGTCATTGTAGCCTACAGTTGTAACAGCGCGTAACAGTCATTTTAACTCCCCGGATGCGCTCATTATAAAGAACGTTTCGTGTCCCAAAAACAGCTATCAATTAATCACCAAACGTCTTATAAACAAGTATTGCCAGGAGCAACACCTTGCAAAAAATTATAACAATAGGCCTAGGCCTTTATATGGCTCTGCTCCTGCCTAGATTCGAACTCCGAACTGCCTGAAAGTTGCAGACCTGTTCTGGAAATACGTGCATTAACCCAGTGTTTCTCAAAGTGTGGTCCGGGGACCACTGGTGGTCCGCGAGCAGACGTGGTAAAATATGATATAGATGAGTTGTTTGCAATATTGAACCAACTTG
This sequence comes from Alosa sapidissima, assembly GCF_018492685.1. NCBI lineage: Eukaryota > Metazoa > Chordata > Actinopteri > Clupeiformes > Clupeidae > Alosa > Alosa sapidissima. The sequence goes on from NC_055958.1 coordinate 7,547,635, forward strand.
TATGTAAATCCAAACAGTTCTGCAACACTGTCTATGTAAGATATGCCAGTTTAAATCATATGAATCCTCTGACACAATAAGCAAAGTGAAAATACAATAAGCAAGGTGGTTCAGTGAGTAGGCCTATTGTGCTGATATACTGTTGAAGTAGGTCTAATCTATTTTTTTTGTGGTGGTCCTCCATCTGAAAAAGTTTGAGAAACACTGCATTAACCCACTTGACCGTCAGACAACGCTATCTGCTTCGAATAGGCCTATTGGGTAGGACTGTAGCCTACACGGTTGCTGTGGCACAGTCTTGAGTAACCAAATTCGTTTTTCTTTGTCATATGAATGCTGTCATTTTGTTAACATTACTGTTAAGGAGATGCTGTAGGCAAAGTCTATATTTCAACCTTGTTAGTGTAGTAAAAAAAATCAGAACTATTCACAAGGTTTCTGGGCAGCATATTTATGTTCTGTTAGCAAGCAAACTTCTCATGACTACCGACAAAGTAGCCTACTGCCAGCTGACGAAGCTCTCATTTTAAAACATTACTGAGAGACAGACACTGTACAATCAAGAAATCTTGCCACTGAATCCAAAACTATGTTTAACATTATGTACAAGGCTTAGGCTACAGTGGACTAGCATGTTGCAGGGGCTGCTAAAAACACAGAGAAACGCACTGAAAACTCGGCCAATCACAGCCCTTGCTGTCGAATGCGCCGTCTGGTTCGACCGTGGAACTCCACAGCGGACTATGCTGCCCCCAAGCGGCTGCAGTTGTAATTACATTTCACCATTCACCATGATCGTGAATGAAGTGTCAATTTTTAACTGGGACCCACTGTACACTATTCATTTTAAACGAATTAAACAAATGAAAAAGATAGATGTAACAAAACTCAGGAACAAGCAGAAAAATAACAAAGAATTCCGAAGTGCAGTAAGCATTGCGAAAGCTAAAAAGAAAATTCCCACCAATTTTACGCACCGGAAACAGCTTTTTCAATCGGCTGCTGTGCTGCTGGTGTTTTGCCAAAAAATTGAGGACAACGCGATCAACCTGTGCGACATGAGAGATACGAGTGATGGGCCCTAATAACTTGAGGAGTTCGATATGGATGCACTTCGGGGTTTGGGTATATCAAACTATGGAGAAGGACAAAGCGGTATGCAAACTGTGCAGTCGTGAGTTCTACGTAGGCGAAATTTGTTTGACATTTCTAATTGTAAACGCAGCCACGTTGAAGCCTGCAGTAATGTTTTTCACTGATGTTATGGCAGTCCACTCTGCTTATTGTTTTTCGAGAATGTTGCACTCCTGTTTGTCATTGTGTGAAACTTTACGCCATTGTGCATCTTCAAGCGCCCCCTTTACGTTCGTCCTAATGCCTGTTAGTTGTTTGTGGATTGTCCTATATTTGGCGTTGAAAATTGAAACGTCTTTAGACATGAAAATTCGATTTTACAATCGATTCAATGAACAATTATGTGTCAAGAATCGAACAGGATTTTTTCACAAAAGTGACAGCCCTATGATAGACCCACGAAAATGGCCTGGTTTTGACCGGACGTGCATGCGTCACTGATTCGACCCAAAGCGGCAACCGAGTGATAAAATGTCCAGATAAAATGTCCAGATTAATGCGTTTTCATGAGTTTTTGATCGTCATATATTTAATTTCCATTCATCACAGAGTTCCCAAAATCACATATAAGGTGTGTTAGAGTGTCTAGTTTCGTAATTTAAAAAAAAGCTAAAAACGTAATATTACGTTTTTGGCACTCAACGCATGGGAAGGAAAAAGGTAATATTACATTTTTGGCACTCAATGAGTTAACAGGTGTCAACCTGCATCCATTACAGCTTCTCATGTAGTAGCATAGGCTGTATGGTGTTAAAACCACTTGAGAAATCAAAGGACATGATCCTCACAGTGCTGCCAGCCCTGTCACAATCCCTAAAGGCTTTCTTTTTCTTATTTAATAACTCCTTTAGATCTCTGGTGATCCAGGGCTTATAAGCAAAGCATCTTACTTTCCTAGTTGGTATGACATTGTCAACACAGAAGGTGATGTATTCTGTTATACAGTCCGTCATCGAGTCAATGCCATTGCCATGGGGTTCACGAAGCACATCCCAGTCTGTGACCTCAACGCACTCCTGCAGAAGCTCATTAGCTTCCTGTGACCACCTCCTTACTGTCCTTGTAGTCACCGGCTGCTGTTGAACAATGGGTGTGTAAATGGGTGTGAGGAGAACCAGGTTGTGGTCTGACCTGCCAAGTAGGGGCAGAGCTGTGGAATTATAAGAGTCCTGCACATTTGCATATATTTTTTATATTAATGTTTTTTTTGTCTCTGGTGGAACAGTTAACAAATTGCTGGAAAATTGGAAGTATTGCAGAGACAGAAGTATGGTTAAAGTCCCCTGAAATTGCCATGAAGGCATCTGGATGTTGTGTGAGTAACTTAGCGGTGACCATATTGATGATGTCACATGCGGCGTTTGCATCAGCTGATGGCGGGATGTAAACAGCAACAGCAATTATAGCTATAGCGGCCACCAAGGTGTCCCAATATACAGATATAATGGACGAGTCGGAGGCAATGAACTCCCCAACACGCAGTGCCAAGTTCATTAATTCCGCATGTTGGGACACCTCAAAGGCTTTTATCCTCCTTATCGCCCAGTTTCCACTATAGGCAATAGTGCCTTTATAGCACGCAGGAAACAAGCGGTTCAGTTTAAAAAGAAGCCAACTTGTTCAGTTTGTTGTACAACTTTCTTTGGTTCTGAAAGGGATAACGGTGGACAGTTAGCTTGTTTAGAGTTTATTCCATTGTTATGAAGTCTGCTTCCAGGCTCAACTGTCGTTTACTATGGTTGTTATAATTAAATGAGCATTGATATGGAACAGTGATTAAACTTTTTTACCAAATTTACTTCATCTGTGTCCAGTTATTCAGAATTAGTAGCCACCCTACCATGCGATGAGAAAAGAGTATTTCTTCTCTTTGGGTTATAATTCTAAATAATAATTTGACTAAATGGCCCTGATCAAAAGTTTATATATCCTTGAAAGTTTGGCCTGATAACATACACACAAGTTGACACACCCAGGTTTAAGGGTAAGTTTCCACATCTATGACATATTTGATTGTAATTACTGCTTGTGTATAAATAGTCAATGAGTTTCACATCTCTTGTGAGACCTCTGTAAATTTCACCCAGGACCTTGCCAACCACTGAGCCATGGAGAAAGCAAGAGCTTTCAAAAGGTTTACGAAAAAGGGTAGCATTTTAGAGCACTAATCGGGCATCTATTTGGCAGAACTGCACATGCACAAGGCTTCACGACACCAACCTTGCTCCAGCTGCGAGATCACTACACATTATTCGCACAATGTATTCACAACATAACCACATGATTGGCACGATATATACACATATATATACTCTTTTGATCCCGTGAGGGAAATTTGGTCTCTGCATTTATCCCAATCCGTGAATTAGTGAAACACACTCAGCACACAGTGAGCACACAGTGAGGTGAAACACACACGAATCCCGGCGCAGTGAGCTGCCTGCATCAACAGCGGGAGCAGTGAGGAGTTAGGTGCCTTGCTCAAGGGCACTGTGTTCCTACTGGTCGGGGTTTGAACCGCCAACCCTCCGGTTACAAGGCTGAAGCGCTAACCAGTAGGCCACGGCTGCCCCAAATGTCAACTTTTGGCAGAGGAAGGGGCGGAATATGTGTAGATGACTGCCATGTTTGCATTACAAACTAACCCCATACATTTCTATGGGAGATTATTTGAGTGCTGTGTGTCCTCATTAGAAAGTCTCTGGTTGAACTGTGGATCAGGAAAATAATTTAAAAAGATGGTTTAACCTTGACTTGACTAGTTTGGTTCATGGCCAAACAGTGTGCCAAGTTTGCAAATATTACCTGGTGTGTCTTAAAAAATATGCAGACAAATCTTATGTGACATATGCTACTAGGCTATGCTAGTAAGTGTTGGTTTGGTCTATGACATCTTCAAAAAGTGTATTTTTTCTTTTAAACTAACTTGTAAAAGGGGCACCTTCCTAGCCGTAGCCTATCTGTCTACTGAGAACCAGCCTTGCAATGTTGCTCTCCTCGACCCAGAGAATCACAAATTGCTTTATGGCAATTGTGCAATAGCCAACTATTTGTAATAAACCGTGTAATATTGCCTTGTCAGTCAATATGGCTCTTTGGAGAATATAACTTAGCTGAACTAGTGATAGTTTCCATAATCGTGGTGTCACTCCCACTTATGATTTTTATATGATTGTCATAATAGTAAAGTTAAATCAGAATATTGCATGTAAAAAGTATACAATATATTGATTTAGGCTAAATGATCAATTTGGATTGTATTGTGGTCTTTTAGAGATGTCTAAAGTTGTGCTGGGAATGCTGGGTAGTCAATCTACAATCTCTAAAAATCACATTAGCAGCGGTCTCTATGTGAGGAAGGTCTGTCAAATTACAAACAAACAGCAGAATTCTACCACGTGCTTAGGCCTATGGCACTTCTATAGCTGTCATCGCTAAAGTTTAGAACATTCCAACAGAAGTGATCTACAATACTGTCAGTAAATAGGTGACCTTGCTGTTAGAGTAAGGAAGCTTTGGGTATTGGACAAAAAAAAAAAAAAACATGATTGGCCAACACAGATTTATTGGACTTGTTTGTTGCATGTGCGTCTGAGGTGTAGCCCTACTCATTGCATTTCAGCAATACCTCCTTCAGGGTAATGATATAATGTGAATGTGTTTCAAACCCTAATTACAAACACTCCACCTGTAATTCAAGGAGTTAACTTAACTGAACAGTGCAAGTATTCTTCCACAATGTTAAGTCAGTTGTGGCTTGTGTTTTAGAATGAGTCAATGGCGTTTAGCTGGGAGTGTGCACTCAGATCAGTTATAGTTATATCCTCTCTGTGCTATATTTCAAAAGTATTTACATGACTGCTGGTTGTAAGTACATGTATACATTGGACGGACGGTTACAATATTATGGCATATAATATATTATAAAACGAATGGATCTTTTTCCTCCGGGCCTAGATTGGGACGTCACTGTTGAGGTGTGTTAGCATTTTCTTGAAAATGGCACTCTAGTTGAAAGCGGTCATTTCTGTGGACCTCATGTATGGAGAAATAGAACTGGACAGGAGTACTACAGGACAGGATACTACTTTTGACATTGTTGGTCGTTTAGTGCCGTGTTCATGTTTACTTCTAGTTGAAAGCTGTCATTTCTGTGGACCTCGTGTATGGAGAAATAGAACTGGACAGGAGTACTACAGGACAGGATACTACTTTTGACATTGTTGGTCGTTTAGTGCCGTGTTCATGTTTACTTCTGTTTCTAAATAGTCAGTGCCGTTTAAAATGCAATTCTGTGAGAGAATGACTGAAGGTGTCTGCGTCCAGTTCTGTTCTGTAGATGTTTAACAGATTATTAGTGATGATTCATGAGTATATTTGCTTATTTTCACTACAATTTATTTGTACAAGTGTTCAACTATGCATATACAAATGCTAAGCAGATTATTAGTAAAACATTTAGTCAATCTCTGTTGAACATTTGAAGGCTCAACTGATGTTCACCTGGAACGCCTTGCTAATACTGGGTTGGACTGTATGATGTTGGAGATGTTGGTCTATATTGACATGATGGCATCACACAGTTGCTGCGGATTTGTCGGCTGCACATCCATGATGTGAATCTCTTGTTCCACCATAACCCAAAGGTGCTCTATTGGATTGTGATTTGGTGACTGTGTAGGTCATCTGAGTACAGTGAACTCATGGTCATGTTCAAGTAACCAGTTTTACATGATTTGAGCTTTGTGACCTGGTACATTATCCTGTTGAAAGCGTCCATCAGAAGAAGAGTACGCTTTGGTCATAAAGGGATGGACATGGTCACTAACAATACTCATGTAGGCTGTTGCATTTCTGTAATGTTTAATTGATACAAAGGATCCCAAAGTCTGCCCAAGAAACTATACCCCACACCATTTCATCACCACCTCCACGATCTGAACTATGCCTTCATGTTCTTTACGCCATTCTGGCCCCATCATCCAATTGTTTTAGCAGAATTCGAAACCCATCAGACCAGGTAATATTTTTCCAATCTTGCATTGTCCAATTTTAGTGAGCCTGTGCAAATGGTAGCCTCTGTTTACTATTCTTAGCTGGAAGAAGTGGCACCTGGTGTGGTCCTCTTGCTACTTGTAGCCCATCTGCTTCAAGGTTTGATGTGTTGTGCGTTTAGAGATGCTCTTCTGCATACCTCTGTTGTAAACTTATTTTAAGTACTGCCTTTTTATCTGTTTGAACCAGTCTGGCCATGCTCCTCTGATCCCTGGCATCAAGGCATTTTTGCCCAGAGAATTTCTCACTGGATATTTTCTCATTCTCTGAGCATTCTTTGTAAACCCTAAAGATCTGTTTGGAAAATCTCAGTAGATCAGCAATTTATGAAATATTCACACCTGCCTGTGTTTTTTACAGATATTCAATAAATGTTTAAGATTTCATTTGCACAGCTTAAGCAAACTTTGTGTCCAAACTCACACCCCTCCTTCTCTGTTGTATTGCTCACGGAATACTCGTCTCTCACAGATATCTCACACATCACATGAAAGAGCAGAAAATTAACATTGCATTTACATGAAATTAAATCATATTTACATTCTGCACACCCATTATCGTGGAATATCTCACAAACTCTTCAATCAATACATGGCAAACCATATATCAAAATAAACAGCAGACCTTACCAAATTTGAGGATATAAACATCTACAGAGATCCTTTGAAGACATAAGGCAAGATAAGAATGGATTGAGAAGGGTAGTTTTACATGTTTCACTGCTTATTATTCCAATAATAAATAACTGTACTTTCTCTATTTGCAGCTAGACCATGATTTGAAGCATGCTCATGAGCTCAGACAAGCTGCCTTCAAGCTCTATGCATCACTTGGCTCTAATGATGAAGACATCCGTAAGAAGGTGACTTACTACACATCAAATACTTAATGCCTGACAGGATTGATATGAACAGGGGCTTTGTATATTCCTTATTTATGTGTCTTATGTTTTATTATATTAAATCTCTCTCATATCTGACATAATAGGCCATATGATGTGCATCAGTGCTAAAGGGGGTAATTAGGAGCTTACATAGGAGAAATTCTTAATTAAGGGTCTAGTGACTTATAATGACTAACAAATGGCTAGTATGCTACTAATATACATGTTAGTAAGCAGCTAATTAATGGTGAATATGTGTCTTAATATAAAGTGTTACCAATATGGTGCATTATGTAATAACCAACCAAAATCGACGTCTTCATTGATAAAAACAGTGTAACAATGTGTATTTTACTCAAAATACATTATTGTCAAAGTGTTCAAATGTTCACTTGTTCAAATGTAGGCTATAGCCCATTTCTTTATCCAAAGGCTGACTTACTGCATTAGCTCGGAATGAAGAAATAAGGTCATGGTTTTATTGAATAAAAAAAAAAAAGCGTCTTTATTATTGAAAGCACAGTGAACGTTATTTTAAATTCTTCTGTCCTCAACTTTTCCCGCACTCGGCACTCTCCATCGGTTTCTCCACTCACGCAGCCTGACTTTTTTTAAGGAAGGTCTCGTTTTCATTTGGTACTAAAGTTACGTTTGAACTGCTTGATTAACTTCGTTGACACTGACTGATGGAACATTGAGCCCTGGAGGAAAATTGTTTGTTTGTTAAGAAGTTTTTGCATCATTTCACAAGTGTCAGGAATTTTCTTGTAGCCTATTATGCACCAAAGGGCGTGTGGCAACTTACTTTGAACTGATTTGCATAACTGCAAAGTGCGTAACTGGAAGCATGTAAAAAAGGACTTGCGAGTTACACGCAAATGGGAGAATTCGGGCCTGACTCAAGACTTTAAGGCCATCATTGATATAAAATGTTTTTTTTTTTTTGTAAACAATGAAAACAGAAAAGATGAAGGCAACAAACCTAGAGGAGTTATTTCAGATGGGTAACAAAGTAGTCAACATTGGTGTGCTTGTCCAAAACGTTGAGGTCGAGGTTTGGGTAGGCTAATGTCATGGGTTCAGATATGGAATAGAAATTGTATATTATAGAAATAGTCTGTTTGCATATTTGCAGTAATGTTGCCCTGACCACTTTATATTTTGATACCATATCTACGAGTCTGAGTTGGTATGATACATGTCAGGGTGAGTTCATGGAAAAGATGTAAGAAACAATATCCATCAATGCATTTAGTAAAATGTAAATGTGTTATAGCCTATAATTTCTAAAAATATATAGTTTCATAACTGACCTCTTTCATGCTATCTTTCCGAGGCCTGTTTCTGCCTGCCACCGATATATCTCTATTGTGTCTGAAGACTATACAGTCTCTTCTATACATTGAACAGAGGGTAACATAATGGTGTGGTGCATTCCTTAATTAGTTTAGTCACTGGTACTTTAGTTCAAGGTCCTAATGAAATTTGACAACACAGAACAAATTAAATATAAATGTTTCTCAAAGATTTATTCTGCCAAATGAGAAGACCGTATGCCTAAAAAATCAACAACTAAAAGACATAAAGGCAGTAGTAAACAAAAACTATCCACTCAACATCAACTATTCATTCCTATCCCTCTGTTGTCACTCAGCTAACTAAAGTATGTCACTTTCAGTGGCTGCACTCACAGCTGTCTACTTTGTGGGTGGAAGCATCAAAGAATACCTTCTGTTTTGAAGGGAGATGAAATGGATTATCACTCTGTCACAGCTCAGCTGCACTGTTATTTTCAATTGACATGACTGCAAGGTTGTGAATCCTTCTCTGCTCCATTGTTTGACGCAGCCAGGAGTGCTGTCGATGCAGTACACTAAAGGACTTTTCACAAGAGCAGCTTGTCAGGTTTTTTTGCCAGGTTTTTCTGTCTAAACCGTCAATCCATCTCTCGTTTACAGACTGTTCAGAACTCAGCAGACAGAGTTTTGACAAAGTCTAAATTTAGGGAACACATCACCCCAGTTCTGGTCAATCTTCACTGGTTGCCAGTGAGTTTTAGGATTGATTTTAAAATCCTCCTTATAACCTATCAAAGCCTTACATGGTTTGGCACCTGACTATTTAAAAGATTTATTAACCCCCTACTGTCCGGCTCGGCCCCTCAGATCCTCCAGCTGGGGACTTTTAGTTGTTCCAGAAAATAAACTGTTAACTAGGGGTGACCGATCGTTTGCAGTTAGAGCACCCAAGCTTTGGAACAGCCTCCCTTATAACATCAAATCTGCACCCTCAGTGGCTGTTTTCAAATCTAGCCTAAAGACCCACTTATATTTGCCTTCCTTAAATAGTGAATGATTCCACTCATGTCTCTGCTATTTTTTTATTATTATTACTAGTGCAGTGCCCGTTCAAACATGCCATTCCTGAAGAAAACCCGTAGCCCAATTACATGCCCACAGATATGCCTGCTTTAAAAATAGGATGATAGGGAAACATCATTCCAGCTAAGCATTCAATAATGAATACTGAATATTATAATATATTAGCCTATAATTAATGTGGCCTCTAATAAATGTGTAATAAATGTAGGCATGGCTGCGTGTGACATTGCTACAGATCAGAATGACATAAGCCTAACAACTGGTTTGAGTTAAGGCTAAATGTGTATTAAGCTTACTGATTAACTTCCTAATACTGAAGACAAACCATTTTGTGGAATGATTCATCATTGTTTGAAATTTGCAACGATGTGACTCAAAAACAGTCTTTAGCATAAGTGACGTCGCTCAGTCTTTCACTAGCCTGGGCTATTCGAAGCGTCAGTTTATTGCACATACTTTTATTTTGAGTGGTCACTACATGCCCGTGTTTGTTTGTTGGCGTGTTGTTGCAAAATCCGCGTAATCATTTTATGCAAGCAAACTGCATACAGAGAGTCTTTATTGTTGAGTACAGACATGATAGTCAGTCGCAGTGTTTGGATGATTATCATCAAAGTGAAAGTGGAGCTCCCCTGAAACTGGTCCCCCTGGAAACAGTGCAGTGCAGCGATAAACGTCCTACGTAAATAAGCATATTTTGAAATATGCATTCAAAAATCTTAAAAATCGAGATTGCACACCTTTGTGCCATGCGTGAGCCACATACGAAATCTTGGGTCAGTCTGACAAACGGTCAGCGAGATATGCGTGCCACAGACATTAGGACACACAGACACACACACCAGGGTTCCTACGCAGTATGGAAAACCGGGAAAAGTATGGAATTTGATTTTAGTAATTTCCAGGTCTGGATAAGTATGGAAAAAAGACTTTCCAGACTATTGCATCTACAGTACTAATCACTTCACTCAGGTCATAATGAACCATTCCTACTGTTGTGTAGCTTAACTGTCAGTCCACATCGTCAACATACAATTGAATGGGGGTCCTCAGAAAAAAAATTCTCCCACAAGGGGACCCTGGAACCAAAACCAAATTGAGAACCCCTGCTCTATGCACGTGCCCTACACCATTGTGCACTGGTATGTTTGCGTAGCTCTGCTATTTTCGGCTAAAACACTGGTAGACTTTTTTGATTTTGTAAAAGATACCAAGACATGGATACTGCATTATCTGATAAACTGTTATTGCAAACAAATAATATTGTTTATGGTGATTTCTGAGGCCCCTGCCAGCAGTGCACTAGTCTCCAACATATGTAGGCTATGCTGTATCTACAGAGAACTAAAAATGTGAGTGCACCTTCCAACACAGCACTTCCCCCAACAAAAAGTATCCAAGGGCTACCAAGTTAATAATAAATATTGACAATGCTAGTAGAACGCTCCCCGTGATTGCATTGCACTTTGCCACGCTCTTTGTGTTGCAAAATTCAAATGGGAATTCGATCTGCAATCTGTCAAGTCACTCGTCAAGGCGGGAACTAGGCTACGTCACTTCCGTGTTTACGTTTTACCCAGTTAGCGTTTGCAATGGAGTTTGCAGCTGCAGGTCTCCGTGTCAATGAGTCTGACTCGACGGACAGATTACTAAAAATTGACGACAGAGTGGGCTGCAACACAAAGAGCGTGGCAAAGTGCAATGCAATCACGGGGGGCGCTATTTCTTTTCCATTTGAATAAAATGCCTCAAAACGATGGCAAATCGTTTTGCCTAAAATAATCCAAATTGTTTTCAGGCTGGCATTGTCAGTTTTGCCAAATATGTTTTCAAAATGCAATCCTACATTGCACTTTGAATATTAAATTGCAAAATGAATTGACAGTTAAATGATGAAACTGAATATTGAAAATTGAAATGCAACATGAATTTCCATTTGAATTTTGAGACTGAAGTAACATGGCGAAATGGAATGCAATTCAATCCATGTTTATTCTATTTTTTAACCAAAATTATTCAAATTGATTTTAGGATTGCATTGTCACTTTGCAGATTAAAATACAATTGGTTGGAAATTATTGAAAATTGCAATATTAAATTCCATAATTAATTGGCAATTGCATAATGTAATGTCTTTTTGAATTGCATATTGCAGATTGCATTCTCATTTGAATTAAGCTACACATATGCTTCCATAGACATGAGTGCGATGCTTTCGACATTCATTTACATTATTCCATTCTTTTCAATTCAACAAGTGTGTGGCAAGTGACAGTGCACCATAGACTGTAGGCCTATAAAATGGCAGTGCACTCATGTTGAAAAGTTGTAGTATATAATATAGAATATAGTATGAATAGGCTATAGTATTTCCTGTTTGTTATGCCCTTTATAATGTGTGTAGGCCTACATTTTTTGCATGCACTTCTGCGGTAGCATTTATTTCAGTTTATATCAGCTAGGCCTATATTTCTGAAGAATATATTGTGTTGCATCAGGTCTGTACATCTTTTGAAATTTGATTTGGAATAATCAAATAGACCTACGTCTTAAAGTTCAGTTAATACAGTAATTTGCTTTGCTTTCATTTGAATCCCAATGCAGAAGATGCACAATAATTGCTTTATATTGTTAATATGGACTCCTGGAAAGTTCAGAAATGCAAAATAATAGAATTTGGTTACCTTCATGCATGGTATGATGAATATGTGATTAATCGTGATTAACTATAGGAATTCAGTGATTAATTGTGATTAACAATTGTAATCGTTCTACAGCACTAATATACTGTGTATATAATATATATATATATATATATATATATATTAATATATATATATAAATAAAACAGCAAACAGCATTGCATACATCCAAAGAATCTTACCGTAATTACAAGTAAAATAGCTGTAAATGTGTAATTTATAGAATGTTCTTTCTTTGAAGTAATTTTTAACTGCTGTTTTTTAACAGTTCATTTTTAAGTAACTTGTAATAGGGAGAATGGCGCACCTTCCCAACTGTAGCCCATCTGTCTACGTAGAACCAGCATTGCAATATCACTCTCCCCACCCTGGAGAATTAGGAATGGCTAATTGTGCAATAGCCTTAGCCTGACGAGCCAGACCCACATCAAAATGTAGGGTCTGGGGACTCACCATTTTGCAGTGCTTTGTCCGAGGGGCGGGATAATCGGTTGTCTTTCAAATTCCCTCTGCACGCAATAGGATAGCGCTATAACTCATGAGTCCCATGCGTTTTCCCACCAGCGGAGCTAGTTGGCTAGTTCAAACTTTTGCCAACTTAAAAAAAGCTTATCTCGTGTCACGCTGTTCGCCAACAGCAACATCCATCTTCTTTGTTTTGAAGTAGCAGGGAATTCACGCCAAACCATTGTAACTCTGCAATCAATCATTATGTTAAGCCCGCCTACCAGCCCGGCTCTATACATGATGTGATTGGCCTTGTCGAAGTTTACTTTTTCCAGCTCGCAAGCCAATAGAGAGTTGCTAGACCACCCTGGCAACAAATTACATTTGCTGCCGCTAGGGTGCGTCTACATTTCTAGGATATAATAGCCTACTATTTGTATGAAATCATGTAATATTACCTTGTCAGTCAATATGGCTCTTTGAATATTATCTTTGCCGGTCCACATACTGTCCAGAGGGAAGGGTGCAAGCCATTAGGTATTTACGACAGTTTTGTGAAATACAAATACTCTGCAAATGTAGGGAGAGCCCAGTAACACCTACGTTCTTGGTTGAATATTTGATTGCAACTGAGGATTTCTTTTTTTGCTGAATTTTGTTTTCTGCGAACGGCTTAAGTTTGGAGAATATCCTAAATTATGCTAAATTGTTTTTACCCCCTGTTTATTTTATACAGCTGTCTGAAAATTGTTGTCAACATCTATATGTCTCTTTTGTTAATTTCAGATCACAGAGACTGAGAACATGATGGATAGGATTGTCAGTGGCTTATCAGAATCGAGTATCAAGGTTCGTCTAGCAGCTGTAAGGTATGCATACTCAACTCTTAATGTTTCTGTGAATTTCATTTAATATCTTCTGGACTGAAGGTTTGCCCATTGGAGAAATAGCTGATGATTCCCTTTATCTTGAATCCCTCTCTAGATGTCTCCATAGTTTGTCTCGGTCAGTGCAGCAACTTCGAACTAGTTTTCATGACCATGCCGTCTGGAAGCCACTCATGAAGGTAAGTCACAACTGGAATACTTATGGATCCTGCTTATAAAACTGAACCAACACAATGTGGTAATGCAATTTTGTTTTTGTTTTTTGGATTTATACAAGTTGTTACAGAATGCCCCTGATGAAGTTCTGGTAATGGCTTCATCTACACTGTGCAATCTGCTGTTGGAGTTTTCACCAAGCAAAGAGGTGAAAAATTTATTATCTTTTGAGCTGATATGTTATTTAATATGACCCTCCATGGGCAAAAACAAGAGTTGCCAATCATTGTTTTGAGCGACAGGTGCCTAAAGCTTTCCTGAACATTAAGGAAACTGATGTATTAAAACCATACTGACATATTGACTAAAACTCCAGGGGGAAAAATAGCATTTTGTTTGAAGAGACAAATAGACAAAGAGATGGGCAAAAATAGTCTGCTTTGAGGCAATTTTGCAACCAGACACATGATCTTGATAGACCAAAGCGGGTAGACCAAAAGCAGTTTTGGTTAAATAACTCTACAACCATTGCGCCAAAACTGTGGCAAGTTGGTCTCTAGGAGCCATATATATCACCCTAGTTCAGGGATGGGCAACTGGCTGCCCAAAGGCCACATGCAGCCCTCCTCTTCACCTCGTGCGGCCCACGGATCAATTTTGAAATGTCATTAAAAAGTTTGTTTCACATGGTTTTTACCACATCTGAATCGGATCCTTATTTTAACAATACTGTCCTCCGATAGGGGCACTTCCATATAAAAAGTCCTGCAGAGTGGAGCTTTCTTCACAGAAGAGCCAGAACAGCCAGCGAGGAAGAGATACAGAGAGCGGTTTATAAAGAAAACTCAGAATCGTACATTTCAGACAAGATGGGAAACAGCTGATCTTATCACAGAATTCAAAGTCAACTTATGTCTTTAGTAGCTTATGCTTAGAAACTAAATGAGCCATGAAAGATTTCAACTATTAGTAAGTCACCACTACAATACCATGCATGAAGGTAACCAAAAGTAGGCTATCTGAGCTCCTAGAGCCGCTGTCGTAGCCAACCTCAAAGTAAAGCAGGGTTCCCAAGGGTCATGGAATTTCAGGAATATCATCAGCATTTTAATAAAGTTATGGAACGTCAAGGAATTATATCTTTGGGGGACAAAGTCATGGAATATCAGGGAATTTTGTTGTAGGAGTTTAAAATTGATTTGCCAAAATACATCAATACAAATATATTTACGCAGCATTGGTGTCTATTGAGTTATTAGCTTTTTCCATTGCTAGGCTACTTGCTTGAGTGGTTGTAGTCAAGTTTATTTATATAGCACAATTTAAAACAACCTGTGGTTGACCAAAGTGCTCCAAAAAAATAAATAGATAATAGAAGACAAAATGAATAAAGACACAAAAAAAGCACAACAGGAAAATAAAACTAAAATAATATGTACATATAGCCTATATAATTACATTCCACACTTCATTTAAAATCCATTGATGGCACGTGTTCTTTCAAAGAACATTTGGCTTTAAAAGCACCAATAGTTGGCGTGGATCTAATGTGAAAAGGCAGGTTGTTCCACAGCTTGGGCCCAGCTACTGAAAAACCTTTATTTTTTAGATGACTCTGAGGTACTGAGAGCAGTAGTTTATCTGAGGACCTCAGAGTTCTGGGAGGGCAGTGAAAGTGTACAAGCTCACTTAAGTATTGGATAGATAGATACATAAATAGCTAGATAGATAGCTAGATAGATAGATACTTTATTGACCCCAGGGGAAATTCAGCATACAGACAACACACACATTCACTAACAGCAGAAAGTAATTAAAAGTATTTAATATAAAAACACAACTAAGCAATAAGGACAGTAGAAGATAAATGTATACTAAATACTAAATATACTAAAATACAAATTATACTAAATAAAACAATTCTTAAAAAACAGTATCCACATAGTGGGTGATTAATCAAACAAGATGCGCTTGCAATGACTGAGGCAGGGACTGAGCCTGTGATTCTCTGTGCATAAGGTAAGGTAAGGTAAGGTGCTCTGTGTGAATGAGTGTCATGGTGATGGTGCAAATGAGTAAGTCAAACAGTGCAACAGTGCAAGAATAAAGTCTATATATCTATGTATAAATAACTATATTAAGAAAGGTATAAGTGTGGTCACAGTTCGGCTGTGGCATGGAGGGAGGGGTTGTGCATATGTGCTAATATAGCACGCAAACAGTGAGGCAGAAAACAGTGGTAAAAAGTGGCTAGTGGACAGACAGTTAAAAACATGGAGGTGGTGAAGAGGCAGACAGACTATGCGGGGAAGCCTATTTCTCCTCTTCCCTTAAGTGAAGCATTGAACAGTTCAATGGCCCTGGGGACGAATGACTTCCTCAGTCTGTCTGTTGTGCAAGGCAGTGAGCGAAGTCTCCAGCTGATCAGGCTCTTCTGCTTAACAATAATGTTGTGGAGTGGATGACACTCATTGTCCAAGATGTTGATCAGTTTGTTCAGGGTCCTTTTGTCAGATATTGAAGTGATGCACTCCAGTTCAGCTCCCACTACAGAGCCAGCTTTCCTTACCAGCCTGTCAAGTCGCCCCACATCCTTCTTCTTTGTGCTTCCTCCCCAACATACCACTGCATAGAAGAGGATGCTGGCAACAACAGACTGGTAGAACATCCTGAGGAGCTTGCTGCACACATTGAAGGAGCGCAGCCTCCTCAGGAAGTACAGCCTGCTCTGCCCTTTCTTGTAGAGTGCGTCAGTGTTGGCTGACCAGTCCAGTTTATTGTCAAGGTGGAGACCCAGGTACTTGTAGGTGCTTACCACCTCGACATTGACCCCATGAATGGAGACTGGTAGCAGAGTGGGCTTAGACCTGCGGAAATCCACCACCATCTCCTTGGTCTTTGAAGTGTTGAGTTGGAGATGATTGAGTTTGGACCATTGCACAAAGTCCTCCACCAGGCTCCAGTACTCCTCCTCCTACCCGTTCCTGATACACCCCACAATTGCAGTATCGTCAGAAAACTTCTGCATGTGGCATGACTCAGTGTTGTAGCAGAAGTCAGATGTGTACAGGGTGAACAGGACTGGAGAGAGCACAGTTCCCTGTGGCGCTCCGGTGCTGCTGATCACAGTGTCAGAGAGACAGTTCTTCAGTCTGACGAACTGTGGTCACTCAGTCAGGTAATCTGTAATCCAGGTTACCAGGTGAGCGTCCACATCCATCTGCAAGAGCTTGTCTCCCAGTCTGAGGGGTTGGATGGTGTTAAAAGCACTTGAGAAATCAAAGAACATGATTCTCACAGCACTTTTCCCCTTGTCTAGGTGAGAATGTGTCCTGTGTAGAAGATAAGTGATGGCATCATCCACGCCCACTTTCTCCTGGTATGCAAACTGTAACGGGTCTAGTGCATGGCGTACCTGGGGTCTGAGCATACCTAAGACCAATCGCTCCATTGTCTTCATCACATGTGATGTTAGAGCGACAGGTCTGTAGTCATTAAGCTCACTAGGATGTGGCTTTTTAGGGACAGAGGTGAGACATGACTTGTCCAACGCGTAGACTCAGATTGAAGATGTGCTTCAGTGGCTACCCCAGTTCAGCAGCACAGGCCTTGAGTAGCCTTGGACACAGTCTGTCAGGCCTCGCTGCCTTATTCGTGTGCAGTTTTTTTTAGTTTAGCTCTCACTTGATTATGATGATGGGGGGTGTAAGGGGAGAGGAGGGGGAGGGGTGCATCTGGGATCTGTGTGTCTGATGGCTGTTGACTGAGGTTGTTGTCGCCTCATTATCCGTGATCGCCATGTGGGGGAGGGGTGCAATATCCAGTGATGATGGGGGTACGATAGCCTGTGATGGTGGAGGTGAGTGTTGCACTGGTGTTGAGGGGGTGTGGTGGTGGGGGCTGGGGGATGACCACCTCCTTGATGTCCCTGTCAAGGCTGCCAGTCGTGGACGCCTCAACAGGAACAGGCAAGGAGGCGTCAGGCGGGGGCAGGGCGTGAGGTGGTGGTGGCTTAGGTCGTTGGGTGTCACCGGGATGCAGAGCTGGAGAGACTGGGAGGTGGGGGTAGGGCAGGCACGCAAACAAGAGCAGTGCCTGAGTCAGCCGGGGGTGGTGGACAGACCACTCCCATTGGAGCTGGAGCAGGGCAGTCAAACCTGTTGTAGAAGTGGTTCAACTGGTTCGCCCTGTCCAGGTCCCCCTCCACAGAGCTACTGCTCTTCTTCAGGCCAGTTATAATTTTCATGCCGTCCCATGCCTCCTTCATGTTGTTTTCCTGCCACTTCTGTTCCACCTTCCTTCTGTAGTCCTCCTTAGCCTCCTTCAGCTTGACTTTGAGTTCCCCTTGCACGCGCCTCAGCTCTGCCATGTCCCCCTGTCTGTACGCCATCTTTTTCCTATTAAGAATGGTCTTGACATTGCTGGTTATCCAAGGCTTGTTATTGGGAAAGCAGTGTACAGTTCTGGTGGGAACAACAATGTCCATACAGAAGTTCAGGTAGTCAGTTGTGCACTGTGTGACCTCCTCTAAGTCCTCTCCATTCTGTAACACACTCCAGTCAGTGCACTCAAAGCAGTCTCTCAGAGCCTCATCCGCTTCAGGTGTCCACTTTCTGAAGGTGCGTGTGGCAACTAGTAGCCTCTGTACTTTGGGCTTGTACATTGGCTGGAGATGAATGAGGTTGTGGTCTGACTTTCCCAGTGGGGGAAGGGGGTTTGCATTGTATGCATCCCTCACATTTGCATACATGAGGTCTATTGTCCTGTTTTTCCTTGTAGGGCAGTCAACAAACTGGTAGAAATTTGTGAGTGTGGAATCCAGTGTTATGTGATTGAAGTCGCCAGAGATCACAAAAAAGGCATCACTGTGTTGGGTTTGGAGCCTTGCGATTGTGGAGTGGATGACGTCACATGCTGTATCCGGGAAAGCTCGACGTGGAACATAAACACAGACAGCAATTGCGTGCGAGAACTCCCTCAGCATGTAGTACGGACGGAGACTAACCGCTAATAACTCCACATCCTTGCATCATACAGTTTCCTACATGTCCGAGGTTGCACCATCTATTGTTTATGTACAGCACCAGTCCACCACCCTTCTTTTTGCCAGAAAGTTTACAGTCTCTGTCCAAACGAGCTACACTGAAGCTGGGCAGCTCAACGTTAGAAGTGGGGATATGGCTTGTTAGCCACGTCTCCGTAAAGCATAGCAAACTACATCCCCTGTATAATCTCTGGTTTCTTACCAGGACAGCCAGTTCGTCAGTCTTGTTAGCCAGTGAGTTCACGTTTCCCATCACAATCGATGGAACTGAGGGCTTGTATCTCCATTTCTTCTCCCGACGCCTCGTCTACACTTTTACTCCCGCTCTGCAACCCCGAAAGCACCACAGTTCCTCTGGGATGTTGTCGAACACAGCCAGCATTCCGTTGTAGTGCGATCAGCTGATTCCTTGTGTACACAAGTTTGCTGCCGCTGGAGCGTTGCAATATGTACGTATCCATAGGATAGAATAAAAACACTCCTCAAAGTGTGTAAAAATCAAAAAGTTGCGAAGTAAAAAGTAAGAAAAAACATAGAAAAAAGACACAGAGCTACTTGACGTGCTGCCACTCTTGTCGGTGCCGGAATGTGTATGGGGAGCTTGTCCATTTAAAGCTTTAAAGACAAAAAGAAGAATTTTGTAATCTACTCTAAATTTCACTGGTAACCATTGCAGGGATTTCAAAACTAGAGAAATATGTTGTGTCTTTTTAGACTTGGTGAGCAGCCTTGCAGCTGCATTTTGCACCATCTGAAGTTGGGATAGAGAGGTCTGAGTGACACCAAAATAAAGAGAGTTACAGTAGTCCAGGCGGGATGAAATAAAGGCATGAATAAATATCTCAAAGTCTTTGAAAGAAAACATAGTTTTGGCTTTACTTAAGATTCTAAGGTGGTAAAAAGATGACTTGACAACAGAATTAATCTATTTCTCCAATTTAAAATCAGGGTCAAGTAGAAAGCCAAGATTTCTTGCACAAGGTTTTACATATCTGGCAAAAGACCCTAGTTCACTAATTGCATTATTTGCAGCTTCATGTGAACCAAAAAACAGAATTTCTGTTTTGGATTCATTCAGTTTTAAAAAATTGGTCGACATCCATTGTTTAATCTCTTTTAGGCAATCAAGCAATGGGTTTAGAGCACCAGAGGAACCACATTTAAATGGGAGATACAGTTGTGTATCATCCGCATAGCAATGATAGGATATACCATGCTTTTTCATAATTTGACTGAGTGGCAATTTGTACAGTGAGAATAAAATACAACTAAGCACTGATCCCTGTGGAACACCATAAGATAAGGAGGCAGATGAAGATGAAGTACCATTCTTCCCTCTAAGAAGAAAGCAAACCATTGACAGTACCTGAAATTCCAACCCAGTGCTCAAGGCGCTCTAAAAGAATGCAGTGATCTACAGTGTCAAAGGCGGCACTAAGATCTAGCAACATAAGTAACGCATAGTTCTTTGCATCCACTGATAGTAACAAGTCGTTAGTGACTTTAATTAAAGCAGATTCCGTGCTGTGTTTAGGTCGGAATCCAGACTGGAAGATGTTGAACATCTCATTCTCTGATAGAAAGGATTGGAGTTGTTGAAAGACAACCTTTTCTAGGATTTTAGAAAGAAAGGGCAATTTTCAGATGGGTCTACTGTATAATTGTTTAAGTCAGTGTCCTCAAGCTCTGGCTTTTTAAGCAGGGGCTGCACTATTGCATGTTTAAAATGGTTGTAGTTAGCCCTACCTGATTTATCAATGCCCATTTTTTAATATCCCGATTGGTCATGGAAATGCAGGGAAAAGTCATGGAATTCTACATTTGGGAACCCTGGTAAAGATACACTAACAACAGAGCCTTTTTTTACGTCACTATTACCCATTACAGTGGAAAAAAGATTATTGTGAATGTGTAATACTTTTTAGTTTATTCATTGGTGAATAGAAGCAATATTAAAAATGCATTTGAGTATAGAAAATATTAAATTAATGCATGTTGGTTTAATAAACCGTACAGACATACTGCATATATATTTAATACCCCTGATTCCTGATATCCCAGTGGTGGACGTGCGCGGTCACATCTGGCTCTCTGGCAGCGAGAGGGCAATTATGTGGCCCTCTCTATCATCAAAGTTGCCCATCCCTGCCCTAGTTCATAACGACTCATTTGTGGTGTAGCGCCACTCACCACTCACCACATGGTGAGTGAAATAATCTAATCCTTCACAATAATCTAATCCTTCACAAAATCTTTTGATGATCTTATTCAAACTTGAAATAAAATTTGACTCATAGCATCGCTACATCATTCTCTGAATGAAAAACAAATTTCATGAAAGTTCTTCCATAGGGGATGCTGCAACATGCATTTATATATCTCAAAACAGTTTAAGCTACAGTTTTGTGGTATTTGGCTATATCCAAGTGGAAGGAGCCTACGCCCAGCAAGGGGGAGCCTAGGTCCAGCGAGGTAGATAAGGTAGATAGCCTATGTAGATCTAGTGAGGTGGGGTCAGTGATTTATGTGACCGCAAGAGAATGGACCGATAGCGCAAACATGGAGGAGTGGATTAGTTTACCTTAGGAGACCGATAAATACTTTGACACATTTTACTCAAGATTTGCTTACCTTCATAGGCAGTATATTATATGAAGTAATATTATATAGGTCAAAATCCCTGTGCACAGCCCTTCTTGCTCCAGGTGCTGATGGTGTGCAGTCTAACTATTGAAAAGTCAAAAAGTAGTATACATTGCACACTGGAGGGTATATTTTGTGAACCTGATGAAGCAACTTGCGAAACGCGTTGTTCACGCCAAATAACGACTTTTTAATATTATAAAGGCCTAGCCTTAACAACTTTACTACATGATCGTGGTAGTGGAAGTGATCCTTTAGGAAACCGATTTTTTTTTTACTTTGATTTTAATAATTTAATCCTTGATTTCTTAGGGAAAAACATTATTCCAGCTAAGCATTCAATAATAATAATGAATGCTGAATATTTTATTATATTACATTAGAATAAATGTGCAATGAGCAGAATTTAAGCATGGCTGCATGTGATATTTTTTACAGCTTAAAATTGCATAAGCCTAACAGCTGTTTTGAGTTAAGGCTACATTAGCTTGTTATATTGAATAACTTGGTGATAGAGACACATTATTTTGTGGAATGATGCATCTAAATTTGCAACAATATGACACAATCTCTGATAGCCTATAAGTGACATCATGCTCTGTCTGCCACTTGTCTGTAGCTGATCAAAGTCACTTTATTTGTATAGCACATTTAAAAGCAACAGGAGTTGACCCAAAGTGCTTCACAGGTAAGGCAGATAGATAGTTAATTGTACACACATAGGTAAAAGAGGAGCCCAGAATTATAAAAAGGATAAAAAAAGGATTTAAAATAATAAAAATAAAATATAAGTTCAGGTAACAAGGCATAAAAGATTAATTCAAATAAATAGAGATGAAGTGCAATAAATAAATAAGCATTTATAAAAACAATAGAACACAATTAACAAACATGCAATTGAAAGTATAAAAGTAATAATGATAATAAAATAGCATAAAAGAAAGGAAAGTGCATGAGAGGGAGGAGGTCTCAGGAGGAAGTAAAAGCAAGAGAGAAGAGGAAGGTCTTTAAGTTGGATTTCAAACCAAAGTCCTTTCAGGCAAGACTCTCCACTCAGCGGCCATATTGTAACGCTTTTTGGGCACTTATCAGGCATCTATTTCAGCAGAAATGTGCGTGTGCAAGGCTTCACGACACCAACCTTGTTCCAGTGGCGAGATCACAACACATACTTGGCATGGTATATTCACAACACAGACTATCTTGCACTAGCTGCAGCATGTGAAGCAAATGAGGATGCACCTTTCTGTGTCTCTGAGGTCGATGTGAGCAATGCCTTTAGGAGGGTTAATTGTAGAAAAGCTGCTGGACCGGATGGAATTTCTAACAGGGTTTTGAAATCCTGCGCTGCTCAGTTAGCTCCTGTGTTCACTTATATTTTTAACACATCATTGGCTCAGTTGGAGACAGTTCCTACTTGCCTCAAGCAGTCTGTTATTGTTCCAGTACCGAAAAACAAAAGTCCATCATGTCTGAATGACTACCGCCCAGTAGCCCTGACGTCTACAGTGATGAAGTGTTTTGAGAAGTTTGTGAAAAACATAATCTGCTCACCTGGAGGAGGGGAATGGGAATTATGTGAGGATGCTGTTCATTGACTTTAGTTCAGCATTCAACACGATAGTACCTCTCACCTTGGTCACAATGATGAAGGCCTTAGGACTGAACACCACCCTGTGTCACTGGATATTTGACTTCCTCACCAACCGTTCACAAGTGGTTAGAGTGGGGGGTCTGACATCTGACTCATTAACCATCAGCACTGGTGCTTCCCAAGGCTGTGTTTTGAGTCCACTGCTGTACAACATCTACACACATGACTGCAAAGCCAACAGTAGTCATACCTCCATCATCAAGTTTGCAGATGACACAGTGATCTTGGGCCTGATTAGTAACAACAATGAACAGCTCTACTTGGATCAGGTTGATGAGGTGGCACAGTGGTGTCAATCTAACAGCTTGACACTGAATATCAATAAAACCAAGGAAATGGTAGTGGATTACAGAAGGCAGCAGCAGAACTACAGTTACACCCCACTTATGATCAGCGGGCAACCTGTAGAGAGAGTCACAAGTTTTAAATACCTTGGTGTCCACATTACTGAAGACCTAACATGGACTGTTAACACTCAATATGTTCTGAAGTCCAGACAACGACTCTACTTCCTTCGTCAGCTAAGGAAATTCAAAGTTTCTACATCCATCATGAAGGCCTTCTACACTTCAGCGGTTGAGAGTGTTCTAACTGGTAGTATCATCACCTGGTATGGGAACTCCACAGTTAGAGATTATAGTACTCTGCAGAGAGTAGTGCGCTCAGCTGAACGTACTATAAGAACTCAACTCCCTGCTCTACAAGATATCTATTCCAGAAGAGTACTCCTAAGAGCCCAAAAGATTCTGAAGGACTCTTCTCATCCTAACAATGGATTATTTCTACCGCTGAAATCAAGAAGACGCCTATGTAGTCACAAAGCCAGAACTGAGAGACTCAGGAGAAGTTTTTATCCCCAGGCCATCCGAACTCTGAACTCACACTATACTGACTTTGCACACATTCACTCTTCAGCACTCTCAAACATTTCCCAACTCTGAACTCACACTATACTGACTTTGTACTCATTCACTCCTCAGCACTCATGACCCCCCCCCCACACACCTACAAGACTTTTAGCACTTTTACATCCCTCACCCTATGCTATAGACCTTTAATTTATTTTCTTATTTCATCACACGTCAAAACACACACACACACACACACACACACACACACACACACACACACACACACACACACACACACACATATCTGACTTTCTCCAACTTTTGCACATCTCCATTTATTTTATCATTTATTTATTATTTTTAATTTCTCCTCCATCTACCCATGTCCTTGATTGCCTAGCCTTTCTGCCCCACCCCCCACCCCACCCCCATCCCCAACACACACACAAAAAACACACACACTTACATCATCACTGTCATCACCTCACATACATACAGCACACTGCTTGCTACAGTAAGCCTCCTCTACTTGCTGTACACTGCCCCCCCTCCATACATACACAGCACATTGTCTTCAGGATCTTCTCCAACACACATCCTCTACATACTTACAGCACACAGCCCCCACCTACCCACACGCACACTACACACACACACACACACAGTCACTGCTACACTCCCCTCCCGCCCACACACACATCTTCATCACTCACATACATCATACATACAGTACTCTGCTTGCAATAGGAAGTCCCTTCACCATACTTGCAGTACACTGCCCCCCCCCCCCCCCCCCCCCTCTCCCCTACATACACAGCACATTATTTCATCAGGAAGCTTCTCCAACACACATCCCCAACATACTTACAGCACACTGTCCCCCCCCCCCCCCCCAATACACAGCACATTGTCTCATGAGGAAGCTTCTCCAACACACATATTGCACACTGCCCTCTACCCACATACACAGCACACTATCCCATCTCCCTTGTCATCCCCCCAACACACACACCAAGACCCCTGGCAGTTGGGTTAGCCCCTTGAGCCGTGGATCTGCCCAAGGTTTCTTCCTTGGTAAGGGAGTTTTTCCTTGCCCCTGTTGCTCTTGGGTGCTCCTTGTTGGTGCCCCCCCCCCCAATTCCAATCCTCCCCACCTTTCTTATGCAGCCCTTGCCACTTAATCTACTAAACCCCTCTTCTACTGCACTTTTTACCCCCCCACTTTGCACAAATAGGCTGACACCAGACATAATTTCACTGCATTTCTTACTTCCAGTAACTATATGCATGTGACAATAAACAAGACTTACAATAGGCCTACAATGACGTGGTGAGTTTTGTGTTTGCCGAACCGACATTTTACCGAGCCAGCGCCCGCCCATGTCTCAAGGCAAAGATGTATTGCAAACGTGCTAATTACCAACCATTTCGTTTGAAAATTCTAAAACAACAATGTTTTTTAATACTTCAAAATAACATTTGATAAATGAACCTCACATTTTTCAGTAGCCATAGGTGTCTAGATTTGAACAAAATCTAGTTTGTTTCTTACCGGGGCTTTTACTGCCTGAAATATCCAATTTTGTTTACCACGCTCGGAGTTAGTGCTGGGCCTTACACAGTAGTAGCCTAGTAACTAATCAAGGATTTGGTTTAGCTCTTCGAGTCACAGTAAAATTAAATTTTTGGTAGGCTACATAGCTTATTTAGATACACTTATGGTGTGGGCACTTGCGTTTTTTTAGGAATCCGCAGTCTTGGTTTGTATAGAAATGAATAAGTGACATACATGTAAAGAGGTTGGAAATACAGGACGATTGGTAGGTTAATATGTGAGGTTCCGATACAAGGCTTGGGTTATCGTGAGTCAAACGAACTACGTTCTCACTGGAAACTGTAGCCTAGGCCTACTTATTTCAAATTTAACCGATGACTTTAGTCAATGATCTCAGACTAGCTACCGACTCAAACAAAGTCTCAATCCTTATTCTTCTGGATTTGAGTGCGGCATTTGACACCATTGATCATAGCATCCTAATTCACCGCCTTGCGAAGTGGGTGGGTCTCTCTGATAATGCTCTAAACTGGTTTCAAACCTACATTACTGGCAGAGATTTTTATATCAGTCTAGGAGATCATGTATCTGAAAAACATGACTTGCCTTTTGGTGTGGCCCAGGGGAGCTGCCTTGGTCCCCTGCTATTTTCTCTATATATGCTTCCATTGGGAAACGTCATAAGTCAACATAATGTAAACTTCCACAGCTACGCAGATGATACCCAATTGTATCTTTCTGTTGAGCCAACTAACCCAGATGGCCTTTGCTCCCTCACTGCATGCCTAACCTCCATTAATCAGTGGATGAGCAAAAACTTCTTGAAACTAAATGATGACAAAACAGAGGTACTTCTGGTTGGACCAAAACTAAAGCGAGATATTATTCTTAGTAATCTGGGGAACTTGGCACACCAGGTCAAACCAAAAGTAACAAGCCTCGGTGTCATCTTAGATGCAGAGTTAAGTTTTAACCCATATCAGTAAAGTTACTCAGACAGCCTATTTCCACTTGAGAAACATTGCCAAAGTGCGGCCTTTTTTAACTCAACAAGATGCAGAAAAACTAATTCACGCCTTTATCACTAGCAGGTTAGACTACTGCAATGCACTTTTCACTGGTCTTCCCAAAAAACATCTAAAGAAATTGGCACTCATACAGAACTCTGCGGCTAGACTTTTAACTAAGACTAAGAAGAGAGAACACATCACCCCTGTGTTGGCTGAACTGCACTGGCTCCCTATTTCCTATAGAATTGATTTTAAGGTTATGTTAATTACTTACAAAGCTCTGAATGGCATAGCACCTTCATATATCTCTGAGCTTTTAATATCTTATCAACCACAAAGGAAACTTAGATCATCCAATTCTAATCTTTTAATCGTACCCAAAGTGCTCCACAAACAAAGTGGAGAAGCTGCGTTTATCCATTATGCCCCCAAACTATGGAACACCCTGCCTCTGTACATCAAGCAGGCGAGTTCAGTAAATATTTTTAAAAAAGATCTGAAAACATACCTGTACAGGAAAGCTTTTAGTTAACTCATCTTATCCTGTAGACTACATTTTCAGATTATTCTACATCTGCTACTATTGGAGGGCGCAGCCAGCCAGAAGCAGATGGGCTCCCCCTATTAAGTCAGGTTCTGCTCAAGGTTTCTTCCTGGAATATGGGAGTTTTTCCTTGCCACAGTTGCCATATGGCGTGCTTGTGGGGGGTAAGAGGGTTAAGGCTGCCAGTCTTATGACGTCATTTTCTATATTTTTGATATGTTGCTGAGCATATCATAAACAGCAAAGAAAAGTGATTGATAATGACTGACTGACTACTATTGTGTTACATGCTTCAAATGTAAAGCACTTTGAGCTGCATTCTGTGTATGAAAGGTGCTATACAAATAAAGCTTTATTATTATTATTATTACTTTTTCGGTTCTGGCACCCGACAGCACAGCAAGATGAGACCATGATAACCTTTAGCCTCCCGAATATGACTGTTCGTTTAGCTTCCCAGCTGAGGTGATGGTTTGTTTTGCCTCCAGTGAACGTAATGACGTAGGCTCAGAAGGTACCTATAGAATGGTAACAATTGCCTGTCAGCTTAAAATTTCTCCTAAAAGAGGTAAACGTTTGTGACAATCGTCATCTTGCTTTCAAGTAATAAACAGTTGGAAACGTTTTAAAATAAAGACCTATTTCTTTACACAGTCAAAAGTCTTTGCAATCTTCCTAGTAGATATTTTACTTCACAACACAGGTAAGCACCCTAAATGCAGTTCAGCCACTGACCTAGCCTGCTAATGCTATCAGAATAGCTAGATAGTTATGGTTTGAATTCCATGATACCATCATTGAAAGACCACTTGGTCATAGCCCAATATATATATAGATCTAAATGCAAACACGCCTACCTAGCTATATTTTGCTGGAATTGTACCAGAATGCCTACAGAAGCAGAGAATGTGTGCTGCAAGACTTCTCCGGTAATGAGAACTATGGCTTTGATAGCCTGACATTGGCAGAGGTTAGCCTACTCAAGTTGTTTTCTGTCACGTATGACAGAAAAAGTAGCCTACTATAGGAATCTTATAGTATTTTGGGACTAAATATTACAGTAATCTTATAGGAATACTATAGTATTTGGACATACTATAGGTACTATAAGACTACTATAGAAAAACTATAGCGGTTACAGGATATTATAGAGTTATTAGTAGTACTTCTACAGTATGTCCCAATTATTCCTATAAGATTACTATAATATTTTGTCCCAAATACTATAACATTCCTATACTACTTTTTCGTAAGGGGATTGCTCATGTGGTTAGAAAAATGGGCAACACCAGTACCCCTGTTGTCTGTATGACCCTGTACCCAGGATTAGAACCAGTCTGCCTTAGCATAATGTACTCCCTTCAAAATGCACTAAACATTCGACTATGACGACTATGGCCCTCTGTGAGACAGAAGATATGAAAGGTAAGATAAACCTTTAGCTTAAAAGGGACAAAAACTGATGGAACTCCTAAAACAAATATACAACAGGTCAATGTTCTATAAACAACTTTATTATATTTACATACAGCAGTGGTACTCAAAGTGTGGTCCGCAGGCTATCTCAAGTGTTCCACAAGTAGATGTGGTAAAATATAATAGATGAGTTCTTTGCAATATTGAATCAACTTGTATGTAAATCCAAACAGTTCTGCAACACTGATGTAACCTATGCCAGTTTAAATCATATGAATCCTCTGACACCATAAGCAAGGTGCAAAGACAATAAGCAAGGTGGTTCAGTAAGAAGGCCTATTGTGTAATTTTTTTTTTTGCTAGGTGGTCCGTGAAACACTGACAAATAGTAATATTGCAGTCTATTAAAATAATGCAAACACAAAACAAGAACATCCAAACTATGCACAGAATTAACAATGTCCTCTTTTTGCCAGACATCTGGCCTACAGATCCTTTGTAAGTTGGTGCTGGGATTATTTAGGGGAAAAGGTCTGAGTTGTTGTTTCGGCTTGTATTGTCCTGGGGATCCGAAGGGACAACAAACAAAACACATTCGTTGGCTGTGATGATTTTATTACATTGCTCTTTGATTGCGCTGGGCCATAGGTGGAGCCATCAGGTGTTATTGTGGAGATGTCGCTTTCATCCTCCTCCTCTTGATCAACCTGAGGTCTTCTAGCTGGCCTTGGATGAACAGGCTTGATGGCAGTAGAGGTAGCAGGCCCCCATGCCCATGGTGTATCTGAAGTGCTTGTATCAATACTCATACTTTTCATGAAGTATTCTGTTTGGGTACCTAAAGTAAATAAATGTGTATTACTGTCAAGTTACAAGATACTAATAGTACACAGGACATTCACTATCTCACAAAACTGTACTGGCACAATGGAAACAAAAATATTTTAGTAAGGTGTATGATGTACTAAGTAGCACACCCACAAGAAGACATTCGGTAATATCAATTCTATCTGTTATGCAATTCATGGGTTTCATCAGGTCCATTTACACAGGTGTATTAATCAAGCACCATGCAGTCTGCATTCATAATCGAGGTGCTTGATTTTATACACCTGTGGAAAGTTACCTGAAGAAACCCATGAATTGACTTTCCAAAACATTGACGAGCACATAACCTGTATTAGCCTACTAGAAAAAGACTTCTAGAAACTAACTAGCACAACAATAAAAGTTAGATCACAAACCTTTGCTTCTAACGTGATGATCTAATGTAGGCTAGAAAGCTGTGTAGCCTGACATGAGGATGTGCTCTGGAAGACATACAAAACACTAAGTAAACAGCAAGTAATCAAACAAAACATCATTGTATGTCAATGTAATAATGGCAAGAAGACATAAATTAGACTGAAGTGTAAATACCTGAGCTCTAGTGATAGGAACTTAGCCTAATAGTGCAGGGGTATTGTGTTTTTGATTTTCCCTGTTTAGACAATAATACTAATAATAATAATAATAATAATAATAAGCTTTATTTGTATAGCACCTTTCATACACAGAATGCAGCTCAAAGTGCTTTACATTTGAAGCATGTAACACAATAATAGTCAGTCAGTCATTATCAATCACTTTTCTTCATTGCTGGGACTGTTTATGATCCACTCAGCAACATATAAAAAATATAGAAAATGACGTCATAAGACTGGCAGCCTTAACCCTCTTACCCCCCACAAACACGCCATATGGCAACTGTGGCAAGGAAAAACTCCCATATTCCAGGAAGAAACCTTGAGCAGAACCTGACTTAAATAGGGGGAGCCCATCTGCTTCTGGCTGGCTGCGCCCTCCAATAGTAGCAGATGTAGAATAATCTGAAAAAGTAGTCTACAGGATAAGATGAGTTAACTAAAAGCTTTCCTGTACAGGTATGTTTTCAGATCTTTTTTAAAAATATTTACTGAACTCGCCTGCTTGATGTACAGAGGCAGGGTGTTCCATAGTTTGGGGGCATAATGGATAAAAGCAGCTTCTCCACTTTGTTTGTGGAGCACTTTGGGTACGATTAAAAGATTAGAATTGGATGATCCAATTTTCCTTTGTGGTTGATAAGATATTAAAAGCTCAGAGATATATGAAGGTGCTATGCCATTCAGAGCTTTGTAAGTAATTAACATAACCTTAAAATCAATTCTATAGGAAATAGGGAGCCAGTGCAATTCAGCCAACACAGGGGTGATGTGTTCTCTCTTCTTAGTCTTAGTTAAAAGTCTAGCCGCAGAGTTCTGTATGAGTGCCAGTTTCTTTCGATGTTTTTTTGGAAGACCAGTGAAAAGTGCATTGCAGTAGTCTAACCTGCTAGTGATAAAGGCGTGAATTCGTTTTTCTGCATCTTGTTGAGTTAAAAAGGGCCGCACTTTGGCAATGTTTCTCAAGTTGAAATAGGCTGTCTGAGTAACTTTACTGATATGGGGCTTAAAACTTAACTCTGCATCTAAGATGACACCGAGGCTTGTTACTTTTGGTTTGACCTGGTGCGCCAAGTTCCCCAGATTACTAAGAATAATAACTCGCTTTAGTTTTGGTCCAACCAGAAGTACCTCTTTGCTCATCCACTGATTAATGGAGGTTAGGCATGCAGTGAGGGAGCAAAGGCCATCTGGGTTAGTTGGCTCCACAGAAATATACAATTGGGTATCATCTGCGTAGCTGTGGAAGTTTACATTATGCTGACTTATGACGTTTCCCAATGGAAGCATATATAGAGAAAATAGCAGGGAACCAAGGCAGCTCCCCTGGGCCACATCAAAAGGCAAGTCATGTTTTTCAGATACATGATCTCCTAGACTGATATAAAAATCTCTGCCAGTAATGTAGGTTTGAAACCAGTTTAGAGCATTATCAGAGAGACCCACCCACTTCGCAAGGCGGTGAATTAGGATGCTATGATCAATGGTGTCAAATGCCACACTCAAATCCAGAAGAATAAGGATTGAGACTTTGTTTGAGTCAGTAGCCAGTCTGAGATCATTGACTATTTTTACTAGAGCCGTTTCTGTGCTGTGATTTGATCTAAAACCTGATTGGAATTTTTCAAGGATACTGTTTTCGTTGAGGAAGGTATTTAACTGATTACAAACAACTTTTTCAAGTACTTTGCTCAAAAACGATAGATTTGATATAGGCCTGTAGTTGCTCAGATTGGTATGGTCAAGATTTGACTTTTTAAGTAAAGGTTTCACAACAGCGGTTTTAAAAGCAGTTGGAAATATACCTGTTTCTAATGAGGTATTTATTACCTTGAGAAAAAAGGGAACTAAGCTATCATATACTTTTTTGAGGAATCTAGTAGGGATTGGATCTAAAACACATGTTGAGGAGCCGGTTTGAGTTATAATTTTACCAAGGTCAGATTGAGTAATAGTGCTAAAGGACCTTAATTTTGGGGGGCTGTTTTTGGGTGTACTATCAAACATATTACTTGTGTTACCAATAGCCTCCCTTATAGAAATGACTTTGTTTTTGAAGAAGTCTGCAAATTCTTCGCATCTTAGAGAGGATGCCTGACTGAGTGTATCAAAAGGTGTTTGATGCAATAGCCTATCAATGGTAAAGAACAACACCCTAGAGTTTCCACTGTTTTCAGCAATTACCTTAGAGAAGTGGTTCCTCCTCTCATTCCGAATAGCTCTATTATAATTTGCTATTTTTTCTTTTAGAATGGCACGGTGAACCTGTAACTTAGTTTTTCTCCACGTTCTCTTAGCTTTTCTACATGATCTTTTTAGATCATGGATATTTTCGTTCATCCAAGGTGTCAGTTTGCTACAGGGCCTTTTTTTAGTCTTTAAGGGTGCCACTCTGTCAAGCAGAGCGCCTAACTCACGATTGAGAGCCTCTACCATTTGATCAATGGGATGATGTAAAATATCTAAATTTATGGAGTCTATAAGAGCTATGAACTGCTGTTCTGCTCTAATGTCCAAGAGTCGCGATTTGATTGCAATTTCGGGATGAATTTTTGGAGTATGTAGTACTATATTAAAAGATACACAATGATGATCAGACATATTTATATAATTTACTGATAAGTCTGTGACTTCTATCCCTCTAGAAATGACTAGATCGAGGGTGTTGCCAAGGTTGTGGGTGGGTCCTGTAACATGCTGCTTTAGCTCTAAACTGTCCAACACATTAAGGAACTTACTGGCTTTAGCATCAGTTGTCTTATTGACATGAATATTGAAGTCGCCATTTACAATTATCCGATCATAGCTAGTGATGGTGAGCGACATAAGTTCAGAAAACTGGTCGAGAAAGCCAGTCCATAGTTTAGGAGGGCGGTATAAGGTTAATAGAAGTACAGCTGGGTCAGCCTTCAGAGTGAGGGCAATATACTCAAAGGAAGCGAATTCGCCAAAGTTGACTCTAGTGCAACTATATTTGTTTGAGAGAATGGAGGCAATTCCACCACCTCGTTTGCCTTATCTAATTGAGTGGAAGAAATTATAATTTGTGGGACAAGTTTCAACAAGAACAGCTTCGCTGTCTGAAGTCAGCCAGGTTTCAACAAGAAACAGAAAATCCAATTTTTTTTTCACTAATAAAATCATTGATTGCAAAGGTTTTGGTAGTAAGTGCACCTATATTTAGTAAACCCATGTTAGCTGAAAATGCCTCTGGCTTTTGAGGAATATGCTGAGGTATGGAAAGAATATTTGTTAGGTTTCTAGTTTTAAATTTGTCTTTTCTTTTTACTATACGTTGGGTAGAAATCAACGTTGGAATAGAACTATAAGCATAAGTCATGCTATTGCATGAAGCAGCTTGATCTATGGTAGTAGTATTGTATGTTACCCTGCAGAAAACATTCTCAGACCCATCCACATGTATAATGCCATTGGAATCAATACCTGGGGGGCGTGAATCTGTAATATTTTCTACAGAATGTCAATGCCTCAGTGTGGACGCTACGCAGACTATAACAATACCCGTACTTAGTTGAGCATAAAATATTGTTGCTAATATTATTATTTGTGGTTTAACGCTTAGGTTAGGTTCAACAAGCTAAATCTCTGGGTAGTGTGGTCAGTTTCTTATGAGTGTAGCTACACCAGGCATGTAACTGAAGCATTCCATTCGCGTTATGTATTGCAACAATTAGCTTCCAATAGGCCTAATCAATGGAAGTAGCTACACCTGGCGTGTTAGTGGCCACTCCTCTAATGGATTTTACCAGAGCCCTTCCTATTAGGCATTCTCTGATTTTACACGTCGCGAACAGAACACTTCAGTTACGTGCCTGGTGTAGCTTCCTGTAATATAGGCTAGCCTAAGCCTAGCTTGTACCCTTTTTATGCATGCTAACGTGAAGAATATGAACCTTCTATTTTGTAACAGACGTTAGGTGGAAAAGTTTGTTTGTACTTACAGCCTGTGAGCTGGAACCAGGTTTTCAGAACATCGATGCAAAACCACTTTCTAAGGCAGTGAGTGTGGTCGAAATGATTGGAACACAGAACTAATGTTGCACTACTTCGGTGGTGGTGTTCCAACGATAAATCCGAACCATTTCTTCCTCAACTCATGTTTCTAAGGCAAGACATGCAACATTGATGTGTTATTGCCAGAAATAAAACAGGCACGATTTTTTTTCCGCCATGTTGGCAACTTGCTGTTAGCTCCTACTAGCTGCAGAGAGACAATCCCCTAGCCGCAAAATCTTCCAGTCTTCCTGTAGGCGGTCACAAGCCAAGGTGGGCGAGGCCATGAATAGTCAGTTTTCCTTCGGCGTCATTGGGAAGGGCTCTTTCTGATTCACTTGTTTTTCCGTGTATTTTCTTTCATTGGCTAATGCGGGCAATGGGGGTAGAAGATCATTTTCACGTGCAGCATGCATATGCAACTTGGAGTGAGCTATAGTATTTCGAAAGTAACAAGTATTGAACGGTTTCTCAGTGAATGTGACCTTTAAGGACATTTTCACTACCTTTAGTTAGAAGCATTTATTCTGGTCATTGTAAGTGCCATACACACATATACTATATATTGGGTTTTTTTTTTCAGCAGAGGCTAGGCTACCCAGATGTGCCACAATTTCATGTATTAATACTTGCATTGATTTTATTTAGATTTTTAAATAATACAAATACAAAAAGCGTATTATAAAAATTCTTATATATATCTTACAATATAAGACCCATGGTGGAAGGGGGCTGAGCAATTTACAGAGATATGTGATGTGCGCCTTACAGAAATAAATGGCATTTTTTATTTAGTGATGAAAAAGGACCTTTCTGCATCCATATCTGTGACACGAACTGATCTGACCTGATTGACCCGACTTTGCACATTAGCCTGTGTGTGCACTCATGATGATTCTCTACAACTTTTTACCGCATTGCCATTAACAAAGTAAAGGCAAAAAGTGTTTCTTTCTTGAACAAATTGGGATGCAATGTGAGCCTTGAATTGGATACCATGCAGGAATTTACTAGGACCTGAAAAAAACAGATTATGAACATGCTTTGCCATAGAGAAACACATGATATCATTGGAGATTATGAGCATGCTTTGCCACAAAAACACACACAAACGTGGGTAAGTTGAGCTATATGAAGTTATTATTTTGCAGTCACTTCGTCTATTTTTATAACCCAGAAGGATCAATATACTTCGTACAAATGGATAGCTCTGTGTCTCCTCTTTCATCTGACATGCTTGCCATATCTATGCGATCACTAGCCTGGGTGTTCCCATGCTGCCTTGCGCGCGATTTGATTCACGCTGCTAAGGCAGCCTGGAGACCATGGAGCAAATTTTCGCCTGAGATAGGGAACCAATCACAGAACAGGGGGAAGAGCAAGACGATGATGAGCTATGCACAGACACATTTGATAGACATCCGTGGCACCCAATAAACGGATCTGGGCATTTTTTTTCAAATACGAGAAAATGAACGTTTGGTTCCCAGACCACGTCTCATTGAGAAGTGGTGGCGCTAGCCAGGCTATGCGATCACGGGGTCGCAAGTAATTCATACGAGAGTAATGGGTGCACAGGTGAACACAGAGAAGTATAGACTGTAAATATGACATTTAATTTCATGATTTTTCATACTTGATCGTACAGACAAGTACGTAGTCTCGTTGAAACAGGGTTCCTGCAGGGTCTTAAAAAGTCTAAAATTCTGAACTTTAAATTTAAGGCCTTAAAACATCCGAGGTCTTAAATTTAATTTAGTCAGGTCTAAAAAATGTTTTACCATCATTCATTTCCAGAAACGCTGACAGCAGAAAGTTATTACAAAGTAGCAAAAAAGTGTTGAGTTGTAGCCTACAAAGCGGAGCTCTAGCGTCTTTGCTACAATTTGCTACAAAACCAGCAGAACGCTGCCCTCAGAATGTTGGTTCGGTGTGTTGTAGTTCTTTCTGGGGGATATTGGTGTTGGTACGTAAGCTATGCGGTGATAAATCTACAAAACAAATCCTGTGAGAAATGCAATACCTGCCCGCGGAATACGTCTGCGTCTCCTCAGAGTTTGTTAATGTTCGGCTACATGTGGAAAATAGGAAAGTGTACTTTCAACGAGAATGGCTAGATCACAGCGATCTCCGGTGTTGGTTACAAGCGGTACTCAGCTCCAGGTACGAGGCTCGCTGCAAACTTTGCCTCTGGAAGGCGCTGGAGTCACACGCCAGAGCAGAGAAACATAAGCTAGCCGCAAAATGCGACCCGTTTATCAGCACTTAGCTGCTAATATCACTCAAAAGCTGATAAGTAATCTGTGAGCAATTCAACAGAGAATAATAGAAGTGAATTTGGACGCATATTTTGAAAATATTTTTTGGTGGCTTCAGCCCCCCCAAAATACTGTAAGCCTAACGACGTCCCTGACAACGAATACACATAGGCCTACTCACACCCGCACACATTCCCATGCAAACACACACACACACACACACACACACACACACACACACAGGTGCAGAGAGACGCATAAAGTGCATAAGACGCACCCAAAACACACTTTCACACTCAGTTTCAACTCCAGTCTCGTTTTTTACTTCCTTGATGAAATCTATTCTATTTGAGGGCAAGTTTGTTTTAACCTATTTTCATTTTAGGCTTAATAAAGATTTAGGGCATTTAGCACCTGACACAGATGTTTTTCCTTAAGTATACTACAAGTGAGCAATGTGTTACGACCAGCTCGTTCCCAGACCGAAACATAAAGAGGGACACGGACAACAAGGTTCAAACCAAATATATTAATTTATTAAAGTAAAGCACAAGGTTACCTATAGCAAAATGTCTAGGGGGAAATGAATGGGAGTGGTGGCGTGCATGTATACGTATGGATGCAAAGAGTCAGTATGTGAGAAGCTAGTGAAGTAGGCCTAAAGACAAAGAAAGAGAAAGAGAGGTAGGGTTAGAAATGAGGGGAGAGCGCAAAGTGCAAGTGTGAGAAAATCAAAGTGAGTGCCTGCAAGAAGAAAGAAAAGTGCCTAATGAGAGAGATAGGGAACCCCTTATATAGCCTGGACTGAAAAGACTGGATACAACCAAAATGCCACCCAAAAGAAAGTCACACACTGCTGCTTTCAAACTAGAGGTAGCGAAATATGCAGCCGAAAATGGAAATAGAGCAGCAGAAAGAAAGTTTGGAGTGAGTGAAAAACTTGCGAGGGACTGGCGAAAAGCAGAGGTTAATCTAAATGCAATAAAGAAAACAAAGAAAGCTAATCGTGGATTGAAAGCAAGATGGCCAGAGCTGGAGGAACGAGTCCACAGATGGGTGCTTGAACAACGTGCTGCCGGGAGAGGCTTGTCAACTGTGCAGTTACGTCTCCACGCCCTGGTAGTTGCAAAGGAGATGAATATAGACGACTTTGCAGGCGGGCCATCCTGGTGTTACCGCTTCATGCAACGCATGCAGAGCACGGACAACAGTGTGCCAGAAACTGCCAGCAGACTTCCAAACCAAGGTTGACAGTTTTGTTGTTCGTTGAAAAGCAGGTAACTGAACACGTTTCACCGGACCATATTGTCAACATGGACGAGGTCCCCCTCACGTTTGACATCCCCATGGGCTGAAGTGTCACAGAGAAAGGGCAAAAAAGTGTGAATATAGTGACAACTGGTCATGAGAAATCACACTTTACAGTGGTGTTGGCATGTTGTGGAGATGGATCGAAATTGCCACCGATGGTCAACGGAAAACCATGCCAAAAGACGAATTTCCACGCTCAGTTGTCGTGACTGTGAATGAGAATCAAACTTGGCACTCATGCCTGTAGCAAAGCACCTGTAAAGTTAGAAATTAGTCGGAAGAACAGATATGTGAATAAGAAACCAGTGTTGTAATGTAATGGAGTACACTTCGTTACTGTACTTAAGTAGAAATTTCACGTATCTGTACTTTACTTCGCTATTTAAATTTATGTCAACTTTTACTTTTACTCCACTACATTTCCTAGATAAAATGTATACTTTTACTCCGTTATATTTCCACTAAGCATCTTCGTTACTCGTTACTAAAACATAACATTAGAAGAAATGTGTGCGACTGCAATAAGGGAGGTTTGGTGAATCACTGCTCCTAGATTGCATTACGCACGCGCCGCACGCTGCACACTCTATTTCAGCGCTTGTTTGTTGCTAAAGGAGGAGGACGCACAACTGCCATGGAAGCACGAGCACCTAGCCTCATGGAAAACCGCCATGGAAGCACGAGCACCTAGCCTACTGGAGGACCTCCGGTTATCATAGACGACCACCCCGACAATAATGGTGAACTCGGTGAACAGGGTAGTGGTGAAGAGAACGTCATACACCCTTGGCCGTATTTGCAAGAAATGTTTCTGTACATTGGCAGCTTTCTGTGAAACTGAACACTCTGCTAACTGCCTCAGCGGCCTGTGAAAGCCTATTTAGCATCGCGACTTGTCTTCAGTCCAAGAAGAGTAAGACTGAATCAGGCCCGGGGTGGGTAATCGGGAGAATTCCCGGTGGGCCGCTTCACTTTTGGGCCGGTCGAGGAAAAAAATATTGACATTTGTCACGTTAGTCTATCTTTTCTTAAAGTAGGACACGTTCCGCATTCGGTGCATGACTCAAATGCAGTTGGAGTTCTCCCCTCCCAAAAAGAGTTGGTTGGGTCCATACGCTCGTCTTTTCCAAAGTTTTCTCAGGCCTACAGTAGACACAAATGTCAGGAAGGATGGATGGTAGAAAGAGGCCAGGAGAGACTGAGCAGTGGATCAACCAGTCGACCACTGAAAATGATGAGCCCGAAATTAGTGATAAGGCCATGACTACAGGGACAAGTAGAGAGGATAAATTAAAGTTATTTAATGTAAGAAAGAGCAATTACCCTACATGATAAACCTATATGCCTTGTTTGCTCAGAAGAGGGTGTAGTAAAGGAGTAGGCTAAATCACCAAACAACAATATAGCTAAGCCTACCCATGCAAACATAGCCCAAACATGTAGCCTAAATATTAGTTCAATATGCCTCTTTGTGGAAGCGTGGGATAGGCTACATTTCAAAGGCTTTCTTTCTTTCTGTTTTTGTTAACTTGTGGAATAGTGGAATATTTTTTGTTAACTTCTCAGTTGAAGTGAATTTTTATATAACCTTTACACATTTGTTGAACCATGGTACTAATAAACACTACAGGATAGTAAGAGCTGAAATGTTGCTTCATTTATCCAATTTCCACCACTATGGAAAACGTGGGCCGGTCTTGGGCCTGAAACTCCTCGGCACTGAATTCTGGCAACTTTGAAAACCAGCTTCTTTTGAAGATGAACACCTTTTCAGTTTTAACTAATGACTGGCATATTAGTAGCTGGACATAGGTGTGTGTGTGAGAGAGTGAGATGGTGACCTGGGGAGTAAGCCCTAGAAATGCTCATACCACATGACCAAAATGTTCTCCCTACCAGCAAGTCATTTTTTTTAAAGAAATAAGTTATTTATTTTTCATTTTTACCTGAAGTTCATACAAAAGTGAAATTTCTGTTTCTGTTTTTTTCTTTGATATAAGATATGGGAACCCTGAATATGCTTTATGCTTTACTATAAGAAAGCCAAAATAAAGTTCACAATAAAAGTTAAAAAACTAGATGTACCGCAGAGCGGTACAAAACATATGACCGCCGCCCAGTCCAGCACATTTTTTCCACAAAAAATAAATCACGCTGAAAGGCCTATATGATTCTAACGGTCTCACTAAATTGCATTATCCACACTCAATTCTCACTGGTATCTGCTAGACAACAAGTACCAAAACATGATTAGTTCATAGATTTCACATGTAAAATTCATTTTATACAACCCCACCCCCCATCTTGCCTGTTCATAATTCTGAGAAATTCTTGAATTGTGTGCATGTGTGCATGTACACGTTTATGTGTGTGTGTGTGTGTGTGTGTGTGTGTGCGTGCGTGTGTGTTTGCCTGCGTATGTGTGTTTGTGCATGCATGCGTGCATATGTCTACTGTGTGAGTATGTGTCATACGTATGATTACTGTGAATGTATGTGTGTGCGTGTGTATCTGTTTATGCACATGTGTGCACATGGAATGGGTTAACATGACCCCTGGAGGCAAACATACGGAAAAAATTGGTCATCGTAGGCCCTACGGTTCTCAAGATATTCACAGAAAACTGTGTCTGCCCTACCCTCCTTTCGTGGGGATCAGTACAGCGGGGGGGGCTACAGATCAAAACAAAACAAACAATGGTTCCATGCTATCCATGTGGGGTTATATGCCCACCAAGTTTCGTGTACCCCGGTCTTTCAGTGTCCCGGGAATCCTTGTTGGTGTACGGTCACTAAATGTACACATAAATTATTTTATGCTTTCGGAGGGTGTCATAATGATCCTACACTTTCAATTTCGTGCAGTTTTGACCATGTCAGCCAGAGATATTGTGATGAAAACACCAAATTTTTTGCTTTTTAATTTTTAACTACAGTAGGTGGCGCTATACATGAAATAAGTGGTTATGGGATGGGTTGACATGCCCCCTTCAAGTCAAGTCAAGTCAGTTTTATTTGGTATAGCGCATTTAACATGCACAAAGTGCAACCCAAAGCGCTCTACATACAATACATTGACAAAAAACAAAAGACAATAAGATAAAAAATGCCAGACGGAGCGGCGTAGTCGCCAGCGTTGACACCAGATGACAAAAACATTTTTTTAAAAATAACAAACACAAAAGATGCCGGACGGAGCGGCGTAGTCGCCAGCGTTCCCATGACACAAGATAACAGACATACAAGACATACAACACAGACATACAAGACAGACAACACAGAAAATTGAAAATAAATAAATAAAATAATAATAATCATGTTAAAATAATAATAATCATGTTAAAATTAGTCCAATTTCCCACCGGCTGAAAAAGTCCAAGGGCAATGATGACCCGCGTGAAACTGCCAATGCAAGAGCAACAAAGATCTTTCACTTACCAACTCAGATTTAGCACTACTGGCAGTCTGGAGAGCAGAGCACCGGAAGAACAACAGTCTGAAGTCATGATGGGCGATCTTCCTGCTGATCAGCAGCTCGGTGGCTTTAGCAAGACGTTTGTTGCTTCTCCCGACGTCGCCATCAGAGCTCCCCACGTCAGCACTCAATCCAGACTGCAGTCACCCAGCGTCAGAGGCTATACGTTAATGTTAACGTATCTTCACGTCCTTCAGACCAACATACAAAAAAAGGTGGACCTCCTAGGCCCTACGGTTCTCGAGATATTCACAGAAAACTGTCTCCGGCCACCTACAGGCCAGTTGGTGTATAGTAACATAAATTAATTTATTGTGTGGCCCCCCATGAACGGAATTCCACAAAACTTGGCATAATGATCCTACACTTCCAATTTCGTGCAGTTTTGACTATGTTAGTAGATGTCAAATAACCTACTCCTACTGTACAACCCATTTTACTATACTGCTCCACCTGTTCAACATGCTCACGGTCAAAAAATGCAACAAACTCCTTCAAATAGCCAACACTGCCACCAAAATAATAGGTCTGCACACCCCCAATCTACAAGAACAAAACAGCAAGGCCATCACACAGATTGCACATGCAATATCCCAGGACATCACACACCCACTCAACCACTACTTCTCACTCCTGCCATCTGGAAGGAGATTCAGAAGTATAAGGTGCAACAAAGCCTGCTTAAGCAGAAGCCTAATCCCTTCAGCCATCATAACCCTAAACAAAACAAAGCCATATTCATAATACATGCCACCTGATCCCAACTTCTCATATGCAACCACACCTGTGATGTATGTTTTACTCTTTGTCTGTTTGTATTTATGTATTTCGTCTTAAATGTCTGTTGTCTCTTATGCCATGTGATGTACTACACTGTTTGTAAAAATGTGAAGGAAGACATGACAATGTACATAAAATATGTGTAAAGAAATTTCCCTAAGGGAAAATTAAACAAACTAACTACAAGGGAATATCTTTAAAAAGTGGATGATGTAAGTGTTTAGCCT
Source organism: Alosa sapidissima (assembly GCF_018492685.1). Classification (NCBI taxonomy): domain Eukaryota; kingdom Metazoa; phylum Chordata; class Actinopteri; order Clupeiformes; family Clupeidae; genus Alosa; species Alosa sapidissima. The sequence continues at coordinate 7,589,524 of NC_055958.1, forward strand.
CTTTATGACACATTTCTTGTGATAATGCTCATTTCTTGTTTTATGTTTCTATTTGTGCAGCCTATCCTAGAATCTGGAGTTATTGACCTACTCTGTAGTCTCACACAGAGTGAAAGTCCAGCTCTGAGGATTAATGGCATCTGGGCACTCATGGTAAGGGATCTTCTCACTTATTTATTTTCTTATACCATATACTGAAAAGTTTTAATCTCAGAGTATACGTAGTGCTAGGCGCTATGACCAAAAATGAGTATCACAGTATTTTTTACGATTTTGACGGTTTCATGGTATATCACGGAATTGGTAATTTAGCACGACTAGCCCTCTATAGGTTTGTATTTCATTCTACAGTCAGAGCCACATAGAATAAACATCATAATCATGACATACTACTGATTTATATAAATTTTGCTTACAATACAATTACAATTAATGTCACAATAGAAAAAGTATTTCTATAAAAAGAAAACAGAAAAAGAAAAAATACTGAATACTGAAATGAAATGTCTGAATACTGTTTTTATTCATGACGGCACATATAATGCTGATACTATTACATTACACACTTAGTAGTAGTATGATGTGTGTCTGCCGTTATGCTTGCTGATGCCCTGATTGAAGACTGAAAATTGTTCTTTTGTCATCTGCCATAATTAGGGGTCCGAGCAGCACAGCTGCGGGACCCTTATTGTTTCTGTGCCGTTCAGTTTTCCCCAAAATTCTGTAAAAGTTATACTGCAGCCTAAACCGTAAGTCCTAGAAACTTTACATTTTCAGGTATGGTTACAGTACCCCCCACTACCCATAACCCAAAATTTGGGCTACAGCACCCAAAGGTGGCGCTATTGTCAAAATAGTGAATTATGCTTATTTCTCCTTACCAGATTGACCTAGACTCCAAAATTCTTTCATCATATTAATCTCTCAACTCAGATGCATCTTTTTGACCCTCGTCTTATGCTCTAAAAACTTTTGCCACAAATTTATAGAAAACCCAAATATTATAAAAAGTTTCACAGGCTTCAAATATCATCTCATCTTCAGCAAAATTCTCATAGACAATGTTTAGACCAAGCCTCACAAAAGTTATCAAAAGAATTTTGATATGTTCCATTTCAGAGATATAGTCCAATAAAGTTGGACCACTCAGCCCTTTTTTCCTATATCACCTATATTCCTATACGAGTTATTTTGTTATTGTATAACAACCACACAACCATCATTAGGTGGATACCATTAGCAGTGCAAATTTTGAGATCTGTACTCTTTCTAAAAAGCTCTTAATTCTCTTGTGAAATGTATACTTGGAGTTTTCTTGATGTTGAGTGTTTACCAATACACATTTTCATCATGTGAAAGTGAGTTTAGGATTGTCTGTGGCTCAATGGGATAATGCCTTCTACTTGTGATCATTAGGTTGAGAGTTCAAATCCCAGCTAGAGCATTATCATCAAGCTGCACATGCTATTGGTAATTTAAGATTCACATCATTGAATAGCACCCGAATGACATTAGCCAATCAACATTCACACTCATCAGTTTCCAAGAATCTCAATGCCGAGAGGGGAACTTCTTTGTTAACCATTTTCCTTCAAAATTAACTCTGTCATATTTATATTTCTTCCATTAGTGTTTTTGACTACACATTTTTCATTTCCCCGGAATGTCAACCATTTTTCAGGTGTACTCTTTTAGGATAGGCCTAAATTCTGTTGTGAAATTTGACCTATAATGACATGAATTAGGCTCATATCTTACTAACGCTTTCATGGATTGAAACCAAACTTTGTACATGGACTTAAGAACCAATCCCAATCCAATCCAGTCCAAAACAATCCAATCCAATCAACAATCACATGAAGTACTGTAGGCTCATATCTCAGCAATCCCAATCCAATCGAGTCCAATCCAATCCAATCCAGTCCAATTCAATCCAATCCAATCAAAAATCACTTGAAGTAGGCTCATATCTCAGCAATCCCAATCCAATACAGTCCAGTCCAGTCCAGTCCAATCCAATTCAGTCCAATCCAATCTATAACCACAGGAAGTAGGCTCATGTCTCAGCAATGCTTTTACGTATGGAAACCAGATTTTGTACATGGACTAAATACCCATTCCCAATCCAATCCAATCCAATCCAAGCCAAGCCAAGCCAGTCCAGTCAAGTCCGGTCCTGTCCAATGCAATACCAATCCCAATCCCAACTCCTGTTCAACTGCTTGGCCCCCTCATTGCTGCTTGCAGCTATGAGGGGGCCAAGCAGTCAGCGAAGCTGCGAAGGCACCCATTGTGTTTGTTAGTTTTCTTATTATTCCTCTGGCATGGGAGTCTATGGCAGCCCATAGAACCGTCTGGTGAAAAGTTGTGAAATTTGGCACACTAATTAGGCAAAGTCCCATGATTAATTTCACCAAGATTCAAGTCGGCACCTCGAGCGCTCTAGCGCCAACAACAGGCCAAAGTTGCACATGCGTTCACGCGTGTAACTTCTGACCATTGGCCTGATTTTGAAAAATGAAGTACTGTTGGAATCCTTGGACCAAGCCGAGTTCAACGTACCCTATGACGTCAATTTCTGCCATGATGGATTTTCCGCCATGTTGGATTTAGTCAAAAACCTTTAAAAAGTTTCACGCCTCACATAGTTTGTCCGATTTTCACGAAACTTAGTACATATGATATTGAGACCAAGCAGCACAAAAGTTATCCCTTTTTGTCTTCGGAACTAAAACCGTTCTCCCGTAACAGCCAATCGAAATTTGTAGCGAAGCCGCCAAACAGGAAGTGAGCTCATATCTCTGCAACCATTTCATGTATCATAACCAAACATAGTACGTGGACTCATAACCCCATCATGAGGATGTTCAAAAACTTTAGTGACCTCTCACCTCTAGGGGGCGCTGCAATTAGGAAAAATGTGTTTTGGCCTGTAGCTGCTGTTGTGTTTGGAATTAAAATGTACTAGTGGGGTCTGTTAATACTGTCGGAGGTCCATAGGCTGACCCAAGCCAAATTGTGATGTCATCGTAATTGATTCGGCCGCCATGTTGGATTTAATCAAAAACGCCTAAAAGTTTTCACAGGTCACAAAGTTTGTCCGATTTTCAAGAAACTTGGTGCAGATGATCTTCAGACCAAGCCTCAAAAAAGTTATCCCTTTTTGTCTTCAAATTTAAAACCGTTCGCCCGTAACAGCCAATTAAAATTGTCGTCAAAGCCGCCAAACAGGAAGTGAAGTGATATCTCAGCAAGGTTTTCTCGTGTCAAGACTAAACTTACTACATGTGCTCAGGACCCAATTAGGAGGAGGCTCAAGAAATTTGGTACACTTGAACACAGTGTGGCGCTATAATCACAGGAAGTAGGCTCATATCTCAGCAATGCTTACACTACGTTAGTGTTTCCCAAAACCATAGTAGCAACGAACGTTCGCAACCACGTAAAGTTCGTAATCGTAAAGTTGTGTAGTTACAACTACACCTCTCGACCTGTGGTAGAATGCTAGAAGCATAGTTCCAGGGATCTTCATGTCAAAGACGTCACTGACGCCAGTTATTTGTTTGCAAATTAATAATTATAAATATATTTAGGTTTCTAATTGATATTTACACTTCTAACCACCATACATCCATATTTTAAAATGCCCAAGGCAGAAAATACATAAATTAAAAGTCAATTTGCAGCCATGTGCACGTAAGTAAAAGTCATACACTTGCAGATAATAATAAGGTGGTGCGCACTTTTTGACGAGTCAGCTGAGAATATGTAGCCTTTGATTTTCATGGGGGTGGGGGGGGGTGGGGGGGTGGTTTAGTTTAGTAAAGGTTACCTTGTTAGTTTACGCAAACCAAGCCAAGAAGGCTGATTCTGATTTTGATAATATGATCTGCACAAAAGATAAACTTAGGTAAACAACGATGTCAATATTGTTGTCAAAATCTTAACCCAGATTCGAACTCTTGGACAGGGGACTGGTAACTGCTGTGCAATGGCGGCAGTCATCTGCCGGCCTTAACGCAATGCGCCACAGAAGTATGTGCTAGTGCCCGTTCACGTGCTACTAAACGTCATTAACCACCTTAGTCCAGACTACTGAAGTTTCAACTATCATGGTCCAAACTTACAGTACTATGTAATAGAGCTCGACCGATAAAGGATTTTGAAGGCCGATACCGATACAAATATTTGTTGATTTAAAAATCCGATATATCGGCCGATATATTTTTTTTTTTTTCAGAAACACGCAACAAAACATTAACAGATTTCCCTAACATTAGTTATTTGTAGTTATTTATGAGTATTGACTAAAATAATATGATAATGCATTTCAAAAACAAACTTGTTTATTTTTAAATAATATTGTCACAGTGGAACAGAGGAACATCAAAATATATTAAAGTTCAGGATGTGTGGCGCGTTATACACGAGTGTTGCCAGCAGGGACGGTGTAGAGTGCCCTCTGGTGGACAAACTATACAACGCCAACACTCATGACATGGTTGAAGGGTGTTTCGTCCGTTTTTATTTTATTTTTAAAATATTCATTTATCGGCCATTATTAATGCCGATACCGATAGTTTGGAAAATGCCTAATATCGGCCGATAATATCGGCCCGCCGATTAATCGGTCGGGCTCTACTATGTAAGTACGACAGTTTTGGGAAACAGTCGTAACTTACATGTTGGTTAGTTGAACGATGCATCCTGTTAGTAAAAAGCTTACCTCCATAGTTGTACGGGAAACGCACCCCAGATCAGCTTGTATAGGCCATTAGCAATCTGTTTATTTTATTTTATGAAGCCTACACAGTAGATCACATGCCACATTCTCATTTTCAATAGACAGATGCAATAGCCATTGGTCAAGTATTGAGTATAAAGCAATTAAGATAGTACCCTATACAAAGAGTACTTCATACTATCATAAAAATCATTAAAACGAATAGCATTTTGCAACTTGACAAAACACTGGATTAAATATCGTAGGCACAGGAGAAAACTTGTACATCCATTGGCCCGTGGGGAGATCACATGCCAGTTGCCTCTCACTTCAGTGCTATGACTCGTTCGGCTGTGAGCTTGTTTCGCCAAAAAAACTCTATTGCAGATATCAATGCGTATTTGTTCATGGGTTTGGCCTCACAGCAGAGGCTTAGACAACTATTCTGCCGCACTAAGGCAGAAGGTTGTAACTTCGATTTTGGAGAAAATGAGTTTTTGTCATTATTAGGACAATAAACATACGTTTCATCATGTAGACAAACATCAAGTTTCAATTAGGGGCGGTGGTAGTGTAGTGGTTAAGGAGCTCGGCTAGCGTGCAGTAGCCTGAAAGTTGTCGGTTCAATTCCCGGCTTCCACCGTTGTGCCCTTGAGCAAGGCACTTAACCCCAAGTTGCTCCGGGGACAACTTGTAATATACAGTAGCTGACATATGTAAGTCACTTTGGTCAAGAAGTGTCTGCTAAATGTAATGTAATGTAATGTAATTTGGTTGTTTTTTGGGAGAAATAAGATTATGTTTTTGCCGTAACTTCAAAAAGCCTAGGGGAAACTGTGGCAGAAGCCAGTAACATCAGATACGGCTTTATGCCTTCCTTTCACGCTGCTATTGAACACTCGATTGAAGTTACGGTGCGAAGTTATGGCAAGCTGCCTTCTGACCGACCATCAACGTGAAGTTGTATTGCCGGCTGGTGTTATGTCTAGGCTATGCATTATTCAATTAAATCACCTCAGACACACACTAACTTCAATAAAGTGTATACAGTAGCCTACATGTTTTGCAGTGCTTGCTTTTTGTTAGATTGATGGCTTTGAAACGTACCCTCGTCTAAATGCCAAGGACAAGGAATGATTAAAGATAGGGCCTAGGCTAACTTAAAAGCCTAAACTCAACAACATATTCAGTAACAAGCGCATTAGAGCATGGCTTGTAGCCTAGGATATCTTAATTCACATCACAGCCCGTAATACAAGGCTACATGTCAACTGGAAAAAAATGTTAGCTCTCGCCAGCAAATGATAGTCATTGACTGAAAACTACGCGAGTTTGTTGGAGCCGCAACGACACACCTTCCACACACACACACACACATCAGCAGCAGGAATGTAGTAATTTAGAGCCTACCTTTAGTTGAACCCTGGTTAAAATCCATACCAAACAACCGACGAGAAAGCAAATCCATTAAATCTGCCACGAGTTTTTAAAACTTGCTGCCGGCTAGTCAAAACTTGTTACAGGCTGTCAATTCTATCAATGCAATCCTAAAGTTTAGTGTAGCTGCAGGTTAGTTGGGAAATTAAAGCTAGTCGCAAAGCAGGCAGCTTTAAATTGCAGTAATATAAAATTACCAAATAAAGGCAACCGATCACATCCTAATCTACCTAATTTCTGTGGGAGAACTTTGTTTTATCATCTGCATTTGGTTAAGTTTCCATTCTATCCAGGAAAATGTATAGGCCTAGGCTACAGTGTTTAATCATAATTTTGAAAAGACCTACACACATCATCAAAACGTTTTCCTGATTTCATTATAATAATGCAAATACTGCAAGTAAAATCCCAAGAAATATGAATTCCTATGTTTTCACTGAAACTTTTCAGCAGACATTAAGATGCTACAATGGGATGATTCTGAAATATTTTTGCTGTTCTTATCTAGGCTGGTTATCAAAATAAACAAGCCAATGAGTCTAAATTAGTGCCTCATATCCAAACAGAAAAATATGCTTTATATATATTAAAACATCTGTCAGAAGTGACTGTCAGTGTGGTAGGCTACTAGAAAAAAATGAAAACTATCATTTTCATATGATGTTGATAAATGTGAAGCCATTTTATCATAGTGAGTCCAATAGGGTTAATATTGCTTACATTTTAAGTGAAAGTTATCATTGTTATCATAACATTGTGCTATAAAATAGAAGTTAAGGTATTTTGCCTTAGTATGACCGATTGTCATTTTGTGGGCAATACTAAGGCAGAATACAGTAACTTCCAAAAAAGGGCCAAAGGTCAAATTTGAGTTCAATTTTTTTTTTTGTAGATAGATTAATACAGGTAAACACTAACACTTCCTTCAGTGGAAGAACAAAATGCTGAATGAAGCCCAAAGATATGAAGGCATATCTGGCAAGTTGTTATTTTTTGAAGACGTAAATGGTTGGGCTATAGGCCTAGTTTGCAAGAAGGAGACATAATTGCGTGAGCATGCCACACTATCCACAGCTGTGGTAGTGGGTGGTAGGAGGATCAGGGGCGCCGCTAGGGTTGTAATTCCATAGTTTGCACCATAGGTGGCCTACCCCCCCCCCCAAAAAAAAAGATACTCTACCTTATTTACAAGATTTGCGTTTTTGGTAAATGTAGGCTAGCCTATTATGTAGGCCTCTCTTTATTGAGTCTAAGAAAAACCTTTACATAAATTGGAACAGAAAGCCCTTCTTAGTCACGTCAACCTACCCATGTCATCCCTTATCAAATAGCCTACCGCATGAAGCGTCTAACTTTTACAACACTGGCTGCAGGCTACGTGGGCTATAGGGGTGTTTCAAGCTTTTTAAAAGTTTTGGGATGAGGGAGATTTCTCCCCCGGGAATTTTTTTAAAATTCTGGTTGCTAAACACACTATTTAAACGCAGTTTGGGAAGGACAGGAATACCGTTACAGAGCAGGGGCTCTGGCTCAAATTAGGTGAACATACCTTATGCGCATTAACTTCACTGCCCAACCCGCAAAAAAGGGAAAGAAAAAAACAAGTTTATGTCGCAATTTGCGATAGAGAAAAACACAGTTATGGTAATCTACTAACAATAACGATTTGCTCACAACACTCTAAATACATTGCACTGCTGTTTTGGTTGTCCCAAACTTTTATACGACAAGCCTACGCAGTCAAGGATTTTTAACACCCGCACCAACCCTACTCGTCATGACGCGCCTTAGCCCCAAAAAGGTTGAGAACCTTGGCTCTACGCATTAACTGAATCCTTGTTCCAAACAGTGCTTTATTTTTTTAAAATAAGCCTACAGAGGAAAGCAAACAATTCAACATTTTAAACATGTGTAGACCGTGACCGTAGAGGACAATCTCTCGCTGCTGTCAGTGTCAGCATCACTGCTAAGAACAGTGCGTCTTTTAACGTTACGGTTAAACGCCTGAAAAATATGAAGCTGCTGCTGTTGTTTTCTTTTCATGACTGAATGATTTAGGCTATTATCCTATAATTCAATGTAACGTTTAGGCTATTATCCTATAATTCAATGGAACATTCAGATTGCACATGAGTCAATAAATATAGGCTAGTTGTCACACAAGTGTTTTTTTATTGTTGTAGGCTAATATTGAATGATTTCATAAATAAAGCTGTGAAAAAATTGTATGCACAGTGCGTACAGGATTACGCCTGCCGGCGCCACTGAGGAGGATTACTGTTAGCGCAGGATTTTATAAAATTTTTCAACAGAAGGCTTGCCTCGAATGCCCAAAAAAAAAGGCCTGTGGTTTGCGCAGCCTACAGTAAGTAGGTCTTAGTGAGTTAGGAGTCCTCTAGACTTCTTTTAAGCTGTCTCAGAGGTGGAACGTTGCGTTCGTTGGGGGCAGGGCCGGATTAACAATTCATAGACCCTTGGGCAGGGTGGAAGGGGTCACCTAGTACTTTCTGGGCTTTATGGCTAATCCGTGTGGCATAGATGGAGGCTACAGATGGGATGACATGTCCTATGATTTGGGATGCAGAATGCACCACCTTCTCCAACTGCTTCCTCTCTGAAGAGGTGGTGTTACCATACCAGACAGTGATGGAGAAGACAAGCACACTTTCCACTGTAGCTCTGTAAAACTGGAGCATTGCATCCCTAGCTACACCAAACTTCCTCAGCTGGCGCAAAAAGTGAAGCCTCTGGTGGGCTTTGCTTATGATGAGGTTAGTGTTGACCTCCCACTTTAGGGACTGACATATGGTGGTGCCAAGGAATTTGAAACTAGACACTCTCTCTACTGCCTGGTCATCAATGATCAGAGGGGAGTGAGCTACTGTATTTTTTCTAAAATCTATAATCAGTTCTTTTGTCTTGTTGACATTTAAAAACAGGTTGTTCCCCTTACACCATACCTCTAAGGCTGCCACTTCAGATCTGTAATCTGACTCACAGTTCTTACTGATAAGACCCACCACAGTTGTATCATCTGCATACTTGAACATTTTTACATTCTCAGAATGGGACACACATTGGTGTATAGAGAATAGAGCAGAGGAGAGAGGACACATCCTTGTGGGGCCCCAGTGTTGAGAATACTGGGTTTGGAGAACAGGTTGTCTATTTTCACCACCTGCCGCCTGTCTGATAAAAAGTTTAAAATCCAGTGACAGAGGGATTGATTGATTCCCATCAACTGGAGTTTACCAAATAATATAGTGGGTATAATAGTGTTAAAAGCAGAACTGCAGCAGAACTCTTGCATATGTAGCTGGGGCCTCTAGGTGCTGCAGGATGCTGTGGAGGCACAGGGAAACAGCATCCTCTACAGACCTGTTAGCACGGTAAGCAAACTGATAGCTGTCCATCCCAACACTGGCTAACTGTCTACAGACGAGCCGTTCAAAAACCTTCATTGCAATAGAGGTCAGAGCAACAGGCCTGTAGTCATTCAAACAGCTGATATTTGATTTTTTAGGTACAGGGATGATTACAGCAGATTTAATAATATGTTAAGCGAATCAATTAACTATTGTAGGCTACCATTAATTAATAACGTAAGCAACACCCAGGTAACATGTTGTCCAGGCTATCTGAAACAAGGGGTTGCCTCTCATCTACAACAACTGGTTACCTTGGGCTGCTACAGTCGTCAGTGCACTGTGCACAGTTGGCCTATGCTCTTTGTGGTTGATCAACTAAAAATAAAAGATGTATTTGGTGATGATGTTATCGTAGGCCTAGTAGACCTACATTCTGAGAAACGATCTACATAGCGCACCAGACCGCAATGTCTTCAAGGGTTGAATGAAGGGAGTTTGCAAAAATTAGTGTATTTTTCAAGTCAATAAACATTCTTAATTTTCGAATGTCTTTGTCAGGGAACATCTGACTTTTAAAAACCATAGGCCTGGTAGTCGCCCAGACAAGGAGTTATAAGATAAAGGTAATACCATTTGTGTCACCTAATGTAGTTCAGTGAATTAGCAAGATACCATCAGAAGCCAACAATCATAAAGCACAGTGCATGCGCTGCTCTTCCCTGCGCATGAAGCTGTCTGCGTGTTGTTGGCTAGATTTGCATGAGTTCTTTCTATCTGCTTTACTTTTGTGAGTTGCAACCACCTAGGCTATGTTATAGACGTTATGAGGTACCAGTGTTTAGCTGTGTCACAAAACAATAAGCTTTGTCAGACTACTTTTAAAATGATATTCAGGGCTATATACATTTTAAACATTCGGGGCTAAAGACCCGACAAAGCCTTGCGTTAATTCTTCAGGTGGGAAGTGTCAGGAATTTTCATACGAGAGATGCTCTCATTGGTGGTTAGTATATGGAGTAGGGAATTGACAGCAACATATCCAATCACATTATGAGAGATGCTGAATTTAACATAAACTGCGATGTTTCATTTTAAATTAAAGGAACCGTATGTAAGAAAAATATTTCAACTAATCATAAAATGGCCCTGATATGTCACTAGACATTAAGAAATCATGTTAATTTCAAATACTTATATCACTGACAACAGTAGTCCAGCCAGGATATTGTCATTTAAAAAGTGAAGTTGCAGCCCTCAACTGTTGTTGATGTTGTGTTGTGTCATGTCATGTTGTGTTTTGGCCTGATAAGCCACCCTCCATCTATCTACTAATCATGAAGTCAGTAGTGTTTCGCCATCCGCGTGTGCAACCTCGAGTCAGGGGGGAGGGGGAGGGGATACACCGCTCTTCAGTATTTTGAAAGTGATTGCAGTACCAGTTTTGGCCACAATCTTACATATGGTTCCTTTAATGTAAATTTAGCCGGGACTGTAAGCTGGCACACGTGGGTGCTCAATGTTTTCAGTGGGTGCCCGAGAGATGGAGCACCCACGGTATCGGCGCCTATGACAAGCGTATCTCGCGGTTGCATCCATTACAAACAAACATGCAATGTGAACGTCTGGGATTGGGGAGAGCACTAAATGCTCTTCTGAATAAGCACAAAGTCAAGCCTTTAAATGAAAAACACTCTTTAATAATCAAAAAAATAAACTCTAATGAAGTAAACTTGTGACCATCCAAAATTGTTTATCGCCTGTAACTCTGTGATAACAGGACGTAACAGGAAAGCATTTGGCTGAGCAACGGAGGTTAATATGCTCTATATTTTGTCCAAATGATGTCTGTCTATCATCGTTGCACTCGGAGAAAACCTGAATGTTTAATTTGTCCTGCGTTTCTTCTACGGCTGCAAACGGGATTCACTCGCTGTTAACCAAATATTTCTTTATTAGGGCAGGGCAGGCATATTTCTGGCTATTAAATTATTTCTAAACCAGTCTGCTAAAGTCTGTAGTGAAGTCTGTGTAGGGTTTTCCAGCTCCATTTCTTTTTACAAGACACCCTGCTCACTTGAGACCTCTGCCGGTTGTTGCAGCGCCGTTGCAGCGTCACTGGAAAAATACAAATTAAAGTCGCGTGATGCCGCGTGATCCCGCGCACGGACCGCGAGGGAAGCTGGCCAAGTCGAAGCACTGCCCACTGTATGTCAACAGTAAGATCTTAAACTGGACTCTCTGGGTAACTGGTAACCAGTGTAGCTGCAACAGTACAGGTGTTATGTGGCTTGTGGACTTTGTGCCTGTTACTATCCTGGCTGCAGAGTTCTGGATTATTTGGAGGCGGTGGAGTGATTTCTGTGAAATGCCAGAGAAGATGGAATTGCAGTAATCAATGTGGGATGTAACATAGGCGTTTACAAGTATTTCTGCACTCTGCTGACTGAGGGAGACACACTGTTAATATGGGCAGTGAATGAAAGTGTGCTGTCTAGTATAACACCAAGACTCTTCACCTTGGTGGAGCAGGCAATGTTGGAGCCATCTACAGATAGGGAGAGTCTGTTTTCCATCTTTGCCAGCGTTGTTTTTGAGCCAACAACAAGTACTTCAGTCTTGTTACTGTTCAGTTTCAGGTAGTTGTTAGTCATCCACAGATTTATATCATGCAGACAGGCAGTCATCGATATTTCTCAGTGGGAGGAGGTAGATGATGAAGAGCAGGGGCCCCAGAACAGACCCCTGTGGCACTCCCTTTGTGACAGCAGCACTCTCCGACTTGTGGTCCAAAATCTGGACAAGCTGTGTCCTGCCAGAGAGATAGGAGGTGAACCATTGATGAACCCTGCCCTGCACTCCAGTGTTGGTAAGACGCTCCAGAAGCAGCTGATGGGATATGCTGTCAAAAGCTGCACTCAGGTCAAGGAGGATTAGGATGGAAATGAGTCCAGCATCAGCTGTGCAGAGGAGGTCATTTGTTACCTTCACCAAGGCAGTCTCTGTGCTGTGCTTTGGTCGAAATCCAGACTGAAATGGCTCAAACAGATCATTGTCCTTCAAATGATCCTGGAGTTGAGATGCCACCACCCTCTCCATAATTTTTGAAATGAATGGTAAATTGGAGATGGGTCGATAGTTGTTGAGATCATCATGGTTCAGCCCAGGTTTTTTCAGGGTTGGTTTGACAATAGCAGTCTTCAATGAAGGAGGGATTTGACCAGTGATGAGCGAGGTGTTAATTATTGATGTTATTATTGAGATGATGGATGGTAGGTACATCTTGACCAGGCTTGTCGGAACAGGGTCCAACTGACAGGTGGAGGAGTTGCACTTGGTGATGAGACCAGAGATGTAACTTTCAGCAGGGAGACTGAATTCACTGAGTGCATTTATTGTAGGTGAGACCAACTCAATCAAGGAGCATGGGTATAGGTAGTGTGGTGGCTGCTGTATCCCAACTTATGGGTTGTAATGGGAGAACAGATGATTTGTAAATCCCAATTGATCAAGTATTCTGATACAACCCCAAAACAGAAAAAGTTGGGACGTTGTGTAAAATGTGAATAAAAACAGAATGTAATAATCTGCAAATCTCTTAAACTCATATTTAGTTGCAAAAAGGACGCAGACAATGTATCAAATGTTGAAAATGAGAAATTTGACTATTTCATGGAAAATATATGTTAATTTTGAATTTGATACCAGCAACATGTTTCAAAAAAAGCTGGGACGGGGGTAACAAAATTCTGGAAAAGAAAAAATGTTTCACAACTAATTAGGATAACTGGCAACAGGATTGGGTATGAAAAAGAGCATCCAAGAGAGGCAGGGTCTCTAAAGATGTAGGGGTATTTATCACTCTGTGCAAACCTGTGCACAAATGATGAAACAATGTCATTTTAATGCTTCTTAACATAAAATTGTGACGTATTTAGGGAGTTCATCATCTACAGGACGTAATATTGTTTAAACATTCAGAGAATCCAGAGAAATCTTTGCAAACAAGGGAAATAGCTGAAAAACAAATTGGATGGCCGTGGTCTTTTGGACCTCAGATGGCACTGCATCAACACCAGACCTGTTTCCAGACCTGTCATTGTATTAGCTCAGGACAACCTCTGATAACCATTGTCTATGTGCCCAGTTTGATACTCAATTCCAAAACTACAGCCAAAATTGTAACAGCTAAAATTGTATTGAGACATGATACAGAAAATACCACCCTCTTATCTGGGCCTGAGCTTGTTTAAAATGGACTGAGGTAACGTGGAAAAAGGTCCTGTGGTTAGACCAATCAAAATTTGCCATTCGTTTTGGAAATCATGGACTCACCTGGGCTAAAGAGGAGGGCCTATTCACGTATCCAACCTATCCAACTTGTTTTAGTGCTCAGTTCGAAACCAAACATCTATGACGGCGTGGAGGAGCATTAGTGCCAACAGCATGGGCATCTTGCACATTTGGCAAAGCACAATCAATTCTGAATGATGTATACAGGTTTTGATCAACATAATACTGCGATCCAGGCAATGTCTTTTACAGGGACGACCTTGAATATGTCAGGAAAACAATGCCAAAATGAATTCTGCACATATTTAAATAGTATTTCTCCATAGAGGAAGAGTCCAGGTGCTACGATGGCATGTCTGCAGTCCAGATTTGTCAAATTAGGTGCATAATGGAATAAAAAGCATTACTAAGAATACCCCATACTGTTGAGCAACTGAAATCCTATATCGGGGAGTAATGGGACAACATTTCATTCTCAAAACTGTAGCAAATGGTCTCCTCAGTTCCTAAACATTTACAAAATTGTGTTAAATGAAGAGGTGAAGCAGCACATTGGTAAACATGCTCCCATCCCAACTTTTTTTGGAACATGTTGCTGGCATCGAATTCAATAGGAACATATACCATATTTTACGGACTATAAGTCGCTCCTGAGTATAAGTCGCATCAGTCAAAAAATGCGTCATAAAACATATATAAGTCGCACCGGACTATAAGTCGCATTTATTTAGAAATGTATTTCACAAAATCCAAAACCAAAAACAGAGACTATGTAACTGGATTATTGAGGCCAAAAAGATTAATGAAGATGAAGGAGTGAAGGCAGCCAAGAGGAGGGCAGGAAGGTAATTGCAAAGCAAAAGATTCACTGAAAGAAAATGCCATGAGGTGCACCAAAATGTTACTAAAATGTGGAGAATACAATGCAATCAAGCATTTTGGGCGATGTGGAGTCACAAGCTGGCAGCAGATTAAATGCTCATGAGAGAGAAAAAGATGCAGTTTTAGACGTGACCGAAAAGATAGGCCTATAGGCCCAACGGTATTTGTAAAGCAATTTACAAAAGATTCACAGAACAAAAATGCTGATGTGGTACATGAAAATGTAGCTAAAAATGTGGAGAATGCAATGCAATCAAGCATTTTGGACGATGTGGAGATGCAAGCTGGCAGCAGATTAAATGCTCTAGAGAGAAAAAGATGCGGGTTTAAATTGACGTGCAGACCGAAGCTGCAGCAAGCAGGTGATATTTAGAAATGTATTTCACAAAATCCAAGACTAAGAACAGACAGACTATGTAACTGTACACAGTGAGGCCAAAAATATTGAGAATTCTACAGGGAATGTTAATGAAGAAGAAGGAGTGAATAGTGGCAAGAGGCAAGCCGAAGGCTGCTGACAAGGCCCGACGCTAATTGTAAAGCAATTTACAAAAAAATCACTGAACTCAAATGCTGATGTGGTACATGAAAATTTAGCTAAAAATGTGGAGAATGCAATACAATCAATCATTTTGTACGATATATTGGCACAGGCTGGCATACAGCAGAACAATTGCTTGGCTGGCCACCTCCGAGAGAGCGAGAGAAAAAAAGATGCACATTTAAAAGGGTCTAAATTCCAGCGCGGAATTGCGGGTAGGCCTATTGCGAATAAATTATTACTTATAATTATTACTTAAAAGTCCCGCAAATCTAGCCATCATAATGCGAGAGATTCCCACACATTTTACCCTGTACCCTGTCTGACATTAATATAATAATGGAGCGGCCTGAATGCGGGACTATTGACGGCCCAACTCTGACTTCAATTGAACCCCATGCAGAGACACACACGCGCGCGCAGGACCACTTTGGGGGTGCCTCTTTTTTCGTTGCTCTCTCTCTCTCTCTCAGCAGGATTTGTCACCGCTGAAGTCAAATTATACTGTAGCCTAGGTGCTTCAACATCAACCGCTATCGACAGGAAAGGAAAACAAACATTTAGCGATCAGGAACCGTCAGGAATTTTGCAAATACAGAAGCATGACCGCCTAGGCTATAACGTAGAGAACATGGATGACTTCTCTATTTGACGTTCGATTGCGGACGTGAACAGACAGCTACAGACACGGAGCGCACATTGTACGTGAAAGATAATTAGTAGCAAAACAGCGATCAAATATTACATGGCAGTGCGTTTTGTTTTCAAATGTTTTCATGCATGTCTAGATAACAGGTGAGGGATGTTTAGGAGACTCGTAAATCCTCAAATTTAGGCTGCGCAAAGCACAGCACCTTTATTTGGCCATGGCTTGTATTCGAGTCAGCTATAATATAGTCCTTATTTCTTGCGTTTTATTGTGAGACATAGGCCTACTTTTCGTTTGGAGCGGCATGGGTAGGCTATCAAAAGCAGATGTTTAATTTGAGATTTAATTTACGTTCGGACTGTTGATTATATTGCTAAATATCGGGACTGATGACCACTGAAATCTGTGGGGTATTTAATGGCTTACTATTAAGTTTCATAGTGTCGGGAATTTCGATTGCCATCCACTTATTGCGAGATAAGGTATCCGCGCTTTCATTCATTCGTGTGCTGTGCTGCAAGGGAAACCTTATTCCGTATAGCCAAAGATGTCTAAGATAGCCTAAATGTAGTTATTTTTTAAATTATGCATGATTTACTTTTTTATAAAATTCATAGGCTGATGCCTGGCAGCAACAATTGTGTTTAAATGTAGGCTTCAGCCTCTAGCTCAGAAGGGTGCGGCATGCGACTAGCTCGAGAGCAATGAGAGCAACGTGTTGGAGACTCATGGTGTAAATGACTTTTCATTGGCAACAATACCAACCAACAATATAAAATATTAAGAAGAGCTCTTTTATGAGTTAAATTGAAACAAAATTATTCTGGCTTTTATTTGTCCAAATCTGAGGCCAGGCTATAAATAGAATCCCTGCCATAATTTGACGATTTAGGTATGCGCGTGTGTTTCAGGGTAGTGCAAGCACTAATCTCTGACTGAGGGGCCGTGCACACGACGCCGGTTTTTGTGAAACCGGTGAGGTTTTGTTAACAGTTACGCCTTGCATGTACACGACGCCGGCAGTTTAGGAGACTGAAACCGATAGCTTTTGAAACCGCCGTCTAACTTTCGCCATGTAGACGCCTGTAGGTGCGAAGCCAGGAACTTTATGACGAGCTAGTAATCAAGGATCTTTGACACAGCCCCACCTCTCAACTCAGCCACGGCACTCGACCTGACATGTTGCTTGTCAAAACAAACCAAACCATTTATTTATCATATTAAAATGTTTTTCTTTCCCCTGTCATGATTTATGTGCACAATGTAGCCTATCAGCTTTTAGTGGCTAAGTTAGAAGCACACGTTAGCTTAACTTAGTTAAACATTAGCTTACTGCATGTAAGTGTTTTCTCCAGTGGTGCTCAGACCTAATGCAATGCGTAGGCAAAGCATTTGAAATTTCACATAGCAGTCACATACCTTGAAAATTAACTTTATTAGTTTAACAGTTGAATTGAAACCCGAATTGTCTGTAGTCTCCTTATTTCATGCGACTGCTTAACCAGAGCACTTATTAGACATTCTCTGGCTTAACAAACTGTTTCAACAATGTTTTCTTCTACGCGATTCACGCAAAATTATCGTGATGCTTCTGCACAGCGGCGCCATCGACTGGTCTGGCATATGCACTACAGCACATTTAGCCGGTTACACCTCTGTGTGTACACGCGAGGTTTTTTCTTGCCGGAGTCGTTAAAGGTGTGAAAGCGTAAGAGAAAATCCACCCGGCGGTGTCGTGTAAACGGCCTCTGAAAGTGCACAGGACTTGTGCATTTGAGAGCGCTCTCTCGCGGCTGTAGACGTAATGTTTCACGTAGGGTTCATGTCAGTTAATATAAATTAACATTTAAAAACATGTTCAATTATATATTTTTTCATATATAAGTCGCACCTGACTATAAGTCGCAGGACCAGCCAAACTATGAAAAAAAGTGCGACTTATAGTCCGGAAAATACGTTACTTTCCATGAAATAGTCCAAATTTTCATTTTCAACATTTGATATGTTGTCTATGTCCTAAGACTTCTTCTCTGTTTTGGGGTTGTATATTGGCAAATGAGTTAATGATTTTGATTGTTTCATGAATTGAAATTAAAGGGTTTTCCTGGAACAGTAGTATGTCATCTGCATAGAGGCTGATTTTATGATGCATATTTTTGGTCCTAAAGCCTGTGATGAGCGTATCTTGACGTATGGCTAAAGGTTCAATGAAAATAGTGAATAATTGAGGTGAGAGTGGGCATCCTTGTCTAGTCCCCCTGTGCAATGTGAAGCTTTGTGAGGATAGTCCATTGGTGGTGATAGTGGCTGACTGTGAGGTGTGTAATAGTTTAACCCAATTAATGAATGAGTCCCCTAAGCCAAACCGCTCTAATGTGGAAAACAGGAATTTCCAATTGACTCTGTCAAATGCTTTCTCGGCGTCTAATGTGACGACGACTGTGTTGTTTTTTTTTGGCTGTACATTGATATGTAATATTAAACAATCTGCGTGTATTACTTGCGGCTAGCCTGCCTTTAACAAAACCTGTTTGATCTGGATGAATTATGGATGGAATGACCTTTTATAATCTGATTGCTAGAGCTTTGGTGATGGTTTTGTTGTCTACATTGATTAATGAAATTGGTCTGTAACTCGATGGCAGGGTCGGATCCTTATTGGATTTGAGTAGGAGCGAAACTGAAGCTGTGTTAGAAGTTGCCGGAAGTCTAGAATTGTGTTTTGATTCGTTTATCATTCGGATGAAGTGGAGCCAACATTGACCAGAAGTCTTTATAGAACTCGGCAGGGAAGCTTTGTTGCTTTGTTATTTGGCATTGATTTAAGCGCAGCATGGAATTCATCTTGTGATTGGAATTTCTAATTAGTTTTTTTGGTCCTTGTCAATTTTGGGTAGATTAATGTTCTTGAGAAAGTGGTTAATTTCTTTGTTGTCTGGTTCTTTTTCTGATTAGTAGAGGCGGTTGTAAAACTGATTCAAGATTTGATTCATTTCAATTAGTTCTTTGCTTCTTTTTATTTGATTTGCCAAGTATTTGCCAGATTTATTGCTATGGTGAAAGTGTTCCTGTCTTAATCTGTGTATTTAAAAATTGGGTTTGTTTGTTAATTATTTCATTGAGTTGTGGTTTATATTTATCTCATTTATTCGAGTTTCGACTGTTGGATTGGTCATGGTAATGTTTTCGAGATGTTTGATTTTTTGTTCTAGTTGTGTTTCCTTTTCCTTTTCTATTTTTTTTTTTTGTGGACTGAAAATGATATAATTCCTCTGAGTACTGTTTTTCCTGTTTCCCACAGAAGAGAAGGCGATGACTCTGGAGAATCATTCATTTCTAGAAAGAATGCCCACTATAAGGGCGTCAAATTGTGGATCTTGGAGGAGAAGCGCCATCTGGGTGTTGTTTTGTGTGTACGGGTCCTTGTCCATTTAATTGTGACAGGGGCGTGGTCGCTTATGATAATCAGATGGATTGTTGACTGGGTGATATTGGAGATCAGGGAGCATAAGTATATATACTCTTTTGATCCCGTGAGGGAAATTTGGTCTTTGCATTTATCCCAATCTGTGAATTAGTGAAACACACTCAGCACACAGTGAAGACACAGTGAGGTGAAGCACACACTAATCCCGACGCAGTGAGCTGCCTGCAACAACAGCGGCGCTCGGGGAGCAGTGAGGGGTTAGGTGCCTTGCTCAAGGGCACTTCAGCCGCGCCTACTGGTCGGGGTTCGAACCGCCAACCCTCCGGTTACAAGTCCGAAGCGCTAACCAGTAACTGTGTTGAAATCTCCTGCAATTATTACTGGGCAATCGGTCAGGTTTGATATGGCAGAGAAAAAGGACTGGAAAAAAGTTGGATCGTCTGAGTTTGGACCATATATATTTCCTATTGTAATTGGGTTATTGTCTATTGAGATATTGATGATAATATAGCACCCTTCAGTGTCAGCGATAGTAGTGTTATGAGTAAATGAAATCTTTTTATGAATCAAGTATTCAGACTCCTCGTTGTTTTGTATTGTAATTTGCTAAAAAAATACCTGATTATACTGAGCTGATTTGATTCTGTTGCGATCAGATTCTGCCAGGTGAGTTTTTTTCAGGTGAATTTATTTAAATGGTCAAACACTTTGGCCCTCTTTGCCTGAGACCCGATACCACAAATATTCCATGTTAGGAGAGACAATGTGGACATACTGTAGGGTCATTCCATGTAAATTCAACAAGGGCCCATGCACTTAGGTCTCAAAAAATTCAGAAAAAATATTACCAGGTGTACCTATGTTACCCAGGAGACACTGTAAAATTACTTTTATGTAAGATCAGTACTTTCCAAGATACAGCCAGTTTGACAGTGAGAGGGGGGTGTCGATTTTGTTCAGCCTCTTTTTTTTGTCAAAGCATGCTGGTACATAAATAGGAATAGTATGTAGCAAAATTGTCACATTTGGTCTGGATGATCTTGCATGGTCATAGCTGTACCTCAAAGTTGATCGAAATGTTATTGGAGTTTTTGGCTGGGCTCTGTTTAGGCCTTCAGAAGACATATTTGTACTGAACATAGGCTGTTGATTTATTTTCCTTACTGAGATAAGTAGAAACACTCTCACAAAAAGCAATGAACAGAAAATAAATTCCTTCAGGGTCTGAACAGCAGACTTCACAAGATTTTTTATATTGTTTTCTTTATTCTCCATGATCCCTTATTTTAAAAACACCAATTTGACTTGTCTTATGCAAATCTTTCTTTTTTACTTTTTACTTTCCCTGAACATGGGCACCATTGAGATCAATATGTTTTGTATAGAGTTACCACAGGTTACTCTACACAACCACAGGTGGCACTGTGGTAGCTCTATCTAAAACATATTGATTGGGTCTAAAATAAATATAAAGCATTGTTTCATGGTGAAAGGTTGTTATTAAGGTTGTTGTTAATTAGCATAATTGTCAGTTAAAAAATTTGAGTAATGTGGTCAATTCTTTTAGTTTTCGTGAGAACCCAAGATGCTGCGTTTTGTATCATCTGAAGCTTTTTGATAGTCTTTTTAGGAAGGCCTGTAAAAAAGCCCAGTAATCAATCCTACTGGAGATAAATGCATGAATGAGTTTTTCTAAAGTATGTTTTGACATCAGCCCTCAAAGTTTGGTAATGTTTTTGATGTGGTAAAAAGCTGATTTAGTTATTACTTTCATGTGGCTGTTGAAACAATATCCTTTGCTTTGGACCCTTTTGTGTTATTTATGATAATTTAGCCAAGTAGGAGCATATAGAGGTTGAATAATAGTGGCCCTAAGATTCACACATGCTATATATTGTGTTTTAGAAGTCTAGGCTACCCAGATCTGCCACAATTTCATGTGTTAATACTTGCATTGATTTTTTGAAGCATATTACCCTGCAGAGTAAAACACATTGATAAGACCAGTACAATGCAGATATTGAGAGTTTGAGAATTGAGGGTTTGAGAATGGAATAAGAGTGTAGGGATTAGGGATCTAATTACCCATGATTACATGATAGTTTGTCCAAACTTGCTATATCTGTAGCAGGTATAAGGATGTGACCTTATATCTAAGACAGTCTTTGACATGAAACTTGCTGTGAGTGCTAAAAGCAATTTTCTGACATAATAGCATCAGGTTGCCTTGGCAACTCTGGCCTGCTGATTTACTTGACCCCCTCATCACTGCTTGCAGCCATATATTTTCAACACGCATCATTTGTTTATGTGAAAGTGAAAGACAATTTGCAACCCGCGAATGTCGCGTTTGTTTGTCTGTGCCACAAATTGTCATAACCGTACTATGACGTATGTGGAGAGCTCGCAGAGTGCTAATGCCTCTAATTAGCAAATGAATGCAGCGAAACCACGTCTGGCCAGGCCTGGCTTGAATATCCTTACTCAGTATTCGATGAAACCACTACTTTCAAACAAGAAAAATCACTCGTGATTGGCAGCAAAACCACACCTGGCCAGGCCAGGCTTGAATTTCCTTACTCAGTATTGGATGAAACCACAACTTTCAGACAAGAAAAATCACTCGTGATTGCTTGGTAAATCTGTCACTATACACGGGTTTCCCGTTTACCAACAAAATTAGATGCGCGCGCAGCCGTGAGGCAGAAGACGCTTGGTGGCCGTCCACAACGTTATAAACTTAACCTAAATAGTCGACTGCTGTAAGCTACAATCTGATTTTTTTGTATACCCCTGTTGTCTCAATGATAATAACATCTCATTTCAGACTATATTTCAAAGTTTGACGATCATTTGGATTATTAATATAACATCGTATTTTGTCATTTTTGGCGAAGACATGCATTCTGTTAGGGATATTGAACATATTTAACATTCTCTAACCATCGTGATTTCGAATTGGTGCAGTTTTCAGCACAAAAACTAATTTTATTCTTTTGCTCTTTTGCATTGCTCTATGCTGTTCTATGCTGCTTTCTGCCTCTTGGTTGCGCACGCATGTTTTCGTGACGTTCCATAGAAATCCATGTATTGGTCACCCTGGCTCATAATAAATGTAAACCCCAATAATAAAAATAATAATGCGTGTGTGTATGTGTTTTTATATATATATATATATATATATATATATATATATATATATATATATATATATACATACAGTGTATGTATATATATATATATATATTTTTATTTATTTTATTTTTTTATTCATATTTATTATGATGTATAGCCTATTCATGTCATTGTTATCCTATGTAGGCTACACTATTATTACCATCAAGGACATGAATGAATTTATAGAGGAAAGGAACATTTGCCAGGAACATGTTTATGCTAAGAAAGAGCTTTATTAAAGCAAACACACAACTATGTGCAAAGCGAGGATCTGCCCACACAACATATGGGTAGCTCATAAGCAGCCCAAAAGCTACAACTCCGTGAACTGGCTGTTTGCCGCCTCGGGGTTGTAAGTAACTGGCGGTTCTTTCTGGCAGGCAGTTCTGCATATATTTTTGTTGAATGAAGACAGTGATAAAGACAATCATTTATATATTTGCCTCTGAAATTCTCATTGTGTTGGTGTGAAGGGAAAATCCGAATCTAAACTTGAGTCTATCGACTGTTTTAAGTCAGGTTACATTATTGGAGCTTGCAGGGAACAGACATCTCACCCAGCATCATTTCTGCCTGTTGAGCGTATTGCTGGGAGTTGTGTGGTTAACACATCCACTGTTTAAGCAAGACCAAAGGCCACAGTCATGCCAGCATGCACAGTTCACTCCCCCTGCCAACCTGATTTGCATTTGTATAGCTCACAGCATTTTCATTTACATGTTAAAGCCTCCCTAGGAGGAGGGGGGTCATGGGGGTACGACTGCCAAGCAAGGCCCATGTCAATTTCTAACAATTCATGGCCGTTTTCGGCATTGCCTGCAAACTGCCGTGAATAGCCATTAACCTGACCTTCCACGACAATCTACAGTGCCGCATACTGACGTAAATCACACTTTTCATGCAGTGTTATCTGTGTTTGGATTGTTTTGTGTGTAGAACATGGCATTTCAAGGAGATCAGAAGGTGAAAATAGAGATTCTACGGTCATTAGGGACAGACCAACTCTTCTGCCTACTCTCTGATGCTGATGCAATTGTACTAATGAAGACGCTTGGCCTACTTCGCAACCTGCTGTCAACACGTGTGGTAAGTCATGTAGATTCATATATTCAGCGTCCTTTCACATGGTGGTTGCTATGCTAAATAATTGCGAGGTTGTTGCTAGGGTAATCACAATGGTTGCTAGGGCGTTGCTAGGGTACAAATGGTGGTTGGTATGTCAAATAAACCGGTTGCTATGCTGTTTGCTTGGGTAATCAAACCAGAGTTTCCGCTAGAAAAAAATGGTGCCGGTCAAAGTGACCGGCAGAGGTTTCGTTTTCTGGACATTTTGATGATATGCCGGTCAAATATCCTATTATCGCTTCTTAATTAGTCAAGTTGAGGAAAACTGGAGACAGGCTATGTAGCTTAACCCTTAGAACCCTAAGCTGTTTTTAGGGCATTTTCACTACCTTTATTCATAAGGATTTATTCTGGTCATTGTAAGTGCCACACACACATATTATATATTGTTTTTTTTCAGCAGAGTCTAGGCTATCCAGATCATTCCATGTATTAGTACTAGCATTGATTTTATTTAGATTTTTAAAGAATTAAAATATAAAAAGCGTATTATAAAAATTCTTATATTTCGACATGTATCTCACCACAGCAAGCTCATAGCTCTACATGCATTTCATGTGTGTGTAGGGCAGACTGTCCTGAATCGGGCAATATAATTGCCATGTTGGAGGGATACTCTGGGGCTGAGCAATTTACAGAAATATGTGGTGTGTGATTTACGGAAATAAATGCCATTTTTTTATTTAGTGATGAAAAATGACCTTTCTGCGCTCCATATCTGTGACACGAACTGATCTGACCTGACTTGACCCAAGGTTGCGTGTTATGCACTCATAATGATTCTCAACTTTTTACTGGATTGCCATGAACAAAGTAAAGGCAAAAAAGTTGTTTCTTTGTTGAACAAATTGGGATGCAATGTGAGCCGTGAATTGGATGCCATGCAGGAATTTGCTAGGATCTCAAAACCGGATAATGAACATGCTTTGCCATAGAGAAACACCCGATAGCGTTGGATTATAAACATGCTTTGCCACAAGAACAGACAAAAACGTGGGGTAAGTCCAGCTATATGAAGTTATTATTTTGCTGTCACTTCGTCTGTTTTATAACCCTGAATGATGTACTTGGTATCAAATGATAGCTCTGTGTCTCCTCCTTCATCTGACATGCGTGGCATATCTATCCGATCACGGGTCCGCGAGTAATTCAAACGAGAGTAATGGGTGTGCAGCGTTGGTTTGTGTACATGACATTATTTTGCAGTCACTTCATCTGTTTTTATAAGCCAGAAGGATCGATAAACATGGTACCAATGGATAGCCCTGTGTCCCCTCTATCATCTGATATGCTTGATCGTACAGACAAGTGTGTAGTCTCTTTGGAAAGCCCCACTTCTGCTCTGTCATGCAATAAAGGTTTCATCTCGCTGCGATGAACAGCAATGTAACAGAGAGAAAGGGTGTGTTTTTTGACGCACTTTGCGTCAATCGGGTTCTAAGGGTTAAAGAATGATATAATCAGGCTGAATAGAATGCAACATGTTCATTAGCCTAACTTACGTAAACATGCCTAACAAGATCTAGTATCAGTATGTATGTTTTCATGGACAGCAAGAGTCCGCTTCGTTCATCGTTTTAAAAAGGCTACGTTGTTTGTTGCTGCTACCCACGTTATCTCCAGTGGTTCCATTGTTTAACTTGCACAGATGCGAATCAATTTACCTTTTGAAAACACCAATCAGCACTCTGGAATCAAGCGTCCAAAGGAGACCACGCAGACAGAATTCGGCTAAACTGTTGTTCCTTTATTTACCGTATTGCAATGAAAACACAATCTAAACAATGGCTGAACTGAGTCTGAGTCAATGCAATAGGGTGAAGGCAATGTTACCAGCTGGTACCCTCGCTGAGATCGATCTGACCCTCCGCTGGCTAAGTTCTACCGTATATACGCCCTTGGCTGTCCCCGGAGCGCCTCCTCCCTGGGACGTCACCAGAACGCTGCTCAGCCAATTAATGTTCAGGGGACGTTTTACAATGGTGGAAACCACGTCCCCTTTTTACATTCTTACAGTGTCATTGCCACTATCTGGGCCTTCAGGTCCTTTTATGGTATTGTGTTAAACGCTCTTCTGTTGTTTGTTTCGACCAGCTGGCACTTCACCCTCACCCTGTGCTGACAGCCAACCCATCAATTCATAGCATGTACAATCATGCCCTCATAAAAGAGGAAGAACATGTCTGTATTGAAACTTATGCACGAGACAGAACATTAAAAGAGGACTAAGAAAAGAGGAAGAATCTGTTTGTATCTAAACTCATAAACCAGACAGAGCGAAAAGATAGAAGACTTATGACCTGGACATGACCCTCAGATCAACAGAAAAAGAGGAACAACATGAAGAAAGAAATATCATGAAAAGAGTGACATTATGAAGAGAGAAACTTGTAGAAGCGGAGAAACAATAATAGTACCCCTGATACACAATATTAATAAAGTAAATAGAATAGTTTGAATGCATTGATTACATTAACAATGAAAGTACCTGCGTTGTGCAGGTATTGTATTGTGTCTTGTGTATCTCAAGCAAGGAAACATTCCATAGGAAAACCCCGACATATTCCCTCCTTTGAGGCTAAAATAGCCTCACTATGCAGCAGAAGCAGATCTAAACATTTGGGCGTGCCGTGACCAAACACACCATCACGACACCCCGAATCTAGGTGCACACAAGCATGTTTTATCATCATCAGAAAAATATTACGTATGACAGTTGACTATGCAATGAGCTGTGTGACTAACTGGATCTGGGACGCTCGGACTTGGTGACAGGGAACCCGATTCTGTAGAACTTCCAATAGGCTGAGGCCCGAGACGGATTTTTCCCCTAGAAGCGACTATTATGCTAGTTGCTCTATACATCTATGTGGGTCGCAACGGCCATCCTGCCAAATTGGAATTTCGCAACGATTTCATGGGTCCACCCATCACTGGTTCTCGGGTCCAGTTCCTCTACGTCTATAAACTAAGCCCATGACTATACCTGGATATATATATATTTGTATCTCTGCTTGCGGGAGTATAGATTGGCCTTCTCGGCCTGCACACTTCAAACCTCCTCCCCTCGGTGTGTCCTTCACCCCTCTTTGATGTCATGGCCCCTTTCGGGCCATTGTGGGCGTCACCGGCCGCAAGTGCACGCCTCACTGGAGTAGGGGCATTGTGGCAGCGCCCTGCCTTAGGTTGCCCGGCTGGCCATATAGGGTCTTACCCGTCCTCAGGCGCTGCCTGGGCCACAAACTCCGCCACACCCACCGGTGGGCCGGGGTTGACACACAGCGGGTTGGAGTGGAGTCAATGTCATGTACACAATGACCTCCGAGCAAGCAATACTATCCAACTTTTCTGGATGTCCTTGCAGAGTGAGGGCTAGTCCTCTATAAACTTAAGTTACCTATGCAAAGCATTCCCAACTTCACCCTGTCTTATCGCACTATGGCTTCCCTGGGACGATAATTCGTGTCTGGCCCATCACCCGTGACTTTATCTTTTGCCTCTGTCACCCGAGCGTGCCCGTTCCTGTCTTGTGGGTTACTTATCAGTGTATCTGTGTGAGTGTAAGCAAGTGAGTCAGTGTTGTGTGTTAGGGATGGGCGACTCGCAGGACCCCATCCCTATACTTGCCAAATTGGAGGCGGAGGAAGGCCATCAGTCTCCTCCTCGCCTTCCCCAACCGAATCTCCTCTAGCTCTTCTTCCATTCCCTGGACCATGTATTATTGTTCAAGGGGGTTGAGAAGAGGGCGTAGCTGGTGGCCACCTGTTCTGATGAAGTCGACGTGTTCTTCCTCGTCGGTTGCTTCCAGTCTAGCGCTAGAGTTTTGTTCAAAGGTGTAGTAGTCAACCCCGTCGATGGTGTCACACGCTCTGTGGTGTGGGGATGGCGCTGCTTCCCCTTCTTCCCTTTGTGCCTCCGTCGGTACATCTTCAGCTTTGGTGCGACTTTCTCCTTCGGGCATGGGCATGATCAGAGGGTTGAAGGCGGAACTGGTCGCGGGGTCAGCAGAAGGGGTAGCTGCTGCGTCTCCGGATACCTGGGATTCGGGAGTGGCCTCAGCACTGGATGGCGGTGACCCACCTCTCCAACTCTGCCCTGGTTTGCTCCAATCATCCCCAGCACCTGCAGAAACAGATGAGGGAGGGAAAACACCATCTCTCCTAGGCACGCCAGGCCCAGGGCCATTATCAGGAGCCGGCAGCATACTCCCTGTCGCATCCCCACTCGTACTCGGTCTTCCTCCCGGTTCCCCACCACCATCATCCTCCCCAAGGGAGTCTGGTGGGGGCCCCGGTGGTCCCTGGCCTTCTTCGGTTGTCCCCCGACTCTTCTTCTCTGCGTGGCACCGCCCTGTAACGAGTTAAGGTGATACCACAAATCTGATCCTTCAACTCTTACCGCTCTCCGAGTGGCCTGGGTGACCTTATAGAGTCCCTCTGCTCTAGGGTCGAGGCATGACCTTTTGAACACCCTTAAGTACACCCAGTCTCCCACTCGTATGGGCCATTCTTCAGTCCTCTCCAGGATCCTTTCTCTGCTCATTTGTTCATTGAAGATTGCCCTGTGAACTTGAGAGTTGTTTAGTGTAACTGCTTATCTCGTCCTCTAGTATCTCTAGAGGGGGTTGTCTGTCCCCACTGATTCGTGGGGTGGGCAAGGCCCTTCCGGTCACCATTTTGTGTGGTGTCAAATGGGTTGTGCGATTCTTTTAGCAATGCATTTTCATCAGTACAATCGGCAGCGCATCCACCAAATTTAGGTATGAGCTAAGGCTGATCTTACAAATGTTGTTTTTCAATGTCTGGTTTATGGGGTTGACAACTCTCACTCTTCCTCCATCAGGCATTTCAGCGATAGCCGGGCCTTGATCCTGCACCTGACAGTGTGCCTTGCATTTGCAAATTGCCAGTAGTTTTTGTCGCATTATTGCAGCTAACAATAACTGAATTTGTTCCAGGTGTTGGGTGGGGCTACCATCCGATTTTCTTTTTTAAATCTCTCTGCTTCCACTGTGCGCCGTGCACGTGACAAACATTGTGGGCGTACGTGCCCCGGGCTACCCGAGGTCGCTTATTTGGTGTCCATATTTGGAGAATATCATTCGTTCCATGTCGGGCTCCAATTAGCCAATCTAGTAGACCTGTTGGATGTCTTTTGGTGGGGGCTCTGTCATCATCAGAGCCATCTCTAAGATGCGAAGAATTTACAGACTTCTTCAAAAACAAAGTAATTTCTATAAAGGAGGCTATTGGTAACATAGGTAATATGTTTCATAGTAGACCCAAAAACAGCCCCCCAAAATTAAGGTTCTTTAGCACTATTACTCAATCTGACCTTAGTAAAATTATAACTCAAACCGGCTCCTCAACATGTGCTTTGGATCCAATCCCTACTAGATTCCTCAAAAATGTACATGATAGCTTAGCTCCCTTTATTCTCAAGGTAATAAATACCTCATTAGAAACAGGTATATTTCCAACTGCTTTTAAAACCGCTGTTGTGAAACCTTTACTTAAAAAGTCGAATCTTGACCATACTAATCTGAGCAACTACAGGCCTATATCAAACCTACCGTTCCTGAGCAAAGTACTTGAAAAAGTCGTTTGTAATCAGTTAAATACCTTCCTCAATGAAAACAGTATCTTTGAAAAATTCCAATCAGGTTTTAGATCAAATCACAGCACAGAAACGGCTCTAGTAAAAATAGTCAATGATCTTAGACTGGCTACTGACACAAAGTCTCAATCCTTATTCTTCTAGATTTGAGTGCGGCATTTGACACCATTGATCATAGCATCCTAATTCACCGCCTTGCGAAGTGGGTGGGTCTCTCTGATAATGCTCTAAACTGGTTTCAAACCTACATTACTGGCAGAGATTTTTATATCAGTCAAGATCATGTGTCTGTAAAACATGACTTGCCTTTTGGTGTGGCCCAGGGGAGCTGTCTTGGTCCCCTGCTCTTTTCCCTATATATGCTTCCGTTGGGAAACATCATAAATCAGCATAATGTAAACTTCCACACCAAGCAGATGATACCCAATTGTATATTTCTGTGGAGCCAACTAACCCAGATGGCCTTTGCTCCCTCACTGCATGCCTAACCTCAATTAATCAGTGGATGAGCAACATTTTTTGAAACTTAATTATGACAAAACAGAGCTACTTTTGGTTGGACCAAAGCGAGACATTGTTCTTAGTAATCTGGGGAACTTGGCGCACCAGGTCAAACCAAAAGTAACAAGCCTCGGTGTCATCTTAGATGCAGAGTTAAGTTTTAAGCCCCATATCAGTAAAATTACTCAGGCAGCCTATTTCCACCTGAGAAACATTGCCAAAGTGCGGCCCTTTTTAACTCAACTAGATGCAGAAAAACTTCATGCCTTTATCACAAGCAGGTTAGACTACTGCAATTCACTTTTCACTGGTCTTCCCAAAAAACATCTAAAGAAATTGGCACTCATACAGAACTCTGTGGCTAGGCTTTTAACTAAGACCAAGAAGAGAGAACACATCACCCCTGTGTTGGCTGAACTGCACTGGCTCCCTGTTTCCTATAGAATTGATTTTAAGGTTATGTTAATTACTTACAAAGCTCTGAATGGCATAGCACCTTCATAAATCTCTGATCTTTTAATACCTTATCAATCACAAAGGAAACTTTAATCATCCAATTCAAAGATTCAAATCTTTTAATTGTACCCAAAGTGCTCCACAAGCAAAGTGGAGAAGCTGCTTTTATCCATTATGCCCCAAAACTATGGAACACCCTGCCTCTGTACATCAAGCAGGCGAGTTTTTTTTTTTTTTAAAGATATGAAAACATAAACATACCTGTATAGGAAAGCCTTGTTAACTCATCTTATCCTGTAGACTACTTTTTCAGATTATTCTACATCTGCTGAGCCAGTCTTGAATGTCTGTGTTGAATAATTAAAAGTTAAATAATTGCGACATATGTTAAGAACAAGCTAAGGCTGGCTGCTTGGAGTCCGCATCAACGGCGCCTAAGCATTTGTTAGCCTCGGCATTTGTCAGCAAAGCCTTTATATATCCATAGTAGTATAATAGTATTTCTGATATGTTGCTGATTGGATCATAAACGGCCACAACAATGAAGAAAAGTGAAAGTGATTGATAATGACTGACTGACTATTATTGTGTTACATGCTCCAAATGTAAAGCACTTTGAGCTGCCCCGCCATAAGTTTTTCCCACCTATATGTTTTTTATAGCTGTGTGATGGTTCTCTACCGCCTCGTTTCTGCTGCCAGCTACTTGGTGTTGTGGCCAGTCTGGTTTCTCTTCCTGCTGTGGGTAGGGGCCCCAGTCGCCCACTGTGTTGATTACTGCGTCCACCAAGGTCCCCTACCGCGGACAATGTACGGGGAGCTGGACTCGACTCCCTTTATATTCCTGGCCTTCTTCATCCTTAAAGCTCAGCCACCACCCTCTTTCTTCGTGTCGAGTGATACTTATGGTCCAACTCACGTTTTGTTCCCTCTGTTCCATATACCCTTATGGCCCTTTTGTTAAGTTTGTCTGGTGAATCGCCAGTCTTTCCCTATTACTGCTTTGGTTAGTCTGACGTGTCACTGTCGTCACTCCTTGTGTCCATAGGCGTGCCCAGTTCGAGTGGGTAAGCCTTTACTATTAGGTATTCCACCTTCTCTATCAGTCCTATATAATTATCGCTCTGGTGGACGTCGTTTATCTGGCCTTCCTTATCTCTTATGTATAACTGCCACTTATTGTCTCGTTGCATAAAGGTTATGGACCATGTATTATTCATGTATTATTGGTGGGGTCCTTTTCAGTGATTGTGGGACCCTTCATCTTGATTTGTGTTTCCATGCAGGCCTTGTGTTTCCATGCAGGCCTTCTCAAGGCAGGTCTCAAACTTGGTTTTGTTTATGCAAGTGTGTGTGTGTGTGTTCAGGCTGCCACTGCTGTGTGAAAACAAGAAGTCTGTCCTTCCTCTTTCTGCTAGGCAGTTAGCCAGTTATTTCCTGTTTTTTTTCTATTATGTCTGTGTTCAATGGTGCTCGCTTGTTTTATTTGGTTTGCGGTTATACTTATACTCTTATAAGCCTTAGCAATCTATATTTTATTCCTTTATCAAAGCAAGCACATTTATTTTGTTACACATATCACAACTATATTATGGCAAGACAACTGTAAGGCATCGGCAGTAATGGTTCCTTTTTAATTCTCCTTTTTTAGTTCTCCTACGCTTTCCCTCCTCAGGTGGGGAAAACAGTTGGTCAATGGCGGGCCTTGCGTTCACCTCGGTAACCCTGGCTACCTTCCCCTGTGCTGTGGCGCTCACGCTCACCAAAGTGCGTCTCCTCCTTCTCCCCTACCGTGCATTCCGATATAACTCTTTGGGACTTGTAATGTCGTGTCTGCACTTTTAACTGCCACTTCCTTTCTTATTTCTCTATTCAATTTTATAGCAAAGGGGTCAGAAAGCAAATCATAAGAGAAGGGACACGGCTCAGACTTAAGTAGCTCTATCAACACATCCAGGTCCAATGCATGTGATTTTTTCAGGCTCCCAATTAATGCTCCAGCAGCTGACTCTATCGATGGGCACGTTAGTCCCAGTTCCTGGATGCTGATGTCCCTGTCTCCTCCTCCAAGCTCCACAATCCTCAATGTATGTGTCTTACATGCATCAGTGTATCCTCACAGTCAACAAACAGTTTAAGATAAAAAAAATAATAATTATTCTACTTCAGCCCTCTGTGGGCTTGTCCTATTTTTTTTATTTTTTTCCACTCTGTGTGCTTAACTCGCAGCTAGTTTGTTACGACCTAGTCGCGCTATTCGTCTTTTCTATCCCACAGAGACCTTTCACATAAATACCTTACAGTATAGCAACCTGTTATCTGTTTGATATAACACCTTGCTATCTTTGTCATCAAGTCAAGTCTAGTCAAGTCAAGTCACATAAACACATAAAACGCTTTTGGAATCAACCTGTTCAACATAAAACGCTTTATCATATACTACAGTATAACAACCTTGTTATCTGTCTTCCCTGACCTTCAGAGGAATACCATATACTAGTGTAACACCTTGTTATCTGCCTTCCCTGACCTTCAGAGGAATACCATATGCTAGTATAACACCTTGTTATCTGCCTTCCCTGACCTTCAGAGGAATACCATATGCTAGTATAACACCTTGTTATCTGCCTTCCCTGACCTTCAGAGGAATACCATATGCTACAGTATAACACCTTGTTATCTATCTTCCCTGACCTTCAGAGGAATACCATATACTACAGTATAACACCTTGTTATCTGTAAACACACAAAAAAAAACTTTTGGAATCAATGGTTCAATACAAAAGCTTTTGGACTCAACAGTTCAACCCAATCTCCGTCCTTGTGTCTCCACTATTGTTTTGAGGACCTAGGCGAGGCCGCCCCGTCCCAAGGCTTACCCACTGGCGCCGACAGTAAGGTTCTCCCTATTTGTAAGCAAAATTGCCTACTTCGGGCCCTTGGAGACCCAAACTGCCGGAACCTGCTTCACCCAGGGCGGAACTGCCTCCCCCGGTAATCCTGTGTCAAATCTCGGTAGAACCTCAAAATCTGTCGTGGAAAATTCCACTCTCTTGTACTTTGTAGCAAATAGCACTCTGGAATCAATTTACCTTTTGAAAACACCAATCAGCACTCTGGAATCAATTTACCTTTTGAAAACACCAATCAGCACTCAGGAATCAAGCGTCCGAAGGAGACCACGCAGACAGAATTCAGCTAAACTGTTGTTCCTTTATTTACCGTATTGCAATGAAAACACAATCCAAACAATGGCTGAACTGAGTCTGAGTCAATGCAATAGGGTGAAGGCAATGTTACCAGCTGGTACCCTCGCTGAGATCGATCTGACCCTCCGCTGGCTAAGTTCTACCTGATACACGCCCTTGGCTGTCCCCGGAGCGCCTCCTCCCTGGGACGTCACCAGAACGCTGCTCAGCCAATTAATGCTCAGGCGACGTTTTACAATGGTGGAAACCACGTCCCCTTTTTACATTCTTACGTGTCATTGCCACTGTCTGGGCCTTCAGGTCCTTTTATGGTATTTGGTATTGTGTTAAACGCTCTTCTGTTGTTTGTTTCGACCAGCTGGAACTTCACCCTCACCCTGTGCTGACAGCCAACCCATCAATTCATAGCATGTACAATCATGCCCTCATAAAAGAGGAAGAACATGTCTGTATTGAAACTTATGCGCGAGACAGAACATTAAAAGAGGACTAAGAAAAGAGGAAGAATCTGTTTGTATCGAAACTCATAAACCAGACAGAACATCAGAAAGAAGACTATGACCTGAACATGGCCCTTGGATCAACAGAAAAAGAGGAACAACATGAAGAAAGAAATATCATGAAAAGAGTGACATTATGAAGAGAGAAACTTTGTGAAAAGGATAAACAATAATAGTATCCCTGATATACAATATTCATAAAGTAAATATAATAGTTTGAATGCATTGATTACATTAACACTGAAAGAATATGGTTTTTTATCAAAACTCATAAACCAGACAGAGCGAAAAGATAGAATTAGAAGAAAGAGGAAGAATATGTTTTTATCGAAACTCATAAACCAGACAGAGCGAAGAGATAGAATTAGAAGAAAGAGGAAGAATATGTTTTTATCGAAACTCATAAACCAGATAGAGCGAAAAGATAGAAGACTTATGACCTGGACATGACCCTCAGATCAACAGAAAAAGAGGAACAACATGAAGAACGAAATATCATGAAAAGAGTGACATTATGAAGAGAGAAAGTTGTAGAAGCGGAGAAACAATAATAGTACCCCTGATACACAATGTTAATAAAGTAAATAGAATAGTTTGAATGCATTGATTACATTAACAATGAGAGTACCTGCGTTGTGCAGGTATTGTATTGTGTCTTGTGTATCTCAAGCAAGGAAACATTTGATAGGAAAACCCTGACACTTTCCAAAGAGACTACACACTTGTCTGAAGTATGAAAATTTAAAAAAAAATCATAAAATTAAATCAAATTGTATCATATTTACAGTCTATACTTCTCTGCGTTCACCTGCGCACCCATTACTCTCGTTTGAATTACTCGCGAACCCGTGATCGCATCGATATGGCAAGCATATCAAATGAAAGAGGGGAAACAGGGCTATCCATTGGTACCATGTTTATCGATCCTTCTGGCTTATAAAAACAGACAAAGTGACTGCAAAATAATAACGTCATGTACACAAACCAACGCAGCACACCCATTACTCTTGTTTGAATTACTCGCGGACCTGTGATCGGATAGATATGCCACGCATGTCAGATAAAAGAGGAGACTCAGAGCTATCATTTGATACCAAGTACATCCTTCTGGTACGTCCTTCAGACGAAGTGACAGCAAAATAATAACTTCATATAGCTGGACTTACTCCACATTTTTGTCTGTTCTTGTGGCAAATTATGTTTATAATCCAACGCTATCGTGTGTTTCTCTATGGCAAAGCATGTTCATAATCCGGTTTTGAGATCCTAGCCAATTCCTGCATGGCATCCAATTCAAGGCTCACATTGCATCCCAATTTGTTCAACAAAGAAACATCTTTTTTGCCTTTACTTTGTTGATGGCAATGCAGTAAAAAGTTGAGAATCATTATGAGTGCATACATGCAGGCTAACACGCAACCTCGGGTCAAGTCAGGTCAGATCAGTTCGTGTCACAGATATGGAGCGCAGAAAGGTCCTTTTTCATCACTAAATAAAAAAATGGCATTTATTTCCGTAAATCACACACCACATATTTCTGTAAATTGCTCAGCCCGAGTATCCCTCCAACATGGCAATTATATTGCCCGATTCAGGACAGTCTGCCCTACACACACATGAAATGCACGTAGAGCTATGGGCTTGCTGTGGTGAGATACATTTCGAAATATAAGAATTTTTATAATACGCTTTTTATATTTTAATTCTTTAAAAATCAAAATAAAATCAATGCTAGTACTGATACATGAAATGGCAGATCTGGATAGCCTAGACTCTGCTGAAAAAAACAATATATAATATGTGTGTGTGGCACTTACAATGACCAGAATAAATCCTTATGAATAAAGGTAGTGAAAATGCCCTAAAAACAGCTTAGGGTTCTAAGGGTTAAAAGAAAGAACAAATATGTATCTTTATCTGGTATAAATCCCATTAGGATCATCAAGTGCCCACATGGTCATTTTGGGGTCCAAATATGGGGTTCCAAAAGAGTCACCTCTGCCATATAACAAATAATCCTGTTTAGAATAAATATGATCATTAATTGTGGTGCTAGGGCTACCCAAAAAGTGAAAAATCACACATGCCATCAACATTTTTTTGGACTTTGGTGACCCACCTCTCACCCAAACAGAATGTTGATTCTACAGGCTACAATGAACTACCACATCAGTTTTCAACCCTCTACCACTATTAGAACAGACGTTATGGGCTTCCAAAAATGGCAAAAGATGAAATGTGAAATTACAATGTGTCAATTAGGGCCGTGGCACCCGAAATTCAAATGGACGCCACAGGCAAACCGTTATTATTACCGAGATATTGACCTGAAACTTCAGATTCCTTTGTTTGGTAACATAAGACATATATTCCCCGCTTTTCAGCAAAATCTGAGTGGTGTCATGTACATGGGTGGCTTGGAGTTGGTGTGGAATGACCCAAACATATTATTCGTCAATTTAGACATTTTCAGACAA
Source organism: Alosa sapidissima (assembly GCF_018492685.1). Lineage (NCBI taxonomy): Eukaryota > Metazoa > Chordata > Actinopteri > Clupeiformes > Clupeidae > Alosa > Alosa sapidissima. Next base: position 7,625,901 of record NC_055958.1, read on the forward strand.
GATGAGGTTGAATTCAGTTTTGAAATAAACCTGCAAGTTGCTCTTTAAGATAGCTGGATGCGCCTTTCACTTTAAACCAGGGTTTTCTTGCCTGTATCATTTTTAGTAACATTAAAATAGCGATTTTTGATTATGCGTCTGACCACACCTATTTTTTTTTCCAAAGACACACCCGTGTGCGCAATGTTAAAGGAGCCGTATGTAAGAAAAATATTTCAATTAATCATAAAATGGCCCTGATATTTCACTAGACATGAAGAAATCATGTTCATTTCAAATACTTATATCACTGACAACAGTAGTCCGGCCAGGATATTGTCATTTAAAAAGTGGCAGTTGCAGCCCTCAACTGATGTTGATGTTGTGTTTTGTCATGTCATGTTGTGTTTTGGCCTGATGCGCCACCCTCCACCTATCTACTAATCACAAAGTCAGTAGTGTTTTGCCATCCGGGTTGGCAACCTCGAGTCAGGGGGGAGGGGGAGGGGATACACCGCTCTTCAGTATTTTGAAAGTGACTGCAGTACCAGTTTTGGCCACAATCTTACATATGGTTCCTTTAATTTGACAACTAGTGAACTCGAGTACTTGCCAGAAAAATCATCACATCATTGGGTGTTAGCAAGACTTGGCACCAAGATCCGCTGGGTGCTATAAGGGCCCTATGTGTTTTAGGCTGAAGTTGTCTAAGTGCAGATGGCGCTGAACTTGGCTTATCTATGTTCAATGGGTGGGGCTTAGCAATGGGTCAATTATACCAATATCTTTCGAAATTGAAATGAAGTTGTATGGACTGGACTATTAAAAAAAAAAAAAAACGGCGACGAAATTGTGAATTTCCAGAGTGTGTTATGTTACTCCACACTCAGCAATCGACTCCTACGGACTTTCCCCTGAAGATGGCAGCAAAGATGGCAACATTTCCGGAAAGGTACTGGCTTGATGAAATTCATTCTGGACTCTCTATCCGACCACATAAAGACCTCGGGATACTTCGGTTTGGCTTTAGGGACCCTCTACTCCCTAGCACGTAAGTGTAATGTTGTTTGGAACTGTAGAAGAGGTATAAAAATAGCGTTTTGTAGCGGCGAAATTAAATGCCCGGGTCACTTCCAGGCTAACGAGTTTTGACTAAAAACGCTAAAATCGAACTTTCTCAAAACACATCCGAATGACATGATTTGGATGTCAACTCAACGCATGTACTCCCAATCATCCGTAAATTGATCTAAAGTGCATTTTACTCCGGATAATTCCTTCAACACCAATAAACTCAGATGTTAACTCCAGACCCTGCATCAGTTTGGAAAGGCCTGCAGCAGACCACAAATTACAAGAAACCATCCCCCCCACCCTGCAGCAAATCCCAGACTGGCTGATGACCTGAATGACTTTCACTGCAGGTTTGAAACGCAAAAGTTTTCCTCTCATCACCCAGCCCTCTCTCCCCCCACCTGCGCTAACAATCTGTGAGAAGGATGTGTGCTCGCTCTTTCAGAAGCAGAAGATCAAGAAGGCTCCAGGACCTGATGGTGTGTCCCCCCTCTTGTCTGCATGTCTGTGCTGAACAGCTGGTGCCAATCTTCCGGCAGATCTTTATGTCCCCTGAGCTGTGTGAAATGCCCTGCTGCTTCAGAAGCTCCACCATCATCCAGTCTCCTAAAAACCCTCCCTCAAAGGATTAAATGACTACAGACCCGTCGCCCTGACGTCTGTGATCATGAAATCCTTTGAAAGACTGGTGTTGAGCCATCTGAAGGACATAACAGGACCGCTGCTGGACCCCCTGCAGTTTGCCCACAGGGCAAACAGGTCAGCGGATGATGCCATCAATATGGGACTGCAATTCATCCTGCACCACCTTGACTCCTCAGGGATATATGCCAGGATTCTGGTTTGTGGACCAGCATAGCAACCACTATAACTACCCTAGCAACAGCCTAGCAACCACCTGAAGTACCCTATCAACAACCTATCAACCACTTCCAAGATGACAACCTAGCAACCAACATAGCAACCAACATGATTACCCTAACAGCCAGCATAGCAACCACCATAACTACCCTACCAACAGCATAGCAACCACCTCAGGTACCCTAGCAACAGCCTAGCAACCATGTAAAATACCCTAGCAACAGACTAGCAACCTAGCTAAGTAACATGGTTATCATAGTCAACGTTGTTAGCATTGCTAGCATAACTACTAGCAAACAGTAGCTGAGTTAGCTAGGTAACATCAAAGATCCTTGATTACTAGCAAGATAGAGCAACGTAATTCGTTACTATGGGAGCAAAACGGGACAGTTCCGGTCTGCATAAGTGGGAGTGTCACCCTAGTCACTAAATAAACTTTCTCTCTTAATAAGCAATAACAACAGATAAACATAATTGTATTCACAGTATTATTGTCCATAATCATGTATGATAACAATGAATCATTCTTAAGGACATGATATGAATAATTTAATTAGTCATGTGAACCGAGCTAGCTAGCTAGCTAACGCTAGCTTAAAATGCTATACAAGTGGATGGTAGTAGCTATGGCAATACAGCTATGCGCTAACAAGTGACTAGTAGTTGAAGGACTTCGCTTAAACTTAATATACTGTTGTAAATTCGCTTGAGTATAAACTATCCACTTTAACTAATGTCAGTAGTGTTATTCAGCTAGTTGTCATTTCAAAGAAATGACACTTCTCCGTTTAAAATGTTACCTTAGCTAAGAGGCTAGCTAGCATGATAACAACCGGACAGTAACTGGCAGCAGCATGGTCTAATATTAAGTTATTTTATTACAAATCCGAACACTAAAAAATTACACTATTAGGCTTGAAATGATCCCAAACACTTACAGATTATGACACAATTTTCCAAAAAACCCTCAATAAATCCAGAAAGACAAAATGACAAATTTATTGGTAAAATTCCACAAGTCTCCATTGACATTAGTGCAGCAAGGGCTTACTCTGGTCTGCATAAAGGGGGATTTTCCCCCCTCCCCCTTGCAATAATCGAACGCGGAAATTGTTGAACGTTTGCGCCTCTCGCTCCGCTTGAACCCTCTCTGGTAACATGGTTATCATAATTAGCATTGTTAGCATAACTGCTAGCAAACATTAGCTAAGTTAGCTAAATAACAGTACAGTTAGCTTGTTTACATTGTATAGTTAGCTTTGTAACTAAGTTAGCTAAGTAACACTGTTAGCATAGTTAACTAATAGCAACAAATAATTTAACTATTTAAACTACCGTATATACCCGAATGTAAGACGACCCTGAATATAAGACGACCCCCCCCCCCCCCCATTTTCCAGACTTATTTTTGAAAAAAGAGATTTTTGTGGAAATAAATCTGGTTTTCAACAGAAAATAATTTTATTTGAAAATTCTAGTGATAATTCACTGGAAAAAAACATTTTAACACCATTCTTTAAATATTTGGATTCATTTGTCACAAAATAAAGTGCACTCTGTCAATGAATGAGTTCAAAAATGAATGAATGAGTGACAAAAATGAATAACCTTTCCTCAAAAATGCAATCATTATGTAGGCCTATGTATGTATGTAACTGTGAAGATAGATAGAAAATAACCATCAAACACATCTGACATTAAAGTCTTGAAACAAACCAAACTGTGGGGTTGCAATAAGAACAGCAGTGCAAATGGGTCTTTATGCTGCACATTAAACTAGGCCTATTCCTCACAGAGATCCCCTGCCTCGCTATGCACTCTCACTGTCATCATGATGCTCCACGAGCCCCTCCCACAGAATGTCATTTTCGCTCCCATCAAGGGCATTTGATATGCAGCATTTCTTAAATCCATGAATGATGCTCTCCTGGCTTATGGCATCCCATGCTTGGAGGATCCAAGTACAGAGCAGATGCACAGCTGGCTTCTGAAGTTTTCCAGTAGGCGTCAGTGAGTGATCGCCTGAGAGGAGCCACTCAGTGTACCTCTTGCGCAGATTATCCTTGAATGGCTTGTTGACGACTACATCCAATACCTGTAGCTGGCTTGTCATCCCCCCCGGTATGATCACTAGATCGCCGTTCATTTTCCGCAACTGAGTTTTGACAGGCTCTTTCAAGTGTCCGCGGAATGCATCCAAATTGAGCATATTTCTCTTCTTATGAAGCGCACCGCGGCGCCTGCCCCACACTACCTTGAGCCAGTCCACTACCAGGTCAGTGTCCATCCAGCCCTTTTCCTGGACACGTACGATAATGCCAGCTGGCATCGTCTCCTTTGGCATAGTCTTGCTATTCAAAATCACATAAGGTGGGAGTTTGGTCCCATCAGCGAGACACGCCAAGATTACAGTGATTCGGTTTTTTTTTTCATTTTCAGTAGATCACACAATGACTGATTTGTACCCTTCTTGGCAACAGTGACAGATGTTGGCATGTCAAAAAACACTAGTGTTTGGTCAGCATTCCCTATCTGATCCAGGGGGTATGAGTGAGTTTTCCTCAGTTTAAGCACATATCGCTGAAAAGACATCAACTTCTCCTCGAAGTCTGAGGGTAGGCGCTGGGCCAAGCTTGTTCTTCGACGCAGTGTCAGCCCTTTGGGCCGTATCATTCGTGTACACCACCCAGTGCTGGCTTTGAATTCATTTGTCTGTATGTTCAGCTCCTTGGCTATCTCCAGAGCCCTCAGCCGAATGATTTCTCTTGTGATTGGCATCGCATCCCAACGTTTTTCTATCACATATTCATAGACTCTATCATCAAGTTCTGCAAACTTGCCACTTTGAGGTCTACGGAAAGCTTTCCTTTGGCTGTTGGCATTTTTTAGTTGTTCTTTTTGACCTCGCCACCTCCGAACGTTACATTCTGTGACTCCAAATCTTTTGGCAGCTTTACAATTATTAGATGATTCCGCCTCATTCACGACCATAATTTTAAAGTTGGCGTCATAACTGTTTCGAACGTGTTGGTTTATTTGACCAACTTTTGAAATGCTTTTCTCAAGATGATCTCTTGACCTCTCCATGGCGGCACTTTACTGCTTATTTAATTCATAACATTGTCACTAATTAGCCTATCGTGTTGGCGCCCTCTACTGTTTTCCCCTGCTTTCTCCCTTTTTTGATTTTGTCTATATCACGAAAATAAGACGACCCCCCATTTTCCAGCCTATTTTTAGGACAAAAACCTTGTCTTATATTCGGGTATATACGGTACTCAACTATTTAACTCTACAACCGTTCCAACTTTCGGTTATCATCAACTATGCTTCCATATTAACTATATTAAACCACCACCTACCTAGCAACCAACATAGCAACCATTGAAATAAAGCATCTACCTCAATTTTCATAGCAACACACTTGATTACCCTAGCAACTGTCATAGAAACAGCTTTATTTAGCATTGCAACAACCATGTCTAACTAAGCAAAACCATTGTAACTATCTCTACATTATCTGTTTTAACACTATATTTTACATCATATGTTTTGCATTTTCATGTACTGGTAATTCCTTGGAATTGCATTTCTAGTTCAATTTCGATTTAATTTCAATTTAATTTCACTTATAGAGCGCCAAAACATTACACGTCTCATGGCACTTTACAGAGTCTTAAAACATTCAAAGAGAGCCCATGAGTAACAGGGGTGAGGAAAAACTCCCTAGAATTGGAGATACATATAGAAAGAAACCTCCGGCAGATGTACGACTCAAGGGCCTGACCTATCTGCCTAGGGTCAGTTACAGGGCAGTAAGGTCTGTATACATGATAAGTGAGAGGTTAGTTAGGTTTAGAGAAAGTTCTTATTCTTCTAACAACACATTTAATGCAGCTTCAACGCTTAACGTAGAAACGGGTATGCCTTTAACTAGAAAATTTAATTCCAGGGAATTACCATTGCATGAAAATGCCAAAAAGCTGTTGTGTATTACATTATATTACTTATAATACTTGTATGATTATTCAGATTACATAGACTTACAGTATTCTTGAAAACCACTTGCTTGTTTAGATGTTAGCTTAGAGTATAAAATTCTTTGTTTTAATACAGTAGAATGATACTCAGAATACACTAATTAACACCTAACAACCAATGTAAGCTTGAAGTAAAATAATTCACAGTTGTGTATATATATACCGAACTTGATAATGCCAACCATATTATCCTAAGACAGATCTATTTATCAGTGGTAATACTGAACTGGCAGCAAGAGCTAGAGGTCTCAGTTAATTGTAATAGGTCACTTTTGATGGTGATATAGACTGAAGAATAAGATTCAGCCCTTCAGATGATCAGTTTTAGACAGAACTTAGGTTAGAATCTTAATTTTCACACAGCACAGCTCAGGTCTAAAAACAGAGGTCTAACAGCACAGCTAAGTTTCACAGATGTCACAGCACAGGTATGATTCAAATGTATGCATGCTTCATATAGTTGTCGGCATAGTCCTCCTGCAACAATATAATACTCAGAATGTCTTTGTGTAGATCTCAGATCTACGTCTCAGTATAGTTCAAAGGTATGTGCAGATATGTTGAGATATGGTCACATGTTTTTAGGAATGAATGTTAGTGTTAATGTCAGCGATGTATGGTTGGCGGGATGTGCACACACGTCAGGACAGGCACACACGTAATGTAATACACGTCATCACCACACTGGTCTGGTCTGGTCTGGTCTGGAACCTAAAACACAAAAGCAAACAAGTTAGAGTTATACCAAAAACAAGGAATGTGTACAATTGTTCAATACAACTTAGATATTTAAGTGAGGTTGTTGCACCATAAATCTGTAATGGTAGTTAAATATACTAGCCTATAGTGTTCAACATTTTGTGTTTTATTTATTTCAGTTTAAGGATAGTTGATAGCCAAACAGTTTAAAGTAAACAGCTTAGAACACTTTGTAGGCAAAGGGTGTGTTGTTGCTGTTGATAATCATAAACTGAGTCTTAAGGATGGACCGTTCTGATATTAAGTATCTTGATAACCAATTACACTATAGCTTGTACAGCTTGCTAGGTCTGTCATCCACATTTTTTCTACAGATTACGATGTAGGCCTACTCTAGGATGTACTACAACTGGGAAGCTTGATTCATGTGCCAGGCTACGCTTTAATTTATAGGCCAGAATAATGCAGAAATGAGTAGCCTAGGCCAAGTAAACATACTCTGTAGCCTATGTTGACAACACAAATGTTATACCTCAACTTCTGTAGTGTGTTTTAACAATACTTTGGTCATATGGTCCATTTCCAAACAGTATGGCTTTCATCAGGTCCCTTTCCACAGGTGTATTTAATCAAGAGCCAGATAGTATCCATACAATATGATCCGTACTTTATCTGGTTAACGTTAACATTAGTTAAAACGCTGCTGGTTAGTGAGCAAATGTAACGTTAATGTCAGTACTTAGCGGGGAGCAACGTTAGGTTTGATTGTCGTTAGCTAACGTTATCGAAACCTACAGCTAACCGGTCAATTTAAAGTTGACGACAAATTAACCTTGATTAGGTGGGTTTCCTTACATAATAAATATCAACGGATAGGGTAAGTGCTAACGTTAACTGTTCCCCTAACGTTAGAACTACCGTAACGTTATAACGTTAGTTTGGCTATTTGTGACCTATCATTTCATACATAGCCTATAGTATAGAATGCTACATAACATAGCATAGCATGACATACATGAGTCAAATACCAAAAATCAGACCACTTACCTTGTCTGTAATTAGAGAAATGTGCCTGAAGGAGAGTTTTACGAGTAAGTAAAGTATCACGGCAGGCAATAAGACGTCGATAACGTTCAGAAGATTCACAGAGATTGACAAGAGGTGAGTGGGAGAGAGAGTGGGGGTGGGATCCAGAAAGGACCACAGGGCGGGAATCGAACCCGGGTTGCCGGTGTACGGTGCAGGTGCAGTTTTATACTTTTTAAACTATGAATTAAAAACTCATTAACATTTCCCCATAGACTTAACATTGGCCATTATGACATCACGATAGCAAAATAGAATCTAATCTAGGCCACCTGCGCCAACTTTCTCAGGCTTTAAAGTGGAAATGAAGCAGTCAAATAAAACAGATGTCTATAGCACTAGTTAAATATTTAAATATACCATCAATACAAATAAAGTCAGATAGATAGATAGATAGATAGATAGATAGATAGATAGATAGATAGATAGATAGATCGATCGATACTTTATTGATCCCCAAGGGGGAATGGTCTCAGTAGCATACAGACATCACACACATATGTGACCAGATGTGGGAAAACCAGGCACATGTCTCCCCAGAGACATGTTGAGTTATTCACAGATTCTGAAAGTGTAGTTTCAAAGCTATCCAATGATTTCTCACTTTGAATATTTGAATAAGTTGTGGTCATTTTAATGTATACCCCTCTGAAAACCTTTTACTGAGAAAACTGGCCTAATAGATTTGCAAATTCTCACCTCACCTGAGTCAAAGGAAAGACAATTGTGCTCATTTGCATCTCATTGAGATAAGCCCTCCTCTACAGATGTCACACTGTGACATCTGGTATCTGTAGCCCTTCCCCCTACAGGTGTCACTGTGACACCTGGATCTGCTAGCCTGCAGGGCAGAAAGAATTGTAGTGTTGTTAATATTGATGTAGTGTTATTTTCATTAGGCACTTCACTGGACTTAGAAATAGAAGGTACTTTATTGAAATGGAAATGCTTTTATTACAAAAGGCCCTGAATAGCATGCATTAATACACAGGGTAAGATGTTACAATCCCATAATCCAAGGTATAAACCACATCTAGTTCCCAATAGAAGACCCAATAACATACACATACAACAAGCAGGATTGCAAAATGAAAGTCAATATGAATCCAATAGAAAAAAGGATAAAGATCCTATACACTAGACAATAAGAATAAAGATACTATGAAAAAGATACTAAATTACAAACAAGGTCCACATGTGTGAGGCTGTGTGATGAGTGTGATAAGGGTGACAGGGCAGGGACTGACCCTGTGGTACAGGAGAGTTCAGGTATTATTTGGTAAAGTGCAAAAAAGTAAGGCAAGACAGTGCAGTTTTAAGTCAGTTGACTTTGGAGGCAACACAATAAGTCAGAACTAGAGTTAAGTGAATTTAGTCCAGGCTGTTGGAGGGAGGGAGAGGCTGTGCATAAAGGCTAACATAGCAAGGAAAGACTGTAAACAGGGGGCAGAACCTCTGAATTGCGCAGTAACTGAAATTCCACATGTTCTGCATCACAGTGACTTTTTGCAAGGACCACACATGGTCTCTTGGCATCAAAGCTGTAAGCAAATAACAGGACATTTTTTCTCATAAAACACCATCATCAACCAATTATTTTTTTATATGAACACAATGTGAAAGTTTCAATATAAATACCTGAAGTGCTGATAACTCTTGATCTTTGGAAGCCTTCTGAAGTAGGGACTCAGATGCTTCTGCCAGTCAAAGTTCTTGACAAACACTCTGCCATCTGCCGTTCCAACAAGCTGTGGGATATTGAGGTGACTCTCAGGAGAGCTGTTTTCCACTAGGCCTACCTGATGACAGCAAGAGCCGCAATGTAAAAAAAAAACAGAAGAAGAAATAATATCTTAAGCTAAACGTTTCATTGAAGCAGAACAGAGAGCAGCACTGAAGCGTCACATTCAATTCAGGCAATGCTAACAGGCCCCTTTGCACCTTACTCTGGATGTATTCATACAAACTATCCTCCAATAGGCTAGGTGTTAAATCATTAGCATCAGTCCATTCAAGCAATTCAAGCATTATTCAAATTAATAGCAGATGCTCACATTACTAGCCAAAAACCTCCCATTACAGCTTAGTTTCGATGTGCATCATTTTAAACTACAGTACTGAGCTAGCTAATAACAACAATAACTAGCTAATAACAATGTAGCAGTAGCTAGCTAGCAAGCAATGTAGCAGGGATTGCAATGTAACAGGGACTTACGCTATGAGAAACTGAAAAGTATTCCGGCAGACTTCATTGCGTCCGATGAAATACGTGGTCTGTGGGGACTTTCTTTTCGTCTGCGGCTTTTTGGTGGATGTAGTCATCTCCGAAGTAACTGTACGTCTGTTTGCCTCAAGATGGCCAATGATTTGCATGTCCTAGCTACCACTATCTCTCGGCAGCTATAGAATCACTCCGTATTTTGTACATAAGCTCTGGAGAAAGTTTGTGGCTACACGAATGTCTGCCAAGGAGAGTTCCGGGGTCGCTGTATATTAAGTAGCCATGTGTATCACTTGTGTTACTTCTGATTGGCCGACAGAACAAAAGAGCACTAATGGTCACGCCCAATTCAAACGCTGGTTTACTTCCTGAAACTTAAAATAATCACGTTTAAAGCAACCAATGCTGTTATCTGAAACATGTAATTGCTTCTTTAGGACTTCAACTTGCACATTCTGCAAAAAAACGAAAATAACTCATTTTGAAAAAAAAATCTTCAAAGTCGTTTTTCGCGACTTGCGTCTCTGCGACTTGCGCCTGGTTTTCCCATGCCTGGTCACATATTCACTAACAGCAGAAAAAAGTAATTAAAAGTATATAATATAAAAAACACTGCTATGCAGTATGTCATGCAGTTAATCAGATACTGTGCAGAGTTGGAAAGTTAGGTCAACTTAGAAACTGTTTCTCGTTGTTGAGTTGCCTGATGGTAAGGTAGAGCCGTAGCTTACACCTGCAGGAGCCCTTGCTTGGTCACCTGTGCTGCTCAAACGCACACTTCGCTCCTTTCATCCATACGACGCAGTTCCCATTTCTGCAAACCATACATAATTACAAGGAAAAATATTACCACACGAGGGAAATCAGTGTGGTGTCCATTAAGATATGAATCTAGCGTACACATTTCCACGAATCACGGATGTATTGATCACATAAATTAGGAAATATTAGAGAGGACTATGATGTTGAACTGCATGCCAATGCCATTTAACCCATCTTATCTGACAGAAGATCTGCATTGTCTATAGTGAGGTAATGTAGTTTACATTGCAAAAATATCACCATGCATTCATAACCTCGTGATTCAGTGAGAGTGATCCCAAAACATCGGAAAGTATGTCTTTGTCACATTTCTGTATTACATTTTGTCAAGAGGAAAAATCAATAGCAAACTGTTCCCAACTGAACAGTGCTTATAGCTCTGTGAACGCTCCTGGCTGCGCTGGCAAATCAAAAATAAGCACGCCTGTTGTTAAAGGGAATGTGAGATGACGCTCTGATTGGTTTATTGCACGTTATGCCCATACAGTTTATCATTTTCAATTTTCATACAGTAATATCAAAGATTGCTCCTTCTCAGCTCTCTGGTAATATTCTATTCACAAAATACAACCAATAGTACGGTTATGTTAAATCTTACTTGTGAAAAGTAAATCCCCCGAGTATGGTCCGCCGATTTGAGAAGGAACATGCTGCACAGTGCTGTTATCTTGTGTCTTCTGCTGCAACGCAACGAGGAGTATGACCGGTCTAAGATGGCGGCCGCATTTCTTGTTTCCAGCAGCCAATGCGGAGTCTATGTATATTATGTCTATGATTCCAACTGTCTGTTGTCATCAACTATGACTCGCGCCAACTGTTTCCTCTGCCCACGACTGTTTCAAAATAAAAGTCCTCACTACAATAATTCACTATTAAATAATTTAACCATTTAAACTACTCAACTATTGAACTGTTCAGCCATTCCAACTGTCAATTGTCATCAACTATGACTCCTGCCAACCGTTTCAAAATAAAAATCCTCACTACAATAATTCACTATTAAATAATTTAACTATTTAAACTATCAAACTATTTAACTGTTCAGCCATTCCAACTGTCAGTTGTCATCACCTATGACTCCTGCCAACTGTTTGCTCTTCCCACAACTGTTTCAAAATAAAAATCCTCACTACAAGAATTTATTATTAAATAATTTAACCATTTAAACTACTCAGCTATTTAACTGTTCAGCCATTCCAACTGTCAGTTATCATCGACTATGCCTCCAGCCAATTATATTAAACCACCACCTACCTAACAACCAATAAGGCAACCATTGAAATAAAGCATCAATGTCAGTTTCATAACAACCAACATGATTACCCTAGCAACCATCATAGAAACAGCTTTATTTAGCATTGCAACAACCATGTATACCTAAGCAAAACCATTGTAACTATCTCTACACTATGTTTTAACACTGTATATTTTACATCATATGCTTTTTCATGCACTGGTAATTCATCGGAATTACATTTTCTAGTTCTATGTCTTTTATTTTGTCTTTTTAATTATTCTTTATTTTTTAAATTATTTTACCTAGTGCGTTTTATGTTTTCTTTTTTATTATGATCTTTACCTTTTAAACTATTCTTTGACTCTTTCTCTTCTTTGCTTTTATTTGCTGTTACTGTTTGCTTTTGTTTATGTAAAGCCTGACTTGACTTGACTGACTCAGCTCAGATTTTAATATAACATGTCTCAGTAGCACTAGCCGAGCACATGAAGAATTGTGCCAGTAGCATCGCCGGTTCGAGTCCGGCTTGATGCTTCGACTGCCGTGGTGGCCATCGTCACGCGGTCTCCCGTTTGAGGGGTAGCTGTGGCCTACTGGTTAGCGCTTCAGCCAGAGGGTTGCTGGTTCAAACCCCGACCAGTAGGCACGGCTGAAGTGCCCTTGAGCAAGGCACCTAACCCCTTACTGCTCCCCGAGCGCCACTGTTGTTGCAGGCAGCTCACTGCGCCGGGATTAGTGTGTGCTTCACCTCACTGCGTGTTCACTGTGTGCTGAGTGTGTTTCACTAATTCACAGAATGGGATAAATGCAGAGACCAAATTTCCCTCACGGGATCAAAAGAGTATATATACTTATCTTCAAAATCTATTGTAGCCTATTCATTCTTCTGTTTAACAAAGATCTCAATGATTAATTACTTTTTGCTCTGCCGTTTACCATACACAAAAACTATTGTGTTTCCTGAATTCAGACATTCAAACATTCATTTAAAAGAAAAGCATGTAAATATGTTCTCCTTTTACCTACCAGTGTATGAGTTGCATGAGGATAACCCAGAAACAGAATTCCCAAAACAATGCCACCCAAATAATTGCTGCTGTTTTGGGAAGTATTTTTAATGCAAACATCATGCAACCATGTTGAGTACAGCAATGAAGCCAGAGTAAAGCAGTCCTCTGATGTACATTTTTTTCACTAAACATTTTTTGTAAACAATGCACAGACAACATTGACTGCTTTACTCTTTTGTGATATGATAGTAATTGTACAGTATATATGGGAGGGGGTGGTCAACGAAGTTTGAGAAAGGCTGCTCTACTCTGGAGACATACATTTACACCTTTCCAAAATTCTTGTCTTCCAGCACATAGACCAGATTATGAGCTCACATGGAAAACAAATTATGCAGGCAGTGACACTCATCCTAGAGGGCGACCACAGTATGGAGATCAAGGAGCAGGTAGGTCATTCTCTTCCATCACCCATACAAAATCAAAATGATCACATCCATTTGATAGATAGATAGATACTTTATTGATCCCCAAGGGGAAATTCAAGGGGTAAAAATTGTGTGTAAAAATTGTAGTATTTTCATCTACAGCTATTTCACAGGAGTAGGAGTATGTACAGTTTGGTTCTGTTGAAGGGTCAGCTACTTTTTTTTATTTGCCAGTTAAAATATAATGGGCTATTTAAAAAAAAAGTTTTCCCTTGGGGCATGGTCCCCTGGACCCATTGCTTTCCTCAGGTTCGAAATGTCATGCTTCCTACTGTTTCACTCTCCAACCACCACTGGTAAGACCACAGTAGGATTCATAATTATGGGAGGAGAATCATAAGAATCAGCTGATTATGCATTCCTGTGTATGAATAAAAAGTGCAGGTGACAAAGCCTGAAGTGCAGGTGACAAAATCTGTTTTGCTGTGAAGTAAGTAAACTTAGCTATCTTTTGAGACTGGATTGGATTGTGAAATATAGATAGATAGATAGATAGATAGATAGATATAAGTAGATTTTTGTTTAAATCTTCTTTTAGGGCTGTGTATTGGCAAGAATCTGATGATGTTGCACATATATGCAAGGCGATATTATATTGCGATTATTTTATATAATTTTAGAAAAACTGTGACTGTATTAGGAAGATCCCCATGTGCCTAAAATTTCAATATGTTTTTTACGGAGTGTCTATTTACACCCCTGGTACGAATAGCTTTGGCCACACAGCTGAACTATTCACACCCTTTGACATAACAACAAAGTTGCTCGCGTGCACAAAAAACATGGTGGACATTTGCTTTTTCATCAGCAGAAAGTGAAGAATTCGGAAAGGTTTCGGCACTAATATCTGTTCAAATTAAGTGTTAGATGGAAAATGTGTTTTTTATTTTCATAATCTTTGTTCAGTGAACACATACAACCGACAGTTTGTTAGTTAACAGAAATTTCGTGATTATGATTTGGGTTTATGATGGGGTTTGATTCCCTCAGATGTCCCCCAGACAGGCCAACCCAATACAAAAGGCAAAACACAAATGCAGAAGCCTCAACACAAATGCAAAAGCTACAACACAAATTGCAATAGCCACAATAACAAATACAAAATCTACAACACCGAGACAAAATCTACTGCACAAATGCAAAAGCCACAACTCAAAAGCAAATTAATCCACAATGGAAGTTAGCAGTCTGTCTACTACCAAAGACATTACATTACATTACATTACATTACATTTAGCAGACACTTTTTGACCAAAGTGACTTACATATGTCAGCTATATTACAAGGGATCACATTGTCCCCAGAGCAACTTGGGGTTAAGTGCCTTGCTCAAGGGCACAACGGTGGAAGCCGGGAATTGAACCGGCAACTTTCAGGCTACTGCACGCTAGCCCAGCTCCTTAACCACTACACTACCACCGCCCAAAGACTCTCGACAGCTTTGCCTCTCTCTAAAATCTTTGCTACTACTGTCCTAGTTGCCGGGGTGACCACTATTTGGAGCGCTTTGGGTTGCACTCTGCATGTTAAATGCGCTATACAAATAAAACTGACTTGACTTGACTATTTAGGAGTAGCTATACTACCAGCATTAGCCAATAACGTTAGCAGTTCACCTGCTTTCTAGCTGACAGAAAACAAACCTACGTAATGCATTGGTTTTGTTTCTCTTCTAAAGCTAACCCGCCCTCCCAGAAGCAATAATAAAATAGGAAATTCCCCGATGGGCATCTGCAAAGTCCTTTAAGGCAAGTCTTGCCACTCTTCTTCTCTTCTCTTCTTGCTAATGTCTCTGGGCAGGTGTGTCTGTGTTTAAATGACAGACACACTGAATTGAACAGTATAAATACTGTATATTCCCCCAATTCACTCAAATAAGGCTAAAAAGCACATGAGCACATTAACTTGCTCATTGTGTATGCACCAACATTTGCAGCATGGCTATGACCATGATGATTATGTACATTACAGGAAGGGGTGGATTAGACAACTGCCAACTTTACAAACTATGCCTGTACATTTCTATGGAGGATAGCACCATAGGTGTCACCAGTGAATAAAATAGTATGTGAATCAAACAAGTGCTGAGCAGAGCCAGGGCAGCAATGAGACATTTATGAGATGAGAGACATAACATGGCAGGGAAACTCACCAATATTCATTTCTGGATTTAATGTTTAGGTTAGTGTGTACACTTGTTTATAGCCTGTTAAGCCTACATCCAGCAGTTGTCATCCCAAAAACATGAAAAGAAGATTTGTGGACTTAAAACAAATTACATTTACTAGCTAGTTGTGTGCACTAGAAATCAAGCAAATGTTAGAATAACAAACATTATTTTATGTAGACCTGTATAGTAAATGCAAGACAGAGACTGTCAGCTGAGAAAAAAAGACATTCTGACGCTCTGTACGAGTTAACCTTAAGGGCCTTATCTTGGTTACACATGGGGCCTTATTTTAGTGATTTAAAACACACGGTCTGAAACGGATGCTTTAAATACGTTGTAACGGTGGCCTCTGACACAAGAAAAGAAAATTATTATGTTGGGCGCCAGGCAGCATTAAAACTGCCGTGTCAGTATTAAGACCCCGTCACCCTTCCCGTTTTAAAGTTGACAAGAAAAGAAACACAACACAGTATATGGTTTTCAAGCAGGTGATGCAGTATATTAAACAAAATGTCATTCAGTTCAGGACGTCGGCGACGTCGACAACAGTTCATTAGAAGCTAGATTCAACAAAACGCTACGTCTATGGCAACGCACACAAACAAAACAATAACCAAAAAACAAACCAATGAAAACGAGCGGCCTAAGAGTATGGAGTAAAATAGGGTCATTAATATTGAGAGGTTGTGTAAAGATGTTCACATGTGTAATAAAGTTTTGCTGCTGTGCAAAAGGAGTTCTGAATGTGCAAAGACATTTCGTACCTGTAGAAATATTTTGTAGTGTGAAAAAAATATGTACCTGTAGAAATAGTATGTACTTGTGTGAAAGAAATGTGTATCTGTAGAAATGTTTTCTACATATGTGGGGGGGGAAATGCGAATCTGTAAAAATAGTTTGTACACTAGGAAAAAATATGTACCTGCACAAATATTTTGTACATGTGTGAATCTCCTACGCGATGCTTTCCTGCGCAACACTGAAAGTACGAGCTTGTGAAACTGATTTGAAATGCTTACGGACTTTTGACCCTAATTTTACTGCCTTTCTGAAGAGCCAATCAACACATTGCTTACTGCCAACCAATCAGCGTTTCCCACCGACCACCCAGATTTTGGTGCTAAACAGATTGGCTTCATATCAAAGAGTACTCAGAGCCCGTCTATAATGTCTTATTAGAAATTGTCTTTGATTGGGGTTGCAAAATTATAACTTAATTAAGAGTGACGTGGTAGCTCAATTTATACTGTGATCGCAAAAAGGGTTGAAGCAGAGCCGTAATGTTAACGTTAGCTATTCCCATCCGCTTTTTAGACTTTAACGTTATAGGTTAGCTTCTAGCTAGCACTAATGTTGACAAAATAGTTGAATTATTCATTCCATTTCCGAAAGGGTGATTCAGTGGTGTCATTCATGATTATAAA
Organism: Alosa sapidissima; assembly: GCF_018492685.1. Classification (NCBI taxonomy): domain Eukaryota; kingdom Metazoa; phylum Chordata; class Actinopteri; order Clupeiformes; family Clupeidae; genus Alosa; species Alosa sapidissima. The sequence continues at coordinate 7,643,012 of NC_055958.1, forward strand.
CAGTTTAAACATTTATGTTTATCTGCTATTATTATTTGATATGAGAACACGTTTATTTTATCACCCTTTGCAAGTCTATAATAATAGCCTAGTGGACGGCAAAAAGACGAATTAAATTGCACAACTGACAGACTGAGAAAGTCATTTGTCCCTAGGGCCATTGAACTGTTCAATGCCTCACTTAAGGGAAGAGGAGAGATAGACTTCTCTGCATAGTCTGTCTGCCTCTTCACCCCCTCCATGTTTGGATACTGTCTGTCCACTAGCCACTTTTACCACTGTCTTTATGCCTCACTGTTTGCGTGCTATATTAGCACCCCCCCCCCCCCCCCCCCCTCCATGCCACAGCCGAACTGTGGCCACACTTATACATTTTCTTAAATAGTTAAATATGTAGATATATTGACTTTACTTTACTTTATTTCTGCATTGTTGCACTGTTGGACTTACTCATTTGCACTATCACCATGACCACTATCACCATTGCACTACCACCATGACACTCATTCACACAGAGCACCTTAGAGCACCTTACCATACCTTACTATGCACAGAGAATCACAGGCTCAGTCCCTGCCTCAGTCATTGCAAGCACCTCTGATTGATTAATCACCACTATGTGGATACTGTTTTTAGAATTGATTTAGATTAAGTGTTAGTTAGTATAATTTGTATTTTTGTAATTTGTATTTTAGTATATTTTTATATATTGTATTTAAGTGTTAGTTAGTATAATTTGTATTTTAGTATATTTAGCATATTCTTTATCTTCTACTGTCCTTATTGCTTAGTTGTGTTTTTATATTATATACTTTAATTACTCTTTCTGCTGTTAAAGAATGTGTTTGTGATGTCTGTATGCTGCTGAGACCTTGAATTTCCCCTGGGGATCAATAAAGTATCTATCTATCTATCTCTATCTATCTATCTATCTATGATATGCTCAACGTTTTGACTATGTTACAACTGATAAAAGCATGACAAATAAAGTAACCAAATCGCTTTGCAACATTTTAGTCCAGAAATACTTATCTGTGCTCATTTACAGTAATGTTACGACCTATCTGCCCTTGCTGTTACCTCCAGTTTTAATAACTAGATCTGTGGATTTAGGACCAAAATCTGGTGGTCGGTGGGGAACGCTGATTGGTTGGCAGTAAGCAATGTGTGGATTTGCTCTTCAGAAAGGCAGTAAAATTAGGGTCAAAAGTCCGTAAGCATTGCAAATCAGTTTCACAAGCTCGTACTTTCAATGTTGCGCAGGAAATCATCGCGCAAAGTATTTGTGCAGGTACATATTTTTTACACACGTGTACAAAATATTTTTACAGATCCGCATTTCCCCCCCACATATGTACAAAACATTCCTTTCACACATGTACAAAACATTTCTACAGGTACGAAATGTCTTTGCACATACAGAACTTCTTTTGCACAGCTGCAAAACTTTATTACACATGTGAACATCTACACAAGTTCTCAATATTAAAGACCCTATTTTGACTCCATATAGGAGGGGCTGGCAGCAAGTGTTCCTGTGTGTGTGTGTAGCCTATATGAGCGTGTGTGTGTCCCGGGAGGAGAGCAGCAAGGAAGAGATGAAAACGACGTAGGCCTAGTTGAAACCGACGTTTTTGGAGGAGGTTTAGGGAGGTATAGGCTCGATTAGCCTGGCAAAAAGTGTAGCCTGACACTTCACACTAATCCAATAGCACAGTACCTATATATACCTTATAATCCACACGTCCATTACGAAAATCCACGTTCACTTCCAGTAGTCCAATAGGTCCATAGATTTTAGTTTACTTCCAGTAGTCCAATAGGTCCATAGGTTTTAGTTTATTTCCATCAAAGCGCTTCCGAACTTCCACCGAGCTACCGCAACCTCCGACACAACGCATTGACTGAACATTCAACTCCCTGCCGGTTTGACAGCTCACTTGTTATTTTGTTTAAAGCGAGACTCCAGCTCATGACCTCCACCACACCTGATTGGCTGGTCAATTAGAAGGTCACTAAGCCAGCGAACTACTTCAAGTGACAATAGTGAGGAAGTAGGCTAATATATAATAAAAGTGTGATGTAGTGAAAATAAGTAAATAAATATATTTGGGTAGATTAATTATTTTATGTAAACATGGCAGAAATGTTATTCTGTCACAACGTTTAAATACGTTTTAGGGTGTGGCCAGTCCAAAATCGCTATCTTGACGTAGTAAGTTCACCAGACGCCAGGCGCATTGTTTAAAAGGGTTGTTCTTATGTTTCTTAATCTGTCATGTGTATGTTTTGGGCGTAACATCAAAATCAATGAGAGTGACATCTGTCATTCCCTTTAAGAGCAAGGAGCGCAACGTCAAACAGCGCGTTGGTATTTTAGCAGTCAGCCATCTGAAGGAATATGCTTGCACACCAGACTGTGTATGCAATAACAGGATTACACTAAACCTTGATTTACTAAAGCATGTGTGTGTGACTAGCAGAGAAGCCTATAGCCTGTAGCCTACATGCATCTGCACTGATCTATTATTTCAACTCATCCAAACTTAAACTAACTTTGCTGTGGTCTCTTAGGCAACGACAAAACAGTTTTACACTTAGCTATATACTTTCACTATTGACTGACAAGGGGTTACAATCGAAACATAGCCTGAAAAAAAACAACACTTATCCCAATTTGCGCTTGGCGGGATAATGGTAATTGTACTGGCCACAAACTGAGAATGACAGTTGCGTCGTACCTCACGCCACAATGCACTGGCAGTAAGATAGGGCCCTTAGGGCCCTTAGGCTACATGAAGCAAATTATAGCCAAAATCGCTGCTATTGTTTTTATACTGTGTGTTTGTTAAAGTTGAAATTATCTTCTCTTTTATTACCAATATTGGGGACTCCTTTCTTTACTTTCCAGAGGTCTTTTGTGTAGCTTCTTCACTTCCAAGAATGTAGGTGACTGTACAAAGTAGACTGCAGGAATGGATGTAACATGTCATAGCAAGCTTATCAGAGGCAGAGTAGGCCAGGTCTATAATAATAGTACATATTATTTTTCTTTACCGCTCTGAGATTTTTAAATTTGTAAATGTGTTGTGGTTTTTGCATTCGAATTGTACATTTTTTTTATTTGTGTTGTTGCTTTTGTATACATGTTGCAACTTCTGCATTCATTTTGTGGCTTGTCCATTTGTCAATTTACAACTTACAGCCCTATCCACTTTGTCTACCAGTCAAGGCATATTTTTGGTTTTGTGTTTTATAGCCACATGGCTTGACAGTTGTCATTAGAAATGTCATGTTCCTGTGCCACTCATAGGAAAAAAATATATGCAACAATTTGCCACTTTTTATATGTTTTTACCAGGCATTCATTGTTCACTTCCATCCTCATGCTGGCTTACCAAACGGACAGTGGTTTGGTAAACATTAGTGTAGTCTGGTCTTTGGTTGGGTTTTCCTTTTTTATATTACATCTGGAACTTAGAATCCCGCACACTGACCATTCCGCAAGCAATTATTTATTAGAAATTGCAACGTTTCAGTCTTAGACCTTCATCAGGACTAAGAAGAAACGTTGCAATTTCTAATAAATAATTGCTTGCAGAATGGTCAGTGTGCGGGATTCTTTCTAAGTTCCTGATCTGCGACCTTTGGTCATATCCAATGCACCTGCTCGACAAAAGAGGTGTGCAAAAAGCCTTCCTACGTTATATTACATCTGCCAAGGAGGTTTTCAGTGTGTTTAGTTTGACTGTCTGTGAACAGGATTAAGAAAAGTGCTGCTTGAAGAAGAGCTTGGTCTTTGATAAATTGTTGAATACGCGGTAACATTTTGACAGTTATCTCTCCATTTTAGACCTTATGTATCCTGGCCAACATTGCTGATGGCAACACAGCCAAGGAACTCATCATGACAAATGATGACATACTACAGAAAATTAAGTACTACATGGTAAATGTTTTTCTATGTACCTTTCAACTCAAATGATTTTGAAATCCTTTTTACAAGAGACTTTGGCCAGATGTAAATATGTTAGAGGGTAAAGTACAAATCAGCAATGTGGTGAGGTGACAAATAGTGTTGCACGGTGTACCGATACTAAAAAAGTATCGCAATACCCTGAAATGGAAAAATGTCACAATACCTAATTTTATTAGTATCGATACTACTAGTAAACTAGTGTCGTTTTTCAGTAAGATGCTGTGCACAAAACATTCTAGTGCCTCCCCTAACCTGCGTGTCTTTTCTTCTCTCACACACACATGCACATCTTTCAAGCTGCAGCTGTCATGCTATATAAACATTGAGACATGGCTGCTAGTTTAAGTGATTCTGTGGCCGCAAAGCAACAAATAATAATAGGCTAATGTCAGTGTTAATTTTGACAGCAAATTCTGATTTAGTCTTTTGATTAGTCTCAGGGCCCGTCCCAATACCTCCCCTACCCCTAGATTTTTGCCCTAACCCTCGTTTTTGCGTGTGCACGTGTAGGGCTAGGGTGTCCCATTACTTTAGGGAACAAGGGGAAGTGCTATTTCCCCCTTAAAATCAACCCTCAAAATATAGCCAGGACCGATGCAGGCTTAAAACGAAATGGGAGATGAAATTACCCAGGATACCGTGCGAGCTCAGCGAGCCGGCCAAATTTTTCATATATTTTCGCAAATAAGCATATTACAATTTCGAAATATGTTGGAATATGTTAGTTTGATGCACATCTGATGGACTGTTGAGTTTTGAACACTAATGTTAGAAAATATTTTACGAAGCTATCTGACGATGTTCATGATATCTGCTGAGTGCTTTGAGAGAGTCTGCCCATCAAATAACGTTATATATCTGATCTGGGTAGTTTCGTCATTATTTAATGTGTGTGTTATATCTTTGTTGATTAACCAGACGTAGATAAACCAGCACGGCCCACACAACAATGACCGCTAGAACGGGCATGTTCCTGAATGAAAATAGTAGCAGGCTACTACCGGTAGACACGTCGACAATGCGCGTGACGTAGGTGAGCACGTTCGCTACGCTAATTTGCATATAGTGCTGTCCCAATTCATAGGGAAAGATCTTCACCTCCACTTGAGAAATGGGATGGGCCCCTAGTCTAGTCTTAAGTCTTTTAGTCTTGGTCTAGTTTTTGTAGACCATATATTAGCAGATTTTAGTCGACTAAATCTACAGTGGACTTAGTTGACTAAATGTTTCTCCAGAATTTCTAGTCATTGAAAGTATCCATCAGCCTGTTATGGAATGGTATTAAGGTTTGAATATACAATACAGACACAGATTTAACCGTTGTAATACAAAACATGTATTTTATTTTATTCAAAAACACTTAACGTGGCTTTTTCACAAAAGAATCTAACATAAAATAAGCAGGCCTGATAGCGCTCCGGCGCCACGTCAGATTTCCGGCGTACCGACGTGTCTGCAGAAAAAAAAAATCAGGTTCGCGCGATCTCACGTGCGAATTTCTTTTGTGTGTCCCATACACTACGAATGTGTTTTCCACACTGGCAACGGGAAACGTAGCCAAAGTCATAGAGTGCAACTTTATGAAGCCACCAGCCACCAGGACGCCCTTACGCATCTGTCTGTCTCGAGGCATGCAGGCTATCTTATTACACACGGCATCTCGCCAGAATTGAAAAGAAATCTGTCCGACAAACTTAAAGGATAATTCCGGTATTTAGCTCTTTGAGTCCCTTTTCTGGTTTGTTTTGGATGAACTAGAGTGGTGGACACCGAAATTTTGACGATTGGTCCTGTCTCGACTTTTCTGACTCGTTTTGAATCGCCTTTACTGCTTCAGAGTGGCTGCCTATGGGCATGCACAAACATATCCTTAAAACAACCCTTAACGTTCGTTTTCAAAACTGTGCAACTCACCGAGTGGTTAGTAGTGTTCATTGATTATTAAAAACAAATATATCTTTTTTTTGTTTGTTTGTTTGTTTAAGGCATTGCTTATTGGAGATATATATATATATATATATATATATATATATATATATATATATATAGGTGCAATGTATGATTTCCAGCCGTGTTATTTGCTATTGTGGAAATATTTTTTTTAGATACCTCACAACTGTGTATAAACTTCCACTCAATGTTTGAGCCTGAAGCATAGACAGTAAAAGAAGGTCTCGTGGAAAGACTACAACCAAATGTAAACAGCCCCCGTTTCCATTTCTGGTGGCCCAGTAATATCAACGTGCAATGAGTCTTCCAACAGAAATCAATGGTACAAAATTATACAAAATGCCAAATAAAACACGACAGAAACTGTATTTCGCTACGCTACTTGTTTTGCAACATCAACGAACACCACTAACCACTCGGTGAGTTGCACAGTTTTGGTTAGGCTACTAATCAATTCCTAGAGTATTATAATTGGCACCCACCTTTCTTGGAATGGCTGTAGTATCTGTAGTAGCAGTATGCTGTACAAGCCATAAGTATGCAGGTAAGTGACTAGTTAAAAGCAGGGATAGATTAATGAACAGGCCTACCAGTCCCAGGGTCCCAGGAGCTCTGGTGCTCTACACAAAGATGCTACTGTAATACACGCTTGTATTGGGTTTGTTCATCTCATGTCTGAATGATGTCCATTTATATCCACAAAAGTCACCAGAATCTATCATCTAAGGGACTATTTATCAAAATCTTCTCCCAGGGGAGCACACCCCTGGATCCCGCTTGACAATAATGTTGATCAGGGCATATATCCCTGAAAAAGATATGCATTCTCCCTGAATGATATGACATTCATCAAGATGTACAATATGTACAATATTATTGAAATTAGGGCTGTCAATCAATTAAATCTAATATATTACATACTCTTTGATTAATTAATCTAAATTAATCGCATGCATCCATTTTTGCTATGAACATCTTAAAAACAAGTTTGGCAGATACAGTACACACAGTAAACAGTAGGAAAACGAGACAAGCAGCATAGCCTACAAGCAGGGTTCTATATTAACTTTTTTGATCACCAGCCAATGTGGCTGGTAACTTTCTAAAGTTACCAGCCAATCAGAATTTCTACTAGCCATTTTTTTCTGGTGAAAATAAGAGAATTATGAGTTTATGAGATGAGTGTCACTGAATGCATTTGATAATTTTATTAACATTGTTGGCATGAATACATACCACAAAATATACACAGAAAGTGCAAACACTTAATTTCATGAGATCTCTATCTATCTATCTATCTATATATATATATATATATATATATATATATATTTTACATTTCAGCGTTTAAATGTGTGCAATTTCCCAGCATTTCATGGTGGGGGGAATAGTTTTCTCTCTCTTACGCGAGTCTGTGTAGCACTAGAATCTTCGTTACACAAACAATTAATGCTCCGATTGCTTATTGGTTAACAGATCATCCTCAGCAGCAAAGTAGGCTGCTAGGCTATTTATTTACCACCCATATTCACAAGTACATTATAAACTGCTGCCTGCTGCTGTCCAGTAAAGACGTGCAATTTAGTCCATGTCATATTGAAAGTGAACACCAAGTGTACTCAAGTATGGGTTTGTGCAGACTACTTTGAAATATTTAGGCTATCGGTTGCCTACTTTATGTTCATGACTCGCACGCACCTATAGCACTGCCACCGGTCTACAATGATGTGTCCAAACCATTTAGTAGTTTAAAGCGATGGTTCGGAGTAATTTCACCCTAGGGTCCTTTGCACCATGACCCCGAGCCAAACACCCTCCCAGAACCTTTTTTCCCTTGGTCGAACCCTGGTCGAGTAGCGCTGTCAGAAACTAATGACGTTCTGCAGTCGTGATGGAACCAACTTTTATCTCGTAAATTACCCCACTAATAATGGCCTGAATGGTACGAAACTTCTGCAGTAGTACAACTATGACCTTTAGTCCAATAACGAGGCATTAGAACGTAGAAAGGGAAAAGCCTATAAAAGTCCTGGCAGGAAGCATGCATAAGGATGTAGATCCAGGAATGCACTAATATTTTGTTCGTAGTCCAGTTTGCAACAATTATTAGTTAACACTAAGTTGTAAACACTTCGGAAAAAAAATATTAAAAACTGGATATACCAAAAAAAAGCTTCCTGCAAGGACTTTTACGGGCTGTACTACAAGTTTATGTTATCAAATAAACAAGAAACAAAACTTACCAATTCCTGCATAGGTTACCAGCTACGTGCAGAGCTAGCTGACGTTATGTGCATCTTGCTAACATGTAGTCCAGCTGACACTGTAACGTTACATTAGCCTATATTATTTTTCTTAATGAAGGCGTATCAATATATAATTTTTTAAACAAAAACGGTCAATTTACTGTTCATAACTATAACCATAGTCATGTCAGTTGGACATGTACCTTTCCAGTGAATGTCTGTCTGTCTGAATGACAGAAGTTGCTCACGAAGTTCATCACGTAAAACCATAGACAGCGTAAAACAGACAGCGTCAAAATTTGTGATGAACGGTTCCGGGTATTCTATTCGAACATTGCAGGCCCAACTGCAGTCAGACCTGCCTACCTCTCCATAACAGGTCGATTTGATTGGCTAATCAGTCAGATGTAGCCATCAATCAAGCCGAATCCAAACATATGATTTCTAATGGTTTGCTTAGGTACCGAAAACGCAGTGATTCCTTGTGAAGGCCTGATGCGGGACAACAAGAGAAGACGTGCGATTGGATAAAAATGTATCGCACCCCCTCACTATTTGTTCACACAATCTGCCAATCAAATCACATATCGGACAGCGGTGGGATATCAGTAGTCAAGAACGATCGGGGATGGAGAAGCAGAAGCAAATAATAAATGCTAAAGTACAATGTTATTAAAGACACTATTATTTTTCATTCGTTTGAAAATAGGTAGGCCTTCAGAGAAGGCTTTGAAGGCCCTGACGGTCCGCCACTGGTATCTATCTATTTCTCTGTCAATATCCTCATCCTGCTTCATTCCTCTTCTCGACCCCATAAGTCTGTCCCAACCACCGCCGCCTTTTGTTTAATCTTAACTTAATAAAAAAGAGATATCAATTATCATCAACAATGACAAGCCAGCTGGAAGCTGTCACTCGTTTTCTCTCCCTCTCATGTGTGCTTAGACACGTTCCCAATTAAATACATAGGGAATACGTTCAAGTTGGATCTTTAGAGAGGACCCGAAAAGTATCGTCTTTATGTAACATGCTGTTGGTGCATGTTGACATTGTATACTTTCTCTAACAAGAGTGAAAAACAGTTTGCACTACAGCTACTATGTATTGGCTAAATGTTGGTCCCTCTGTCTCTAGCACAGTGCGTGATGCGTGTGGTGGTGATGATCACTGATCAGGCAACTTTTTAAAACCATATTCAGCTAACTCCATAGACAATAAAACAAACGATCTACCTGCTTCAGGTTTTGCGGCCTCCGCAAATAGGTAATCACAATGCGTTAATTGCGTTAATATTTCGTAACGTGTTATGTATTTGTGTTATGCACATGTGTTATGTATATTGTACTTTACTTTACTGGCTAACTCCCTCCTATTTTAGTCTATAAAAGAACGAACGGAGCCAGTAGGCTATATGCTCCCTGCTCTGGCTCCGTTCGTTTCAGTCTCTCGCGCTGGTTTCACTGCAAACTGCAAACTGTGCGCAGCCATGGGCTTATGAAACGTCATCACGTACATTACGGCACAGTGCTCATGGGAAATGTAGGAAGTACTGCCAGGGGGATATATGACCGAGAACACAGCCTCTTATGTATCATGCACGTAATGCCTCATGCATCACCGGCCAAACTGGCTAGTAAGTTTTTATTAACACCCGTCAAAATGAATTTTAACCCACATTTGGCGGGTGTAAATTTAGAACCCTGCCTACAAGGGAAAACGGAAATGTAGTTTGTGAAGTTATTGGAATGGAAATAAATGTAACCACCTTCAACATACTTTTGAAGACATTTCGTTTCAAGTGTGCAACAAATGTAGTCAATTTGTTAGGGGAGTTTGTCGGTTAGTTAGGGTAGGTTCAGCAAAACGTTAGCAAAGTTAACTTTGACAAGGCTGGCAGCTAACATTTTTACTCGTAGGCCTACATCCAGCTCTCTGAGCTGCACCATTTTACAACAATAGGTTACCCCAAACATCTACATTTTCATATTAGAATGTATTGTCAAGTGTAAGCTTGTAATTATACGTAGCCTAATTATAGGCCACACTTCAGTGATTTTTTGCACTAGATATCTGTTTGAATTCAGTTGTTGTAGCCCCAGTGTCTATTAATGGCCTATCTTAAACTACTGCGATCAATTTAAGTTCCCATAACAGTGATGAATTTGTGCCCCCCTTGGAAAAATGTAATGCCCGTCTGTGAATTTGTGTCTGCCGCCGTGTCTGGAAAAGTAATTAACTAATCTGACTAATCTGAAACAGTTAATTTATGCACTCAATACTTGGTCAGGGCTCCTTTTGCATAAATTATTTGCATACTGAATGGCGCACAATATGGATGACACAAAGACAGAGAACACTTTTTAGGAAGCAGTTTTTAAACTCATAATGTGCAAACTGAGGACATTGTCTAAATACAGTGGGTATCAGTTAAGTTTGGAAGGTTTCCTGCATGAATCACGCACGAATCGCGTACCATATTCTCGGCAGAAATGGCACAAACTGCAGTTGACCCAAACAACCACCAGGTGGCTCCTGGGAGTTCTGCCAGTACTATTTTTGATGTGACTTGACTTACTGCTTCCATGACTCATCCAGTTTCCAAGTCAGTAGAACAATCAGAGACAGTTGAGCCATTACCAAACATATATGAAAATACAATAGCGTGAGTTTATATATCTTATCAGGGGCGTTGTCTGCCGATTTTGCCGGGGCTTCAGCCCTGAATGTTTCGAGTGTAGCCCCGAATGTATTTTGCAAAGTTGACTAACAAATATGAAACCATTATTCGGATCATGCATTGGAACTGTGAGATGAGATGGACCTATTTATCAAATATAAAAGCAGGACACGGGTTTCCTCTCACTCTCCTTCATGCAGCAGATCTAATTTGAAAGTTACCTTACCATAATTTGGAACGTAGGCTGCTTAGAGTGCGCGCACACACGAGAGAGAGAGTCAGTTCCAGGGTTGGGCATGTCATTGTTTGCATTTCCTATTTAGTATAAGAAAGTTATAAGGAAATCATAAAGGCCACAAGGCAGGGGCGCTAATGACTAGTCTGATGTCAGTCACACCACAAATTGATTCCAAAAAAATATCAGGGTGTTAGGCTACAAGCTAGGACTGCCACTGTTTTTAGTGTGAAGAAGAGCATCTAGTATAATTAATTACAAAAGGAACACAACTCCCAAGCGCACTTCACTCAAAGCAGTTTAATATTTTGCAAGTTGTGTGTGTGTCACCATTCAACATTGTGAAGGAGGCTACGTGAGCTGGGCAGCAGCGCTTTCATAAAGGTCTCTTTCAAAATGTCCAGTTACAATTGCAGCTGCTTCCGAATGTTGAATATTTAGAAAGTAGCCTACATGACTGCATTTTTGAGCTAGTGAGAGAGTCTTGGCTTCTTGTAGTAGTAACTTGCTAATGAACTAAAGCAAGACTTGAGTGATATATCAAATTTGAAAGGAAAAATATGAAGGCAACAAGTGGCGGGCGAGGCTAGTTGGAGGGATATTGTGTCCTGTTGCTGTAAAGGACGAGCCCAATCACCTATTTCTCAGTTGTGTAATAAAATCAGTATCATCATGCAGTGGTCGAAGTTTGCCAGGGCGGATAAGCATAGTTGTAAAGGGCATGAATAAAAAAGGCAAAAAACGTCCTTTGCCAAACCCAAAATCTTAACGAAACAACTCTAAACATCAGAGTGGGATAGGTTGGGATATTGTAGAAATTTCACTTAAATTGCAACCGCAACATGTTGGCCTGCTTGCCGACGTTCAAATGACAACGAAAAAGATATCAAAGCACTTTTTGCGTTTGAATGTAGCACGAAAAAATTTTTAAACAGCTGGACAAATGATTTAGCTAATTGATTATTATAGCCTGTACACCAGCAATTGTTGAACATTTACCTGTACAAGGACATTGACAGTAGCCCACCCTAACAAGCAGATGTTGCAAAAGACATCGAAAGACGCAATTAAAGAAATAAATAATGTAATCTGCAGCGCTTTATTTAACAAACTGCAAGCAACAAGAGGGTTGAGTTCACTGCGAGGCCAAACCCAAGAGCAGAGACAAACTGATCTCTTCAATAGAGTAATTTTGGAGGTACAAACTCTCCCTGCTACCATTTTTTTAATTGAATTTTTGCGACGTTCTCCTAATGTGCCTTTTGCACGAAAAAGAACGTAGGCCTACTCACCTGTTCTGCTACTAGGCCACTGAAAGGAACAACAGAAAATCTGTTTAGGCAGTCGATACATGGTAACGAGCTGTGTGCGCCTGGAAAGACGATAGAAGATATGCTTTCTGAATAGCACAAATGTTCTTCCCAATCGTTTCCATAAAATAGGTTAAGTCAAAGACAGAAAGCTAAGTCTTATAATGACAAAATGGTATAGTCTGTTTTACATTTAGGATGCACGGGTGAGGGATAAGGCTTTCATGGTGGACCACACACTTTTTCTTGTGTCAGGAACAATGCACATATTAGTTCATAGCCTAGCTCCAGCGAAGATGGCTCTGGTCATCCCATCTTACCCTCCCCCCACTTCCTCTAGCCTACCATTCAGGCTATGAAGACCTGCGGGGAGTAAAACGACTTGTTGCCGTTTTGGGACATTAAGCTACGTTAAGCTTTTTCACGTTAAGCCTCAGACTGGGGAAAACTCAGGACTGCCTGAAAGAACAGACCTGTTCTGGAAAGACATGCATTAACCCACTCGACCGTGTACACTGGTTGCTGTGGCACAGCCTTGAGTGATCAAATTAGTTTTCCATTGTCATATGAATGCTGTCATTTTGTTAACATTACTGTTAAGTAGATGCTGTAGGCAAAGGCTATATTTCAACCTCGTTAGTGTAGTAAAAAAAAATCAGAACTATTCACGAGGTTTTTGGGCAGCATATTTATGTTCTGTTAGCAAGCAAACTTCTCATGACTGCCGACAAAGTAGCCTACTGCCAGCTGACGAAGCTCTCCTTTTAAAACATTACTGAGAGACAGGCACTGTACAATCAAGAAATCCTGTCATTGAATCCAAAACTATGTTTGACATTATGTACAAAGCTTATAGGCTACAGTGGACTAGCATGTTGCAGGGGCTGCTAAAAACACAGACAAACAACACACTGAAAACTCGGCCAATCACAGCCCTTGCTGTCGAACGCTCCATCCGGTTCGACCGCAGACACCACAGTGGACTTATGCTGCCCCCAAGCAGCTGCAGTTGTACTTACATTTCACGCAGCTGCGTGAATCACGTTTTTCGTGAATGAAGTGTCCATTTTTAACGAGTACCCACTGTAGGGTGACCACAATACAGAAAATCATACACAATTCAACACAGGCATCTCACCATCCTCACATAGAAGTCTAGCTACACCCTACATCAGTCACCACACAGAACATACAATGCATACAGTAGTTGGCTTCTGCTTATCGCAATAAACATCAGATTCAAGTGCGCTAAATGGGAAAGCAAAAACTGTCACTGTCTAGTTCACAAGTAAGGTGAAAATACACTCTTACTACAGTAGTAACTAATAAAGGCAAAAGACATTGAGCTTTTTGGCTTTCACTAGTAAACTAGTTACGGCAGTTTGGTCTTATTAGTTCACCAATAAGACCATTGGCGTAGCGAGGGGGTGGCTTTGGGGGCTCAAGCCCCGAATCTTTTTTTTGTATGTGTTTTCAATTTCCAACTATTCTAATTTTTAATTTAACTTCCCCTCGGTTTCTCTATATATGTTACAAAATGTAGGCTACTATTACTGAGCAAATATCCCTTATTTTCAAAGCCCAATATTGACAGATAATCTGATTTCCCACACGATGAGTTTAGGCAATGCCAGAGCCAAGATGTAGCGGTTTACGCCATAAACCTGGCAGGAAAGTTCAGAGCGGCGCAGTCAGTTTAAACAGCAAGCCGGTAAGAAAAACTATTGTCAAGACATTAGACAATTAGGCTACTGTACCCAGGAATACAAAAATAAACTTCAGAAAGACAGAAAGTCTGTTGTACTGTAGTCATAGAGTCTCAATGACCGAATCAGTAGATTTACCTGTTGTCAGTTGAGTTCATTCAATTCATTTATTGTAGGCTTTTACGTAATGAATGTGCACTCTAGAAAGTGAAAGTAGCCTAACCTAGGCCTATATGAGCTCTGTGTCCTGTCTGTTCAGGTTCAAGTTCAAGTTGCAGCCTATGCAAATGTGAAACGCAGATGTAACATGGCTACCGGCGGGATTTTGAACTTGCATGTTTCATGCATTTTAGGGCAAAAAATACAATGGGATCGATATGTTCTCCATTTGAGGAACGTAATCAATTGCGGACGTGCACAGACAGGACACAGAGCTCATATAGGCCTAGGTTAGGCTACTTTCACTTTCTAGAGTGCACATTCATTACGTAAAAGATGCTTCATACTAAAACAACGATCAAACATTATCAAATGTATCATGATGTGTTGTCACAAAGACTTACTCCAATTAGAAAATCGAAACCAAAATCGTGTAAGTGTTCTCTCATTGACGCCTGTAGGCCTATAAGGAAAATGCGATTTCAGTTTGTAAAATGTATTTTAAGCCCTGAATTAAAGTTAGCTTCATGTGTTCCACTGAACATTACATTAAGTGGGTTCACAATGGGTGGGGCTGTACTAAACCTGACCATAAGGCTACTTTTGCCAGAGTTCAAAGTAAAAATGTATTGAGACAAGGTAGCAGCATAGTATACTAGCTTATAATATACAAACCATAACTTATAAAAAACGCTTAATTAACTAAGTGCTTGCTGATCAGATAGGCTATGCCTATAGACCCCTCTTGAAAGACCCAAAGTGCCAGTCAGATATACCTTGAGTCTCACATTTTTAAAGTCTCAATGTGTCCATTAGTTTACACAGAATTCACTAGAAGTCATTATTTAAGGGGTTATTTTTCAAAAAGAATTTCTGCGATAGGGACGACGTTGGTTAGCTTTACTGCAAACTGCTTTTCACTCTCCTTAGAGAACGTTTACAATGTAAATGTCAAAACATCATGTTAAATAGAGATGATAGGCCTACTCTTAGTTATCTCCTTTGCAGCGGATCTAAAGTGAACGTTATGCGATCCATTTAATTGGGAACGCGTCTGCGCTCACGAGAGGGAGAGAGAGCGGCAGGTTCCAGCTGGCTTGTTATTGTTGATAATTGATATCTCCTTCTTATACGAAACATTTAAAAGGAAATCATTAGTGATGGGGACGAGACCGCCTATGCCGAGTCCGAGTCAAGACCGAGTCTTTGAAGGGTCGAGACCGAGTCTGTTGGTTTTCAAATACAGTCGAGTCCGAGTCAAGACCGAGTCTTTGAGGAAGCAAGTCCGAGTCGAGACCGAGTCCTTTAGGAGTCGAGACCGAGTCGAGACCAAGACCATAAAAAAATTGCAGTTTTAATATTCATAATTTAATATCACCCCAGTTAATAATCAACAGTTAGGCCTACAGACTAAGCTAGATTGGGAATTGTTTAGAGGAGCAGTCTTAACGTCTTAATATGGACTATGCTGACCTACAGACACTCACCGGCAGCAGAGCCATAGAGATAAATAAACGGCTCTGACGGCAGTATCTTTGCATTGCACCATGGGATGTCATTTTCAAATAATGCCGGTCAACATTGCATTTTATTATTATTGTTGTTATGTGTTGTCTGTTTTTTTATATGAACATAAAAAATGCGTTGGTCTCGAGGACTCGGTCTGAAATTACGAGTCCTTCTCCTCCCACTGTGGTCCGAGACCGAGTCAAGACCGAGTCTTTGAAGGAACGAGTCCGAGACGAGACCGAGAAAGCAGAAATTGGTCTCGAGACCGGACTCGAGTCCGAGACCGGACTCGAGTACTACATCACTAGAAATCATGAAGGCAACAGTAGTTCCCACTACTGACCATTTAAAAACTGTGAGAGGGCACAGCCATAGGTACAGCGTTAGCCATAGAGGAGCAGGCAGAAGATCATTGACAAATAAATGTGAATTTTTCTTAAAGCGACACACAATTTACAATTTATACATGTGTTTAAACAGCATGAAATTAGCAGTAATTTTTGAGCAATTAATAACAAATTCTTTTGATACTAAATGATAGGCTGTGTCGTTTGGGGGGGCCCGGTTGTTGTGCGGCCCGCCTGCCAATTTTCAAAACCCAATGTGGCCCTTGAGCCAAAAAGTTTGCCCACCCCTGCCCTATTACTAATTTGTTTACCATCAAATTGGCTTCAAACTGGCTATTAAGGTAAAAATCTTGCATAGTGTACGTTTAAGAACGTTTCAGCATCAAAATATGCTGTCAAAGAACAACTTAGTGTCTACTTTTGAATAATAATACGTTTTTAAAGGGATACCAGGCAAGCCTGATGCTTTTTCTCTATGAAGCTCCTCCTACCGTCTGTACGTGACGATACGTGTGCGAGCCCTCGCTCGGTCTGAAGCTCTTTTCCTTTTCTTTGCATCTTCCGTCAAGGGTTTTCGCTGCTTATTCGCCGGCTCTGCCATTATACACACGTTTGCAACAATTGCTAGCATTTCGTTAGCCTGCCTCTGTGCTGGGGATGCAGGACGTAAACTGATCCTGCTTCTCGCGATGTCTGAGATTTTGTGAGACTGAAGGTCGTCGGGTAGGATACACCGAACTTGCAAGTGGGATATTCTTCCTACAGGCAGTAGGGGCGGGCAAGAGAGCCTTCATGCCTACATGTGAAAAAAGGACATAGTTTATGGAAATGGCTTAAGGGGTCTGATGCCAACATATCGGGGAAAAAATGGTCACCATATAGCTTGCTTGCTATATACTGTAGTTCTACATTTATATTAGCTAGCTTTTTTTCATTATTATTATTGGTAACACTTTATTTTAAGGTTCACATGTTAGCCACCAATACATACCTAATTAATACCTGTATTAGTGACTTGTAAGGCATGTGTTAGGCAACATTAACCATTTGTTAGGTGTGTATTCACAAATTTCTTGTTCATGACGAATTAGGCCTTTATTATTGATATAATCTTAATAATGACCTTGTAAGCCTTGATCTCTACATACTAATTAGTAGTAAGTACAAAAATAGAATATGCATAACCTACTTGTATACTGTCTGAATAAATCCCAAATAGTAGGAGAACAGTTGTAGAATAAGCAAGTGTATGGCTCAACCTCATTGCTGCATTTCACTGCCCAGGTTGCTGTGTGAAATAGCACTTAATAACTGGGAGATTGGCTCCTATTCTAAAGTGGAAACTGGTTCCTTGGTAGCAAGCACATTATCATCAGTAATACCTCTGCAGTATGTACTTATTAGTCATGATATGTCAAAATATGGTCCCTGTTCTAAAGTAGAGGCTGGGAGGGTGTTAACAATAGAAAAGAAGATGAGAAAAGTGACAGCACTGACAATGTTTATTTAACAAGTTCTGTAAACATGTTACATTGTACTCTCAATGAGCTCACAAAGCACAAAAAGACTAGCAAAAGCTAGTTTTAACTAGAACTGACAGGATAAAAACACGTCTTTTAAACCAATAAAAAGGGCAAAAGAATTGTCATTCAACACATCTGTGGTGGTCTTCTTTGAAACGGGACCCACCTACCACATATCAAAAACTTGTACACAGCAGGCCTATTTGCCTGAAAACTACAGTAGCAGTAAAGAAATCACACAAAAGAACATTTGCTATTTACTTGCCAGAGTGGACTAGTATTTTATCAGTATTGGGAGAAGGTATTGCTAGTCTTTTTGTGCTTTGTGAGCTCATTGAGAGTACAATGTAACATGTTTACAGAACTTGTTAAATAAACATTGTCCCAGCCTCTACTTTAGAACAGGGACCATATTTTGAATGAACAATGTATGCACTAGCCATGTATTAAGGGTAAAGAATGTCTGTATTGACCAGGAGTTATAGTCTAGACTGTTCCCATCATATAATTCTTAATAATAATAATGCCTGACTTTAGAATATGGAATCAATTCATGACTAATAAGTACATTCTGCAGAGGTATTACTGATGATAATGTGCTTACTACCAAGGAACCAGTTTCCACTTTAGAATGGGAGCCAATCTCCCAGTTATTAAGTGCTATTTCACACAGCAACCTGGGCAGTGAAATGTAGCAATGAGGTTGAGCCATACACTTGCTTATTCTACAACTGTTCTCCTACTATTTGGGATTTATTCAGACAGTATACAAGTAGGTTATGCATATTCTATTTTGGTACTTACTACTAATTAGTATGTAGAGATCAAGGCTTACAAGGTCATTATTAAGATTATATCAATAATAAAGGCCTAATTCATCATGAACAAGAAATTTGTGAATACACACCTAACAAATGGTTAATGTTGCCTAACACATGCCTTACAAGTCACTAATACAGATATTAATTAGGTATGTATTGGTGGCTAACATGTGAACCTTAAAATAAAGTGTTACCTTATTATTTAAGTGTACCTTGTTAATCACACTAGAACGTATCTACATTTAAGTGTTTTGTTTGTATGCTTCGCTTCACACATTTGTCCATATTGGGGGAGGGAAATAAAGAGTAAAAGGAGTTGGAGAAACGTATTTACATCTGGTCGTCAACACATGGCACGTTTCAAATGTAGGGTTTCTTGTTTTATGTTTAATTGAACCTCTCACTCTCAGTTCGAGATATTCGCTTCCTGACAACTTTCTGATTCATTTTATTTCAGGGACACTCAAATGTAAAGTTGCAGCTGGCTGCCACTTTCTGTATCTCAAACCTCATCTGGAATGAGGAGGATGGTAAGTACAAATGTACATCGAGATCCTTGGTAAAGATGAGTAAAAAGGTGTGTTTTGGTGTTGGTGTATAATCTTACATATAGGTAAGGAAATTCGAAATGAGATCTCTCATTTGTCTATTTCTCCTAGACACAAGTAAGCTTAATCAGTACTACCATTTTCTAATTTTTAATTTCTTAATTTGAACTCCTGAGTAAGAGCCCACCTCTTGTCTCATCCCAAGTCTAATTTATAGCAACACTAAAGAATATTTGCTCTCAGGGTCCCCCTACAGTTAAGAAGCGCAATAATAAACAAACTAAATATGCGTCTTTTGCAACAAAGTATGAACAGCAGTCTGTGGAAAGAGATCACCAAATTCCTGTAGTAAAGCAGCTCTTTTCCATTTCAATTTCAGAGGGGGGCAGTGTTCATACCTGAACACCAAACTTATTTATTTCGAGTTAATGGACCCTATCATGATAGTCTAAAGTGCATCGTCAGTCGTCAAAAGCTTATTCAAATTTAGTAGGATGTCCAGTCCACATTGGGAGTGTTTTCGTTATCAAACGTCGAACGCATGGCGCGACAAGGTGTTCCTAGGTTTCTTAATCAGTTATGGGTGTGTTTGGGGGCGTAACATCATTTAAACCAATGAGAATGACATCTGTCATTCCCTTTAACGGCAGAGAATGTATCAGTATTGTGACAGTCAACGGCGCATTTGAAGGAGGCTGCTTGCAAGACCGTATGGAATAGTCATTCCACTAAACCATGCTTTACTAAAACCTAGCATAGCCTTCACGCATTTGCACTTGTCTGTTATTTGAACTCATTGGCAAAGTGAAACTAACTTCACCATGGTGTGTCAGTCAACTACAAGACAGTTATATGCAGTAAGTTACTTTCACTATTGACTGACAATGGGTTACCATCGAAAACATGCTGGCTGGAAAAAGGCTGGAAAAGCAACACTTACACTAATATTGCTCAAATGACTGAATAAAACAACATTTATCCTGCAAATTATCGACAAATTATTTTCAAATATCATTTTCATCAAACCCTAATCTTAAAGTTTTGGATTTATTTAATTTTGAAAGGGTATTAACTGAATTTGGGTAAAATTGTCAAAACGGTGTAACCACAAAAACATGAACCAAATAATTACACTTGCTAAAAAAAAATGTGAAATTCTCTCCAAAATCCCTTCTAAAATAATCTGGCATGATCTTGCACAAAAACTTTTCTATATTTAATACAAGTAATGAAACCCCATTGTTCTGAATGTTTGAATTAATATGGGGAATCGTGTCTGTCACATCAACCACTTAAAATGTCAAGTGGTGTAACCACCATTTAAGGAGCAATTTTGTATGTATTATGTCAGAGAATCATGTGACAGGAAATTATGTCATAGAGAAGGACCCTTCAAGACCCCAACTGCTATGAGTCAAGGTTAGCAACTCTCTTAAAGTAACATAATAGTGTTTTTACGCCATGGCCAGGCAAGCTTAGGTTACATGTCAAATGGTATGACCTTTTAAAAATGTTTATAAATCATAATAATCATAAAATATTCAATTTAATGTAGAAACTGTGTTTGAATGTTCACATAAAGGTGAGTTGTGTACATAGTTGTCCATAATAATGCCTGCAAATTTAGCTTTTAAATAGAAATGTCAAATGGTGTAACCGGTTCTGTTTGAGACCAGTTTGATTAGATTCAGGGCCAAGAGTATGTCATTTTAGGTGCCAATTATATTATTTTTATAATTTAAATAGTGACTAACTGTTTAGCATGAACAATAGCTTTTAAAGGGTTTAATTAGATTGCAATTTAAGCGATTTTTGAAATGTCAAAGCTTTTCATTTTAAATTTAAACTTCCATAATAATTTTTTAATATTTTATTATGATATATATAAATATAAATGTATGTTTACATTTAGTGACCGTACACCCATCGGCCTGTAGATGGTGGTATTGAGTGAAGGGTTGCTGGTAGAAGATGATATTGTCTTACACACACTCTGTCTTGCAAACACACACACACACACACATAAACACACATGCACGCACGCACACATGCACACACACTCACATCCACACGCACAGACACACGCATGCACACATAAACACGCACACATACACACATGCACAGACACACATGAATGCACGCACACACACGCACGCACGCACACATACACACACGCACACACACAGGCACACACATACTATCGGTATCAGCCATTATAACGGCCAATATATAATTACAAATTCAGTAAAGGAAAACTGAGAATTGATTCTTCATTTAGGCTGCATTTCCAGTATTGGCATTATGTAGTTTGTCCACCAGATGGCGCAGCGTCTTGCTGCAAGACACACATGCGTTACTAGACTTGTTGCCACTTCACTCACTTATTTCCTACAAGGACAATACTAGTAGCTTATGGCAGAGAATGTCTAATAAGGGTAGGATGATTTTCACATGAAATGTAATTTCCATTTCTTCTTGAAGTCGAAATAAACTTGAGAATGTTAATCGGACATGCTTGGTTTTTACTGCAGGTACGTTATTCTTACACCAGCTTAATGTTATATCCATAGGTAAAATAATGTTATCGTTAGCATTGGTCGAGTGATGGAGGCTAGTTTGATTGTTGGTGTATTTGTGAAACATAAACGCAGTTATGCCAAGCAAATTGATAACAGCACTGTAATTGTCTCTTTCAACTGTCATCTTATTCTTTTCTGACCATACTGACAGGAGCTAAGTTAGTTAGCCACAACGCTAACGTTCACTAAAGCGATGGTTTGCTAATGGAAGATATACATGAAAGATAACCTGTCTATGATGCATCCTAAACACCAGGCTGGGACATTTCTGCTTGCTAAATAGGTTTTTCTGCTGTTGACTCGCTCCTTGGTGGCCCTGTCAGTGCTTTGTAAAATGTTGCATTAAAGGAACCATATGTAAGATTGTGGCCAAAACTGGTACTGCAGTCACTTTCAAATTACTCTAGAGCGGTGTATCCCCTCCCCCTCCCCCTGACTCAAGGTTGCCAACCCGGATGCCGAAACACTACTGACTTTGTGATTAGTAGATAGGTGGAGGGTGGCGCATCAGGCCAAAACACATGACATGACAAAACACAACATCAACATCAGTTGAGGGCTGCAACTTCACTTTTTAAATGACAATATCCTGGCCGGACTACTGTTGTCAGTGATATAAATATTTGAAATGAACATGATTTCTTAATGTCTAGTGACATATCAGGGCCATTTAATTATTAATTGAAATACATTTCTTGCATACGGTTACTTTAAGACCACAAAAAGTCTATGTGAAATAAATGTGAGCATCTGAGCTAAACACCCACTACTACACCCTAGTTTCAGTCTTCAATTTCTCGCATTTCAACAAAGGTGTTTCAAGTAAGGAAGAGCATGATTTAGGCTTCAAAGACTTAAAGGTGCCATGTGTAAGAATTGAGGTAAAAATATCCAAAAAATGAGCTACACGCATCAAAAAAATGAGAAGAAATAAGAGTGATGATGTCATTAAAAAAATGACAAGGTATAGTGCTGCAGAGATATCAACCTGAATTAGCACGCTAAATTACTAGCCACAGCCCGACAGGTGTCATAATACCAGTTTCGGCCATGGGAGGCGGTATGCGGGCAACATAACCACCAGCCAAACTGCAATACACGTTTCTCGGTTGTTACTCTAGGGTAGACCAACTCACTTTCTGGAGGTATACTGCCCCCATCTTTTATGGAATGTGGAGTATGAATTGATTTTTTGGCGGACATAACACATGGCACCTTTAAAGTAAAGTAACTGATCATATTTGTAAAATGTTTTGCTTGCATAAAGGGGGAGTCATTAGGCATAAACTGCTCACAATGTAGTTTGTAGCAAAACAAAGACCTCTTTTATTCTTACTATTCTTTCTATTCTATACAACAAAAGTAATTACTGTATATGAAGAGCCTTTTATTGGGGAACTCAGTTAGGCCTATTTAAATACATAATGCCCCATCTTGATTTTACATTGTATTTGTTAAAAATGACGGCCGATATATCGGTTATCAGTTTTTGAAAAACTCAAAATCCCATATCGGTCAGGCTTTATAAGGAGATGGAGGCAAATTGACATACACACACACGCATGCACACACACAGGCACCCACTTGCAGACATTCGCACACACACACACACAAACACACACACAAGCACGCACAGTCACACACACGCACGCATGCACACAGGCACACACGTGCACACACACCCACGCATGCACATACAAGAATACACAAAAGTTCAAGAGTGGGCGATGGAATAGCAGATGGAGACAAATTGACAAAAAAATGTTTGCAGAACGGATGTACAGGACTGATCAGTGGTTATATTTTGTAACGCTATGTGGTACATCTAGTTTATTATCTAATTAATGATCATCGCTGCATTGATGGATTACTCATAATCTAGCAATATACACTTGAAAAGTAGTCCTATGTTGTATTAGATTTTTGATTTTGAAATATTTCATACTTTAGGGTGTAGGCAATTGGTGCTTTGTTCTTGATAGTGTTTTTTTTTTTTTTTTTCCAACATCATTGCTTTCATTGACCTCTATCATTGCTTTGGTCTTACTGAATGCTGTATATTGCCAGTTTATTCCATAATCCACTGCCCTCAGTCGGAGTTGTTACTAAAGTACAGTGCCTACTACAGTGCCTACAAAACTGCTTTTATGTTCAGTAGGGGTGTGATGAGATCTCACGATATTTATTTAAATATGTCTTGTGGAATAGTATCTAGTCTGTGTAGCAGCATTTTTGGTATCTACAGGAAACAATAAAACCACTTAATGACACCGCACTTATTTTTGTGGTAGAAATATCAGTATCGGTGCATCACTAGTTAAAACATTTCAAAATGCACCTATATACCTCATATATTTCATCATTGAAGATTTCTTGAAATATTAGCGTTAAAATGTTAGCGTTAAAATATTGTCTCGTCTTAGGAACAACGTCGCGAACAATATCGTGTATTGTCTCGTCTCGTGGGCTGAATGTTCAAATTACACAGAGTGTTGAGAAGGGGGTGCTATGTATCCCTTAACTCCTTCAACTCACACTAAAACACTTAATAACAATTTATACATGCAGATACACAGAGGTAATATTTTTAAAGGAGTGTCTATTCGTACCCCTGGTACGAATAGCCTTGGCCACACAACTGGGCTATTCACACCCTGTTACATAACAACAAAAACATGTTGCTCGCGAAAGTGAAGAATTCTGAACGGTTTCAGCACTAATATCTGTTCAAATTAAAGTTGAGATGGAAAAGTTGTGTTTTATTTTCATAATCTTTGTTCAGTGAACACATAATTCAAAATTTCGTTAATATGACGTTCAGGCCTATAAACTAGAAGTTTACCTGCAAACCTCAACTTCTTGTCAAAGTAGATAGTGCAGTGGGCACAGGCAAGGGCTGGCACGCGGGAGGCCGGGGTTCGATTCCCGTATGATGCATTTTGGCGGAGTGAGTGTGCATGTGTACCAACGTCTCTGGAGAGAAGGCGCGCAATTTGAATAAGAAATCGGTTCTCAAACGGAAGTTTTGATTGCAACAATTAGCTAGTTCATGCACCAGGGTGTAAATAGCATGCAGTACTATAAACACCAGGGTACGAATAGCATCCATGTGTATGTAACAACAAAAAAACATGTTGCTTGTTTTTTAAAAAAGAAATATTATTACATTGTGTGATCAATATGCCAGATTAAATGCACAGGGGTGCAAATAGCATACACTGATATTTGTACCAGACAAGGTACTAATAGAACACATTGCTGTGTGCACCGGGGTACGAATAGCAATTGATATTTCTACCAGACGGGGTACTAATAGGACACATTACTGTGTGCACCAGGGTACGAATAGCATACATTGATATTTGTACCAGACGGGGTACTAATAGGACACATTGCTGTGTGCACCGGGGTACGAATAGAATTCACTTCTTATTGCACCAGGGTACGAATAGCATACACTGCTAATTGTACCAGGGGTGCAAATAGCCTTACCCTATTTTTAACCTTTATATTATGACAACAGCTAAGTTAAATTTAGCGAGCTAATTCATTCGATATTGAACTAGCAGAATTTAACTGCACAGAAAGTAGCTGTGCACACATGCCTTTAATGACATTATAAGTAGCCAGGTTTCTGTGACAGTATTAAGATGGTATGTAGTTTGTGGTGGGAAGATTGTGTTTCATAGATTATGTGGCCACATGGGTGACATCAGATAAAATACAAACATAAAGATGACTTGTATAGGCGATGCAAAATTGCAGCACAAAATTTGATGGCCACCACAAAATTCTGCAGAAAAAACTGATTTGAGGAAAAACAGACCCACACAATATTTAAAAGTGGGCACCGGAACCAAAACATTGACCAGTTTTAGATGATTTTAAATGTCTGTAAAATAAAATTTGATAGCAACTAAGCGGTGGTGGATCACAAATTATATTGTTTGTCTCCTGCTGCTTGAGTTGCAATTTTATCCAAGTAACGTGTGCCCGAAATTAAGACAAATGCTGTACTATGGCATTCTTCTCTAGCCATCCATTAAAAAGGATGACATACCAACTAGTATTGAGCAATTCCACGGAAAATTGACTTTTTGTCACATCCATAACGCCAGTGAAATACCTTGGCATTTGATGATGTGAATGATAACATTCATTTTTTGTGCATTTTTTCTCATTTACATTCTTCAGCCAAAAATAGCAAATGCTCAAATTTCATGTAATCATTCACATCATACTATACAATCGCAATTTATTGGCGTTATGGATGTTACAAAATGTGATTTTCCATGGAATTTCCCTATTATATAAGATTGACCACAGATGTTTTCTGGATAATTTCAGGAAGGTTTTTCTTTGTGGCAAGGTTTCAAAATAGAAAAAATGTGCTCCAGACCAGATGTATTTGAGAGCCATCTTCTTCCAAAACTGAAACATTTAGAAGCCAAGCCAAAGTTTAAGGAGCCAAAGTTTGCATTTCCAACATAGTTATGTTGCATTGCAAACTTTCCGTGTTCAGTATAGTTTGGCCTGTGCTTTCTTTTTCCTTCCAACAATGAGTTCTGTAGCCTGTGAAGAGCCCCTAGCAATATTAATGAGATGCAACAAAAACAAAAAATATGTAAATATCAAGGATGAATAGGACTTGGAAACTACAATGCCAAGAGATGGCGCACAGCAAATGCCAAAGGCAAGAGAGATCTCACAGTGCAAAGGGTCCGAGAGACAGCAGAAGAGGCACACTGTTTAAAAGTGGTAGGGCTCGCCTCCCAGGGGCAATGGATAAAATTGCCCCCATCAGACCGTCGAGCCAAAGCTGAGCTAGCCAGGCCAGGCCGTGCCAGGGCTAATTGCTTTCACACCTCCAGGTGCGGGTGTTAACTGGTGCCACTTGGGGGTTATATTGGTGCTACTGGCCCCTGATTTCTGACCCACCCTAAACGTTGAGCCACTTGGTGCTAGAGCAGGGCTAGGGGTGGTGTCAAGGTGAAGGCGGGTTCAACCCGTTGTGTGTGGAGTCGAGAAACATGAATGGCTATGAAAGCACAGCAGTATCACACCAAGTTTAGAGATAGCGGTTACGTCCGTGTTAAAGATGTTGGCCTGTCAGTAGGCTAACTCTTTCCAGAGGTCGCCATGTAGCACAGTAAAAAGTGAACTTATGAGTTACTAACATAGACAAGTGTCCCACTAAATTATTCCTGCCAGTGTGTTTTATGCTATCGATAGTGTGGCATACTTTAAAGAACTATCGTAAAAGCTTCAATTTCAGCCCCTTTCGTTCGGAAATTCTAAAATAAAGAAGTTTTTAATACTTCAAAATATCATTTGATAAATGAACCTTACATTTTCCAGTAGCCATAGATGTGTAGATTTGAACAAAGTCTGGCTTAGTTCTTAGCAGGAGCATCTGCGGTCCGTGTAACGCTTATCAGTTCAATTATCTACTGCCTTCAAAATTCTATTTTCTTTACTGTGCACTCGGAGTTTGGTGCTGGGCTGGTGGGTGCCCTCTTACGCGGCCCATCGTCGAGAAATCAAAATTCCACTGGAGCTCCAAGCGGATTTGAACACACAGCCTTATAACACTCTTCGAGTCACGGTAAAATGTCCTTTATGGTACATAGATACATTTAGATACACTTATGTTATGTGTGCTTGCGTTTCTTTAGGAATCCGCCATCTTGGTTTGTAGGCCTATAGAAATGAATATTAAGTGACATACGTAAAAGGGCAGAAATAGGTGACTGACTTCGATAGCATACAGTAGGCTATAGGAAAGAGATACGCGACTTTATGCTTATCCTGTTTGAAAATGGGTGGTATTGGTGACGTTTTCACAAGCGAGGGCGTGTCAAGGTGTAATGCGGAGAGGTTATGGCCTGACAGTCTGAACACAAAGGTCTCAGGGTTATGAGGCTTGTAGACCTGGGCTACTATCACGAGGTGGCCCCTAAATTACCCTAGCCTGGCCTGGCTCAACGGTCTGAAGCCGGCTAATGGTACCAAACACTGGAGTGACCATTGTCCTGGAAGGAGCTCTGGGGTATATACCAAGAAGGCCCCTATGGGAGGAACAGCCACCAAGTGCCCGCTTTCTATGTTACATCAAACTTTGGACTGTAGTTGACCTGAAGAAGAAACTTGTCTTTTCAAAAGATGTGGCACTAACCCCACTCCGATCATCAGACATGGTCCTCCTATGCAGGAGTAAAAAGACCATTCTGGTAGTAGAGCTTACAGTGCCCTGGGATGACAAGATGGACATCTCACATCAGCTGAAGAAAGCCAAGTACCAGGATTTGATGGACGAGGCTTCCCGGCAACATCAGTCCAGTGCTTCCTACAGAAGTTGGGATTGGTACCCAAACAGCTAAAGAAAGCCACAGCAGCTGAGAGCAGCTTTAGAGGGTTGTGGCAAACCCAAGTTCGCATGTGGAACCCTGCAGCAGGTGAAAGACAAATTAATTCTTGGCACCCCTACTCGGGTACAGACTAAGGGGCAAAACACAAAGCACAAAGCTTTTATAAGGGTGCAATCAGACAGACGTTGTCAATTCAGTGAGAGGTCTTTTTTTCTGTTTTGTATCGTGTTTTTATTAAAACACCTTGTGTTGCGTTTAAGAAGCAATAAGCTGCCCAGTCTGATCGTGCCCTATGGTCTGCATGTTTCATTTCTTTTTCATGAAATAACTGGTGCCTGTCTTCTCAGGTTCACAAGCACGACAGGACAAGCTGAGAGAGATGGGATTCGTGGATGTGCTGCACAAACTTACCCAGGCTTTAGACCCCAACCTTTGCGACCGGTATGTTAATAGCACACACGGTACCCGTGGGGTCTTAAAAGTATTGAAAAAGTCTTAAATGTATTATTGTCAAATTTAAGGCCTTAAAAGTATTGAATTTTGGGTTACACTTTACTTAACAGTGTCGACATAAGAGTGACATGACACTGTCATGAACGTGTCATAAACAAGTCATAAACGTTTATGACATAACGCTTCTGTTATTAAGTATCATACATTTTTTGTCATAACAAGATAGGGCTAGGTTTGGGGTTAGGGTTAAAGGTTAGGATTAGGTTATAGGGTTAGGGTTCATGTGTCATGACAGTGTCATGTCACTCTTATGTCGAGTAAAGTCAAGTAAAGTGTCAAGTAAAGTGTTACCGAATTTTGTTTACAAATTCTTGAATTTCATTCACAAGGTCTTATTTTTTCCTTAATGGAAACAGTAACGTCAATTAATTTCTGAGGGACCATGATACTGTAGATCCCAAGGGGAAAATATGTGTCTCTTCAGAAAATAAACAAACTATCGCTTTTATTTTGAAACGTATGTTCACGGTTTTCATCCCTTAGTCATTCACATCATTAAAGTGGAAGAATGTGCAAGCACAGGTGCGTCTGAAATATTAGCTGGAATAGTGATGTGAGCTGACCAGGAAAGATGTCTAGGGTGATGTCACAGGTGGGATAGTTGAAACTTTCAGAATTAAATATTCAAAAAGAGAAAATTAGCGTAGCAATGTAGCAGCATATTCAGTTCTACTGTTGTAAACGTTATCAATATTAGACTGCTAACCTTATGTTGCTGATTTTGCATGTTAAAATATAATAGACGTGGGATACTGTAAAAATAATAGATGAGGGCTATTGTATTCAACTGTATAGGCTGCAAAGAGTCTCTGTGATGAAGAATACATTAAGTTTGAACCTTTGGCAAAAGGTGTCAGTATAGTAACGGCTAAGGTAAATAATTCATGCTCAGAAATTGTCTTTGTTTTAAGGCCTGAACCATGTCTTTTATATGCAATTTGTATGATATTCTTTAATCTTTAAGCACCCATATCTTACCATCATATCTCTCTTTCTTTCTTTCTTTCTTTCTTTCGTTCTCTGTCTATCTCTCCCTCAGTGCAAAGACAGCAATGCAGCAGTACTTGGCGTGACCTCAATGGCTTGGAAGTTCACCTTTTTCTGTCTTTTGTTGCACAAGACACCTTTTATTTTGAGCCAAGGCACTCTGTTGCTCAAAAAAGGTTGTGGGCCCATGTTATGTGTGACCCAAGCTTTATTTGATGTTCATATATTTTAATGTACTTTTTGGATGTGAAGATTGTACTCAATGTGTGTAAGAGGCACTGTGTCACAGAACATTTGGTGCTTTGGACTCCATAATGGAATCTGAGCAGTCTCTGAGAGAAGTTACATTATCATTTATTTGAGTGGCAGTAAATACTTGCTATAAATGTTATTTTAAATGCTTTATCAGGAGGAGATATGAAACAGATTTTTCCCTTGTGGATAAATACCTCAAATGTATGTATGTGTGTGTATGTATATACACACATATATATACATATATATTTTTGATTTTTAATACCTCCTTCCCCATCAGATATCTGTGTCTTTTTTCAGAAATGAAGTAAATGCTATTCAAGAGTATGAAAAAATGCTTATTCACATTTTGAGTATTGGAACTAACACTCTGATAAAAAAAAGAAAAATAAAGTGGTGATTACTTTCATCGCACTTCTTTGCTGTCAGAAATGATGGTCATCTTTTGCATCCTTCCTCAAACAGTGCAATGCTGTGATAACTCAAATAAAATAGTGAAAAATAGTGAATATGTCTTACAGAATACACATGCAATCTTTTACCTGTAGTTTTTTTGTGTTCTGTTTCCTCTGCATTAAGAGGGTCAAGGGTCATTGGCCCCAATTTTGGCAGCAGAGCTTGAAGCGGTAAACTACGTCAAGGCGGGGGCTCTGAAATGGGCGAGACCTATGAAGGTATATTGGGTGCAAAAGTGGCGAGCACATTTAACTGCAGATTTTGCATGTGCACACTAAAGTCATAAATGTGTAACAGTAAAGTTGAAGTTGTACATATTTTTTTATATCTTGTTAACACAAAATAGGGGCTACGGGTTCACAAATCCTTTTTACAGGTACACAAATCCTATCCTGTGAGTCACAACTTTCAAGAGTCACGCACTCGACACTTTTGCTCCAATCGTTGCAGCGCAGCTGGTGCGAAACACATTTGCACATCCGTGTTTCATAATCTGAGAACATGCACAACATTCGTGCATTTGTAAACCCAAATGTGAACTAATGCATCCGAAGTTGTGCATCTGTGAAATAATTTCTCATTAATAAAATTCTACAGATCGCTTTGATTTTCTTGCACGACTACAAGTCAATTGATACAAGTGCTCGAATCTGCTTCTACGAGTGACGATACTTTTGCTCCTGCCTAGGTGATATAATAGGAGCAAAACGATTTGTATGTGTGCACGTCGAGCGAATCGATCGAGAAAACAAGGCGGCCGGATCTGGATCGCGCTCAGACTACCATTGCCTGCTCACAAGGTAAGTAACATGATAATAATATGAAGAAAGTTATCTTGTTTGTTGGTTTACATTATCATGACAGCTATGTTTAGCTTAGTTTACCTGCTTGCTAAATCCTCCAGTGCCAGATCAAGCTAGCTATCGCTAGATAAATAACTAGTTTAGAAGTACAGAAATATAACACTGCCCGTCCAAAATCGTTAGGACACACAATCTGACACAATCGTTCTGCAATTTTCGAACAGCTGACTTGTATCTTGCACAAAGACTATTGGATAGTGCAAGGCAAGTTAGCAATTGTTTGCTGTGCAGACATTATGAATAATAAGGTCGTAAAACTTTACACCGCACACCGCAACATTTTTTTCCTCGCTTTGTGCAAAGAAAAACTATAAATCGTGTGTCCTTCGTGTGTCATAAGGAAACATGCTGAGGTTACTTACTTTATGAGTAGGCAATGGTAGTCTGAGCGCGATCCAGATCCGGCCGCCTTGTTTTCTCGATCGATTCGCTCGACGTGCACACATACAAATCGTTTTGCTCCTATTATATCACCTAGGCAGGAGCAAAAGTATCGTCACTCGTAGAAGCAGATTCGAGCACTTGTATCAATTGACTTGTAGTCGTGCAAGAAAATCAAAGCGATCTGTAGAATTTTATTAATGAGAAATTATTTCACAGATGCACAACTTCGGATGCATTAGTTCACATTTGGGTTTACAAATGCACGAATGTTGTGCATGTTCTCAGATTATGAAACACGGATGTGCAAATGTGTTTCGCACCAACTGCGCTGCAACGATTGGAGCAAAAGTGTCGAGTGCGTGACTCTTGAAAGTTGTGACTCACAGGATAGGATTTGTGTACCTGTAAAAAGGATTTGTGAACCCGTAGCCCCTATTTTGTGTTAACAAGATATAAAAAAATATGTACAACTTCAACTTTACTGTTACACATTTATGACTTTAGTGTGCACATGCAAAATCTGCAGTTAAATGTGCTCGCCACTTTTGCACCCAATATACCTTCATACACCTGGGCCCTCCCACCGTGACGCACAGCTCAGTAGCTCCAGGAAGCGCTCACATTCAGGGTTTCGGAGGAAATGAGTTCCCAGTATTCTCAAGGATTAAAGTTCTCCGTCGTACAACGGATTTCCGTCAGTTTGATTTTAGAAATGCAGATGCAGATCCGATGAGGGAAAAAAATGGGGGGGGGGGAGAGACTATCACCTTTTCTTTTCCTTAGGCAACTACAAATATTAGGTCCGATGAATTAATGTGTGTGATGGTAAATGTTTAAAGACCTAATAGTGTTCTTGAGAACTTTCTGTGTCTCAACCGCTCAAGAAGATACGTCAGCCATGAGTTTCGCTTTGTTTATGTTGTAGCTACATGCTTGTCTCATTGGCCTGGGGCGTTTGCTTAAAAAAAAAGAACACGTCTGGAGGACTAACAGTCTAAAAGTTGGATTATAGTGACACAATCGAGACAGCTGATACAAGGATACAATCATACAAGGAAGTTTATTGTAACATGCATATAGTTACTGGAAGTAAGAAATGCAGTGAAATTATGTCTGGTGTCAGCCTATTTGTGCATTTATGGGGGGGGGGGGTAAAAAGTGCAGTAGAAGAGGGGTTTAGTAGATTAAGTGGCAAGGGCTGCATAAGAAAGGTAGGGGAGGATTGGGATTGGGGGGGGCACCAACAAGGAGCACCCAAGAGCAACAGGGGCAAGGAAAAACTCCCTTACCAAGGAAGAAACCTTGGGCAGATCCACGGCTCAAGGGGCTAACCCATCTGCCAGGGGTCTTGGTGTGTGTGTTGGGGGGATGACAAGGGAGATGGGATAGTGTGCAATATGTGTGTTGGAGAAGCTTCCTCATGAGACAATGTGCTGTGTATTGGGGGGGGGGGGGGGGGCAGTGTGCTGTAAGTATGTTGGGGATGTGTGTTGGAGAAGCTTCCTGATGAAATAATGTGCTGTAAGTATGTTGGGGATGTGTTACTACTAGTAACTGTTGAGTTTGTGACGCAGAGACAGCCTTGTAGCCTATTTTGCTTAGGCCTCACTTTTAACGACAGTTGGTTGTGAGTGTATGTTGACAAAATATAACCATGCAATTAAAATAGTCAACTTAAAACTTTGCTATTATTAATTTATAGCACAAAACCATAACCAGTAGGTCTACCAGAACCTCTATTAGCGTCATGATTTGTGTGCGTCTATTTGGCAAGGCCACTATAGCTGTCATGGATGCGTTGTTGCTAAAGGAAGGCACAGGTGTCAAAAGTTAAAAAATAAATGGAGATGGGCGGCTGTTGGAAACGGGGGAGAACTAACAAGCCATGGTGTAAAGAACTTAAAGTGCCAGGGGTTTGCTTTTTCGCGGTTTGCTGCAAGAAAACGTTTTAGCATGCTACCAATCAGAAGACCGCCATAAGGTTACCTACCATTCGTGCACTTCAGGACATCTTCCCTACCTGGTGCAACTAGCCACCACGACAGAGGTAGGCTACATTTATCTATGGCTGACCGTTTTTGCGCTCAGAAAGTAGGCTACGCATGTTCTTTCATAGCGCAACACGACCTGTCCCTCACCATATCGCAACCTCTTGTCAACCTTATACAATCTGTTGCTGAAGACAAAAGCGCCCTCTCCAGATTGTCGTTATCAAATGCGCAGACCTCCTGCATGAGCACACACAGTATTGCTGCTCATTGGACAACTGAGTTGTCTGTAAAACTCAAAATTACCATGTTTTCATTAAATGCGGATGAGGCAACAAATGGAAATGAACAATATCTAGAATGTTCTGATTCGTTACTTTAATGAGGAAATGGGATTGTATAGATTTTACTTGTTGAATTGCATATTAACAAGAAACAAATCTCCCCTTTAAACACTTTTGGCCTGAAGTAATTAAATAAGAGTGTAAGTTAAAGCCTTTCTACATTATTGCTGCAGTAGAAAAGAACAGCAATGGCTAATCAGCAATGGTCAGGGATGGTACTGAAATATTATATCAGGAAAACTCAATCTCAATCAAGAACACTCAATTCGCCTTATTCACATGGCAGCCATTGGCGGCTAAAACGAGGCTACAGGGTACACAAACCATAGGATTGTTATGTTCTATGCATTCACCTGTAGGTGGCATTCATTATATAATAAGTGTACCCTGTAGCCTCGTTTTGGTTTAAACAATGGCCGCCGTGTGAATAAGGCGAATACTCCCTTTACTTTGCTGTTTGCATCTTTTTGTACATTAAAAACCAATAGGTCGCGACCGCAAAAGGGGTGCTATCTTCATAGGTAGATATGAACAACGTATGACTTACGGCCTGAAAAAAGTTCAGTCAAATGATTTTTTTTTTACTTTAATCCCTGTATTCTTTATTATTTCTTATGTTTTGTAGAACAGACTTGATCACGTTAGTACCAATTATGAAGACATCTCTCTGGCCAGCAACAACTAGAGTGGGTACAATAAACTTAGACTCATACACTTCAATTTCAAGGTCATAGAAGCACTTTGGATACAAGCCACCAACCCACAATCACCACATTCCCAGGGAGTAACTGCTTCTCTGCCTCTTCACTGAGTGTACCTGTCCTGCTGAGTGTACCTGTCCTGCTTGCAAAAGTTGACTGTTGTTACTGTAGTTGGAAAGCAGATCTGGTTCTCTCATGAGTGCTTCTGTACCACCACCCACGCTTGCCCTCTCACAGTGTGGGGCATCTAGTTTAACAGAGTGCAGCTAGTCTGTGCAGATGCTGCCACCGGATGAGAGGCACTCGGGCAGTCATGTTTGAAATGGCCAGGTTAAAAGCACGACTATTCAGCATGCTTACCACCTCATGCATACCTGGCTCTTCCTCTGAACCGACTGCAGTCAACCAGGGTTGTGCACAATTCGAATTGCAATTCTGCTTCCTGTTTGCTCCCTCAATTGAAATGCAAGTGAAATTCAAAAATTGAATTGGAATTTAAGAGCCTGTTTCAATTAAATTCTGGAATTTTGCACAA
This sequence comes from Alosa sapidissima, assembly GCF_018492685.1. Classification (NCBI taxonomy): domain Eukaryota; kingdom Metazoa; phylum Chordata; class Actinopteri; order Clupeiformes; family Clupeidae; genus Alosa; species Alosa sapidissima. The sequence goes on from NC_055958.1 coordinate 7,677,995, forward strand.
GCCTGCAGTCAACGGCACAGTTGCAGGTCACTGTACAGGATGGCTCATCTCTGCCTGCGTGCTGCTGAATGAGCGGTTGAACTGTGCAGTGGACTGAGTGACTGCCGCAGGGCCCGGACTGTGAACAGGAGGAGAGTGCTGACTCATTGAGGCTCCGCGTCTCAGATCTTGCTGATGATCATCTAAGCGCTTCTGAACTTCAGGGGCTGTCCATCTCCCAACTGGTTTATATTTGAAAGACATAGCCAGGTGAGGGTCTGGGCAGTGAGTATGAAACATCATCACAACTTCAGCACTCACGTCCTCAACACATCTACACCGTCTGCGGAGACTTTCATCGGCAACATCTATAGCCGGAAGTGTGCTAAAGTCCGCCATGGGCATGCCAGAGTATGGGAGTTCACTAAAGCTCTGCTTCAGTATATCAAAAACAGCTGCAGGATGGCTATAGGGGTTCATTTCTGGGTTGCTATGTAGTGAAACCTTTACAATGTCCCTCGCTTTCCCCATCAGTCTGCTTGCTATCACATCATACATTTCAGCAGTTCTTTATTTGCGCCGGCGAATGTAAGCCTGCATCAAATCTTCCCATTCATGGACAGTACATGTGTCAGTACGATCACCTCTGAAGAATGGGGACTGTTTAATATCTGATTGGACAACCACATTCAGCCTTGAGGCATCCAGGCAGCCCCCGGAATAGGTCTGTGGAGTATGTGCTGGGTCTGAATGAGTGCTAGGTATAGAGTGAGGCATTGTATTATTAATGTCATGTCCTTGTTCTGCATGTCTATTGGTAGGATAGCCAATTGAATTTACCACCTGTTCTGGTGGGCTTCTAACAACGCGGGTAATGGGAGTGGAACATGCTACTGGATTCAGAACTGACTGCCCTACTCTCTGATAACTGGCCTCTCCATCTGATTCCATAGAGCAACCCCTCCCAAGCCCATTAGATACGTAAACACCAGGGTGAGTTTGCCAATAGCTCCTGAAAAAGTTCACGTATACCAACTATATTACAGGTGTTAATGTGCTATCTCAGCTACCTAGCTAAACTACTGTACACCACTGTATGGCTATTTTTGGCATGTGGCTAGACGGACATAAACAATGCATTTAAAAAGTACATTTACAAAAAGAACTCACAAATAATATACATAAACTGAATACAAACAATATAAGATGAAGCAATCTTATGGATGACAATATTTAATCGAAATATTTATAAGATTGCTTATTAGGCTACAATCAGTCAACCTACCTCTCTCCATAAAGATATTAGACAGGAAAGAGGAAGGGGGGACAAGATTAAGGGGGAGAGGAGGGGCTACAACTCAATACCAATGTGGAATAAATTTAATAGATTTAAACTGTAATTAGATAACCTCAATCTATTGTGCATTTATGTGATTCGTACATACAGTAAGTATAAAGTCTAACCTGTTAGACCAACAATAGCAGCTGGATTGGGCCACTAATAAATGCAGCTGACCTGTCACATGCACATGTTTTGTAAACTTTTAGACAGACAGACAGACAGCACTGGATTGAGGTGGCAGATTTGTTACATTAATACGTGAATGAATTTCAGCCATTTGAAAGGTGTGTAGACTTTCTCAGCCATCTGTTGATGATTATTGGTAATGCCACAAGGGAGCACTCTTTCACTTTAGTCTGTCTTAACCATTTGAAATGAACTAAATGACAAATTTTTACACATTCCTGTATATTCTTCCTACATTTCCTTTGGAATAAATAAGTGAAATAGTGTGTTGTTTGACTCCAGCGCCCTATGCATCCACCCCATCCACTGCTACCACCCAGACCACCCAGATAACAATTTCCTTTGGGCTGGATCCGCATAAAAGCCTTTAGATCCGCCTGTAGCGGACATAGGCCTACGGTATTTGACTGTGGGCCAGATCTGCACCTGATAAAGGTTTCAGCTCTGCTAGCAATGCTGTTTTATCACCAGTTTACAGATTTGTCCCAGGTCCGATTTCCGCAACTCAACAGGAAGTCAGGAGATGCGTTTAAAATACAAAACACTGATTTGGCCCAAACCTGTGATACGGATATGAGCTGAAGGACCATTTGTTTCACAGCAGACCCAGGTGGTAATAATGACATTAATTAAGGTGTGATTCTGCTAAATTGACTTTCCTTTCCCTACTTCAATGTCAACTGGCTGCTAAAGAAAAAAGGGTATTTTGGAATGGCAGAAATTTAGAAACCATGGGGGTGCACTATGTTCCCATGGCCATTTCATTTCTACAGTAAGGCTGGAAATGAAGATATAGTTGGCTCAGTATTTATCAAATGCTCGTTTCATTATTTTTATTATTACCTAGCATGGTAAAAGTAGTCAATTGTTGTTTGTGTCAGATCTAACAGTGCTATGAGACAACCCCATATTTTTGACACGCATGCAGGAGTCCGAGCAGTAACGTTAATCAAGGATCTTTTCTTTGCTCACTATCAATGTTTTGACATGATTAGCCAGACTGTGGTTGGTCTAGGATGCAGCCCAACTTTTCAAGGTAGGCTATCTGCTTTTTATCTCTGTTGGTTTATTCAGAGACAACAAGCAGCCGAGCGATTGAAAACTTTACTGTAAGGTTAAAACTATGCTATTATTTTCCAGCAATAGCCTATACTAGCTTAACTTACAGTGGGCAAAAAAACAGCCATCACAAAAACTATTTTGGAAAAACAGTGATAACGCTAACAGGATCACTGATGATAAAAGACGAGTGTAATTGTGAGTTAGCCTATTTTCAAAAAGGAATACATGGCTGATGTTTATTTTGTGTTGTTTCAGATTGACCATGGAGATGACTGAGGCATGAAGACAGCCTGAATATCGATTGGGAACAGTGGAATTGTTCACCCTAGCCTACTTAAACTTTGTCTGGGATTGCACTTCTACAGCCAGGTTGTTGATATAAATAAAAAGTAACAAGACACTTATGTGTAAAGTTTCCCTCCCCCCTCTATTGTGTTTGTAGCCTAGCTTATAATGTTTAGTTGAGCTGTTGGGAAAACGTTACGAACTTGTAGCCTGGGTGAACCTAAACGAACCTGTTAGCAAATATGTAGCAAACAGATTTTTCAGAATAATTACCAATCACATTTCACATGTCAAATAAAGCCGGCTGATATCTGATAAATGGGTCCGTACCGCACACAATATCGCATATGATAAGCAGGTCTGGAACACGTCAGTAACACAGAGTATCATATGGAACTGGGCCAGTCTTAGCCCTTATTGGCACCAGATCCGTCAAACGGATCTAGACCAATTTTGGACCGATGTGCGTTTGGACGCCGGATCAGGTCCATTATGCAGATACTTGCTGGTAGGTGTGGCCTAGTTCCGTCCCTGTGTATTTTTGCTATCTGGGCAGTCTTACTGTGTGGTGCTTGATCCACTGTATCCAATGACAGTTACTGTGCTATTTGGTGATGTGTCTATATTGCACACATCTTATAGATGATGTGGGCTTGGATAAAGCATAAAAGAAAGCATGAAAAACATTAGAGACAGCTGCAGGTGTTTCATTCAACCAGACCTGGTAATATTTTTTTCATTTCTGATTTATTCACAAGGCCTACTGTTAATAACACATTGTTGCTCTGGGGTGGGGTATTATTGGTAACAAAAACAGGCAGTCTCTTGTTACAAAGAAATAGATGACATAAACTACATTATAATTTAAGCCATTGTGGTTGACAACTTGGCACTGATGAGAAATTCCACAAGCCTGGCTGACCAAGATATGGTAATTACTTGAATTTCCCCTTGGGGATCAATAAAGTATCTATCTATCTATGTATCTATCTATCTACTTAGTTTACTTAAGGCAGGTGAAAAGGGTGACAATAATCAATGGAGTTGAGTTCTTGTTGTCTTTATTTGGAAAGGGACTGAAAAATGGATAGATTGTCTCATTAAAAGAGACATCTTTAAAAGAGTAGATAGGAGTCCATCTGTCTGCATCATAAAAAGAGACAAAACCTGCCTCATAATCCACAAACACTCCAACCCTCTCTGGCTTTTCTTTGAGTGTGAGGACAACAGAGGGACCAGCTAGTGCTTTATATATGTCATCTCTCAGCCATATTGTCCAGTATCCAGTCAGGGGACTTGCTTTAATGCTTCCCTTTCTGTTAATGGACTCTCTGGCTACCCCTAATATCCATGCAGTCTTTCCACTGATCTGCACCTCATAGTAAAATCTACCAGAGGTGAAGCCCTGCTTTCCAAGGACACAGACAACAGGATCAAAGCGCTCAGGGTTGTCAGGGAGGTTCTGTCGTATGTCAACATGCCACACTCGTTTCCCATCAGCAGACAGGATGAGGTTGTTTTCGGCTGTATCAGGATCCAGAGATACATCGACTGCAAGAGTGCAAAAGCACACAGATTAAAGTTCAGTAAGGGAACAGCCATATCGGACATGTTGCTTCTGTTAACTTCAATGGAGTGATCCCTGACCAAATGATATTGAGAATACTTTTATCACACATACCCACATACTGTGCCATTTCCATCTCTGTTAGAAAAGGAAGAACATGTTTAGTACTTTAGTATTTCCCTCATTTATTGGACATTGAATCTAATGCTCAACATATAAACATGACAGCATCTATTTGCACTGAGATACACATAGCATTGGCCACCCAATGACGCTATTTTCCACCAATAAATAAATTAATAAGGGAAAACAAACACAAGTGCACAATTTCAAAAATCCTTCAGGAACCATTGAAAAACAATGTGGGATGAGAATATTTAAGTAAGGGTGGCCTGCAGTAAGCACTATATAAGATTTTATATCTATATATAAAGCAAGAAGCGTCTGTGTGTCTGTATGTCTGTGGTACGCATATCTTGCTGACCATTTGTCAGACTGACCTAAGATTTCGTATGTGGCTCGCGTGTGGCATAAAGATGTGCACTCTTGATTTTGAAGATTTTTGAATGCATATTTCAAAATATGCTTATTTACGTAGGACGTTTATCGCTGCACTGCACTGTTTCCAATGGGACTAGTTTCAGGGGAGCTCCACCCCATGGATCGTGTACTGACAGGTCTCACTTTGATGATAGTCAATCGCAATTTAAAAAACGGATTACTCGGGAACCGCTTGTGGGTTAAGATGCAAGACGATTAACATGTCTGACCTCAACAATAAAGACTCCCTGTATGCAGTTTGCTTGCATAAAATTATTACGCGGATTTTGCAACAACACGCCAACAAACACGGGTATGTAGTGACCACTCAAAATAAAAGTATGTGCAATAAACTGACGCTTCGAATAGCCCAGGCTACTTTGGACTTGAGACTTTGACTAAACAAACGACAATTCCGACTGCAAGGTCCCAAATTCACATCATTGCAAATTTTAAACAATGATGCATCATTCCACAAAATGGTTTGTCTTCAGTATTAGGAAGTTATTCAGTAAGCTTAATACACATTTAGCCTTAACTCAAAACAGTTGTTAGGCTTATGTCATTCTGATCTGTAGAAATGTCACATGCAGCCATGCCAAAATGTATTACACATGTATTAGAGGCCACATTAATTATAGGCTAATATATTATAATATTCAGTATTCATTATTGAATGCTTATAAAGCTGAAATTATGTTTTCCAAATCATCCTATTTTTAAAGCAGGCATACCTGTGGGCATGTAATTGGGCTACGGGTTTTCTTCAGGAATGGCATGTTTGAACGGGCACTGCTCTAGTATATACTGTATAATCTTACATAGTGCTTACTGCAATTTGATTTGGACAAAAGCTTCTGCTAAATAGCTTACAGTTAACTTTACAAGTAGTGAGCAAGCTCAGTATATTTGTGGATGTCCTGGGAAAATGCAATTTTAACCAGAAGCAGATTTAATAACATCTCAACACTCACTCGGATGACAAAGTCTCTTCTGTAGTTTCTTATTCTCATCAGCCACTGTGTTGAATCTGTCCTGTAAGAAGGATTTCTCTCTAGTTAAGTTGTTACATCTAACCTGTAATTGGGAAATGTCCCTTGTCAGGAGGCTGTATCTGTTCTGTAACATCTCTATTTCCCTAGTCAGATTATAAGACATGGTTTTTATCTGATTGGTCTCTGTAGGTGTTTTGAGTAGCAGTCCTATGATGGTGGCCACCAGCAGACCACAAAGTAGCCCCAGACACGCCACAGCACACTTGTAACGTCCTGGGAGAGAAGAAATGTAATTATATGCCTAGTAGGTCTAATGAGAAATAAGAGAAATCAAGTGAAATATTCATATTTACCAAGTTGAAGACTGTTTGGCTCTCGCTTGTTCTGTTTAGACTCATTGGAAACCACATAGATATGTTTTCCTTCATTTTGTTTTGTCTCTTCATAAATGTTTTCAGACAATTCCATTCTTCTCTTGTTGTTGTCTGACAGTAAATCCGGTCTGCTCTGGCTTCAAGGCAGAATAACTTGCAGCTGAAAATGTTGAAAAAGGAAATAAAAAGTCACACTTTCTTATGAAAGTAATGCATTTTGTGTTGGCCCACCACTGCAAATGTGGAGAGATGGTGACAAAGCATGTCCAATTTCCCGGATTTTCTGGACCATTGGCATACACAATACCAAAATGCCATTCCAGATGACCTGTTAATTTGCTGGTCAATTACCAAGAGGGTCTACAGAGCCCCAGAAGGGACATACAGGGGGGGATATCCATGAGTTGAAAAAAATATATATTTTGCAATATATCACAAAGTTGTCATTTATAGGAAGCTTTTCCAAATACTCCCATGTCAGCTCGGCAACATAGAAACCACAATAATAGAGTACACAGACCTGTAAAACAGGACAGGGCCAGACTGCAACGAACAATTAAGGCTGCAGAGAAGAACATTGGAACTGACCTTCCCTCAATCCAGGACCTGTACCAGTCCAGGGTCAGGAAAAGGGCAACAAAAATCTCTGCGGACCCCTCACATCCTGGTCACAAACCTTCAACCTCCACCTCTGGTAGGCGATACAGGGCACTGTTCGGCAAAACCACCCAACACAAAGACACCAGACACAAACCCTAGGAAAAACACCCTAACCCCAAGCAGTCACTCTGTTGACCACTCAGAAACAGCCCCCACCCTTACACTGAACAAAGTCAATCATCACTGTTCTGCTCACCTACATGTACCTCATGTATATTTAGGGCCCGAGCACTGAAGGGCGCAAGGCCCTATTGTTTTTGCAAGGATTATTATTAGGGTAAGGCTATTTGCACCCCTGGTACAATTAGCAGTGTATGCTATTCGTACCCTGGTGCAATAAGAAGTGAATTCTATTCGTACCCCGGTGCACACAGGAATGTGTCCTATTAGTACCCGTCTGGTACAAATATCAATGTATGCTATTCGTACCCCGGTGCACACAGCAATGTGTCCTATTAGTACCCCGTCTGGTACAAATATCAATGTATGCTATTCGTACCCCGGTGCACACAGCAATGTGTTCTATTAGTACCTCGTCTGGTACAAATATCAGTGTATGCTATTCGTACCCCGGTGCACACAGCAATGTGTTCTATTAGTACCTCGTCTGGTACAAATATCAGCAAGCAACATGTTTTTTGTTGTTGTAACAGAGTGTGAAAAGCTCAGCTGTGTAATAGACACTCTGAATAAGGTATGCTGTTTGCATCAATGTACAGTTAGAAGTGGATGCTATTCGTACCCTGGTGTTTATAGTACTGCATGCTATTTACACCCTGGTGCATGAACTAGCTAATTGTTGCAATCAAAACTTCTGTTTGAGAACCGATTTCTTGTTCAAATTGCGCGCCTTCTCTCCAGAGATGTTGGTACACATGCACACTCACTCTGCCAAAACGCATCAGACGGGAATCGAACCCTGTTCTCCAGCATGCCAGCCCGTGCTTGTGACCACTGCACTATCTGCTATCTGTTTTAAGGGGTTGAGGTTTGCAGGCAAACTTATAGTTTATAGGCCTGAACGTCATATTCACGAAATGTCTGTTAGTTAGCAAACTGACGGTTGTATGTGTTCACTGAACAAAGATTATGAAAATAAAACACAACTTTTCCATCTCAAATTTAATTTGAACAGATATTAGTGCTGAAACCGTTCAGAATTCTTCACTTTCTGCTGACGAAAAAACGAATGTCGACGCGAGCAACATGTTTTTGTTGTTATGTAACAGGGTGTGAATAGCCCAGTTGTGTGGCAAAGGCTGGTACGAATAGACACTCCGTTATTATTATTAGGGCCCGAGCACCGGGCTAACTTTTTAGCCTTTCTTTTGAGATGTTTCCCATTGGCAAAAAGTCTTGGAATTTGGCACAGACATCCGGTATGTGAAACAATGCTTTCTGACAAAGGTTTGGCCTCGGGTGTGGCCCAGGGACTCGCTAGCGCCCCCTTAGATGAATGATCCTGTGGTTGGCATATACTTTCAGCTACACACACCAAATTTGGTAGGTGTGTGTATCTCCCCAAGATGAACAACTTTCGTATATACAATGCATTAGCCACACCCAACAGGAAGTGAGGTATTTGGGATTTTTTGCATACTAATATGTGACCCTGCCTGTGATAACCCAGCTAAAGTCGTTTTTTAATGTTATTGACTGAGTTAGGCCATTTCAAAGATTTGGAGAATTCCGAGCTCTGAATTTTAGGGTTTTGAGAAATTCCAATTTGAAAATAAGTGAGCAGTGGCACTGCATATGGTCTGCGGTGTCCAAACACCGAATTGTTTCAAGAGGTAGCATGCATGATATGTCTTTAAAATAGGTTGGTTAGATTCACAACAAGTTAATCCATGCAAAAAATCAGTTCTCCTGAAATGTCTGTTGTGATACGGAGCAATCCATTGAGAAATCCATATCAGGGTTACCTCGCAAATTTCCTGCCATACGGAAGCAGTGGCGCTGCATACGGTCAGTCAGTGCCTAAACACCGAATTGTTTCAAGAGGTAGTATGCATGACATGTCCTTAAAATAGGTTGGTAGATTCACAACAAGTTAATCTTCAATAAAAAAAAATCAGTTCACCTGAAATGTCCGTTGTGATACGAAGCAATCCAATGAGAAATCCATACCCAGCTTAAGTCGAAACTTTCCTGCCATACTGAGCTAGGTGACGGTACTGCACATTGATATTATGGTCTGTATTAACTTTCTAATGGGAAAGAAGAAGTTCCTGAACCAAATGACACCCAAATTATACGGTGTTTATCCGCCAACATTAAACTCACAGACGATTGAAAATGTGACATTGTGGAACTAACTTCTGGTATTTTTCGTGGGAAAATGTAATCGTAACGTCAATAAAAGTGTCAATTTTAATATTTATCATGTCAGAAAAGATCATTTAAACACTACATTTCGAAACATTAGTATCTAAGCTATTTACAAGTATAAACAAATATCCCATATTTTTGTCGTTTTTTATGACTAGGACTACTTACTCATTATCTCAAAATAAGATCTGGCGACTTTAGCCGGGTTCTCATGGGCGGGGTCCAGTGTTGTAATGTAACGGAGTACAAATACTTCGTTACTGTACTTAAGTAGAAATTTCACGTATCTGTACTTTACTTCGCTATTTAAATTTATGTCAACTTTCACTTTTACTCCACTACATTTCCTAGATAAAATGTATACTTCTTTTACTCCGTTATATTTCCACTAAGCATCTTCGTTACTCGTTACTAAAACATAAAATTAGAAGAAATGTGTGCGACTGCAATAAGGGAGTTTTGGCGAATCACTGCTCCTAGATTGCATTACGCACGCTGCACGCTCTATTTCACTGTTTGTTGCTAAAGGAGGAGGACGCACAACTGAAACCACCATGGAAGCACGAGCACCTACTAGAGGACCTCCTGTCATCAGTGGAAGGTTATTTTCAACACTATTAGGAGATTATTTCATGGTTCTTAAGATGGTTTCGCCATGTTATCGAAATGAAATTGCGCAGATAACAATGAAGGATGTATCATTTCATTTCAAACGTATCTTGAATAGGTGTGGTAAGTTATAAATGCTAACTACACTAAACAGGTCAGAATGAAGAATGTATAATGACATTTCAAACATAACTTGCGTTGGTGTAATGAGCATTTATAACTGGACAAAATGAAACACGTGTAATGTTATTTCAAACAGCTTGCATTAGTGTGGTAAGTTTTATAATGCTCACTACACCAATGCGAGATATAACTGGACACAGTGAAGCATGTCATAATTAAGCTTAAGTAATGTTAGGTCAAAATATTAATAATGTGGTGTTGGGAGTAGCTTGAGCACAATGAAGAATGTATCGTTTCATTTCAAACATATCTTGAATAGGTGTAGTGAGCTTTTATAACCTTTCAAACGTTATGATAATTTTAGTGATCAGGATGCAAGAAACGGGATTTAGAATGTTGACAGAATTCGCATTCACTTTCTCAACAACAACATAAAAGTATGCATAAAAACTAATAATCAAGTCAGAAACAATGGTTCAGATTTATTTGCATTAATCAATATAATCGCATTAAAAAAACAATTGCAACAACCTTGTAATATGTACATAATAATATTGCGAATAACTTTGCAATATCATTGCATTACCATGGCAAAAACCCTCCCAGAACGTTGAAATCAGTATGGAACTTGTAAATGACATTGCAATACCATTACAATAATACGGCAACCTTGACATAAGTGTGGAATAGCGTTGCAAATAACCTCGCAACACCATTGCAATATCATTTTTGACATTGACACTCTAATTTAAACTCTTTAGACGGTTGTTGGAATGGTTTTGCCATGTTATTGCATTGATATTGTAGGGTTATTGGCAACTTTATCATGTCATTTATTTTTAGGTTCTTGGGATGTTGTTGCCAAGTTATTGCTATGAAATTGTCACTATGGCATTGTTTTGCCATGTTATTGCAATAATATTGGAAGGTTATTAGAACCGTTGGTTGATTTCAAGTTTCTTGGGAAGTTGTTGACATGATATTTGAATAAAATTAGAAGGCTATTTGAAACGTTGGTTCATTTCATGGTTCTTGGGATGTTTTTGACGTGATATTTAATAATAGTGGAAGGTTATTTTCAACACTATTAGGAGATTATTTCATGGTTCTTAAGATGGTTTCGCCATGTTATCGAAATGAAATTGCGCAGATAACAATGAAGGATGTATCATTTAATTTCAAACGTATCTTGAATAGGTGTGGTAAGTTATAAATGCTAACTACACTAAACAGGTCAGAATGAAGAAAGTATAATGACATTTAAAACATAACTTGCGTTGGTGTAATGAGCATTTATAACTGGACAAAATGAAACACGTGTAATGTTATTTCAAACAGCTTGCATTATTGCCATTTCAATATTCTAAATCCCGTTTCTTGCATCCTGATCACTAAAATTATCATAACGTTTGAAAGGTTATAAAAGCTCACTACACCTATTCAAGATATGTTTGAAATGAAACGATACATTCTTCATTGTGCTCAAGCTACTCCCAACACCACATTATTAATATTTTGACCTAACATTACTTAAGCTTAATTATGACATGCTTCACTGTGTCCAGTTATATCTCGCATTGGTGTAGTGAGCATTATAAAACTTACCACACTAATGCAAGCTGTTTGAAATAACATTACACGTGTTTCATTTTGTCCAGTTATAAATGCTCATTACACCAACGCAAGTTATGTTTGAAATGTCATTATACATTCTTCATTCTGACCTGTTTAGTGTAGTTAGCATTTATAACTTACCACACCTATTCAAGATACGTTTGAAATGAAATGATACATCCTTCATTGTCATCTGCGCAATTTAATTTCGATAACATGGCGAAACCATCTTAAGAACCATGAAATAATCTCCTAATAGTGTTGAAAATAACCTTCCACTATTTATTAAATATCACGTCAAAAACATCCCAAGAAACTTGAAATCAACCAACGGTTCTAATAACCTTCCAATTTTATTTAAATATCATGTCAACAACTTCCCAAGAAACTTGAAATCAACCAACGGTTCTAATAACCTTCCAATATTATTGCAATAACATGGCAAAACAATGCCATAGTGACAATTTCATAGCAATAACTTGGCAACAACATTCCAAGAACCTAAACATAAATGACATGATAAAGTTGCCAATAACCCTACAATATCAATGCAATAACATGGCAAAACCATTCCAACAACCGTCTAAAGAGTTTAAATTAGAGTGTCAATGTCAAAAATGATATTGCAATGGTGTTGCGAGGTTATTTGCAACGCTATTCCACACTTATGTCAAGGTTGCCGTATTATTGTAATGGTATTGCAATGTCATTTACAAGTTCCATACTGATTTCAACGTTCTTGGAGGGTTTTTGCCATGGTAATGCAATGATATTGCAAAGTTATTCGCAATATTATCATGTACATATTACAAGGTTGTTGCAATTGTTTTTTTAATGCGATTATATTGATTAATGCAAATAAATCTGAACCATTGTTTCTGACTTGATTATTAGTTTTTATGCATACTTTTATGTTGTTGGTGAGAAAGTGAATGCGAATTCTGTCAACATTCTAAATCCCGTTTCTTGCATCCTGATCAATAAAATTATCATAACGTTTGAAAGGTTATAAAAGCTCACTACACCTATTCAAGATATGTTTGAAATGAAAAGATACATTCTTCATTGTGCTCAAGCTACTCCCAACACCACATTATTAATATTTTGACCTAACATTACTTAAGCTTAATTATGACATGCTTCACTGTGTCCAGTTATATCTCGCATTGGTGTAGTGAGCATTATAAAACTTACCACACTAATGCAAGCTGTTTGAAATAACATTACACGTGTTTCATTTTGTCCAGTTATAAATGCTCATTACACCAACGCAAGTTATGTTTGAAATGTCATTATACATTCTTCATTCTGACCTGTTTAGTGTAGTTAGCATGTATAACTTACCACACCTATTCAAGATACGTTTGAAATGAAATGATACATCCTTCATTGTTATCTGCGCAATTTCATTTCGATAACATGGCGAAACCATCTTAAGAACCATGAAATAATCTCCTAATAGTGTTGAAAATAACCTTCCACTAATTATTAAATATCACGTCAAAAACATCCCAAGAAACTTGAAATCAACCAACGGTTCTAATAACCTTCCAAAATTATTGCAATAACATGGCAAAACAATGCCATAGTGACAATTTCATAGCAACAACTTGGCAACAACATCCCAAGAACCTAAAAATAAATGACATGATAAAGTTGCCAATAACCCTACAATATCAATGCAATAACATGGCAAAACCATTCAAACAACCGTCTAAAGAGTTTAAATTAGAGTGTCAATGTCAAAAATGATATTGCAATGGTGTTGCGAGGTTATTTGCAACGCTATTCCACACTTATGTCAAGGTTGCCGTATTATTGTAATGGTATTGCAATGTCATTTACAAGTTCCATACTGATTTCAACGTTCTTGGAGGGTTTTTGCCATGGTAATGCAATGATATTGCAAAGTTATTCGCAATATTATCATGTACATATTACAAGGTTGTTGCAATTGTTTTTTTTAATGCGATTATATTGATTAATGCAAATAAATCTGAACCATTGTTTCTGACTTGATTATTAGTTTTTATGCATACTTTTATGTTGTTGGTGAGAAAGTGAATGCGAATTCTGTCAACATTCTAAATCCCGTTTCTTGCATCCTGATCACTAAAATTATCATAACGTTTGAAAGGTTATAAAAGCTCACTACACCTATTCAAGATATGTTTGAAATGAAACGATACATTCTTCTTTGTGCTCAAGCTACTCCCAACACCACATTATTAATATTTTGACCTAACATTACTTAAGCTTAATTATGACATGCTTCACTGTGTCCAGTTATATCTCGCATTGGTGTAGTGAGCATTATAAAACTTACCACACTAATGCAAGCTGTTTGAAATAACATTACACGTGTTTCATTTTGTCCAGTTATAAATGCTCATTACACCAACGCAAGTTATGTTTGAAATGTCATTATACATTCTTCATTCTGACCTGTTTAGTGTAGTTAGCATTTATAACTTACCACACCTATTCAAGATACGTTTGAAATGAAATGATACATCCTTCATTGTTATCTGCGCAATTTCATTTCGATAACATGGCGAAACCATCTTAAGAACCATGAAATTAATCTCCTAATAGTGTTGAAAATAACCTTCCACTATTATTAAATATCACGTCAAAAACATCCCAAGAACCGTGAAATGAACCAACGTTTCAAATAACCTTCCAATTTTATTTAAATATCATGTCAACAACTTCCCAAGAAACTTGAAATCAACCAACGGTTCTAATAACCTTCCAATATTATTGCAATAACATGGCAAAACAATGCCATAGTGACAATTTCATAGCAATAACTTGGCAACAACATTCCAAGAACCTAAACATAAATGACATGATAAAGTTGCCAATAACCCTACAATATCAATGCAATAACATGGCAAAACCATTCCAACAACCGTCTAAAGAGTTTAAATTAGAGTGTCAATGTCAAAAATGATATTGCAATGGTGTTGCGAGGTTATTTGCAACGCTATTCCACACTTATGTCAAGGTTGCCGTATTATTGTAATGGTATTGCAATGTCATTTACAAGTTCCATACTGATTTCAACATTCTTGGAGGGTTTTTGCCATGGTAATGCAATGATATTGCAAAGTTATTCGCAATATTATTATGTACATATTACAAGGTTGTTGCCATTGTTTTTTTAATGCGATTATATTGATTAATGCAAATAAATCTGAACCATTGTTTCTGACTTGATTATTAGTTTTTATGCATACTTTTATGTTGTTGGTGAGAAAGTGAATGCGAATTCTGTCAACATTCTAAATCCCGTTTCTTGCATCCTGATCACTAAAATTATCATAACGTTTGAAAGGTTATAAAAGCTCACTACACCTATTCAAGATATGTTTGAAATGAAACGATACATTCTTCATTGTGCTCAAGCTACTCCCAACACCACATTATTAATATTTTGACCTAACATTACTTAAGCTTAATTATGACATGCTTCACTGTGTCCAGTTATATCTCGCATTGGTGTAGTGAGCATTATAAAACTTACCACACTAATGCAAGCTGTTTGAAATAACATTACACGTGTTTCATTTTGTCCAGTTATAAATGCTCATTACACCAACGCAAGTTATGTTTGAAATGTCATTATACATTCTTCATTCTGACCTGTTTAGTGTAGTTAGCATTTATAACTTACCACACCTATTCAAGATACGTTTGAAATGAAATGATACATCCTTCATTGTTATCTGCGCAATTTCATTTCGATAACATGGCGAAACCATCTTAAGAACCATGAAATAATCTCCTAATAGTGTTGAAAATAACCTTCCACTAATTATTAAATATCACGTCAAAAACATCCCAAGAAACTTGAAATCAACCAACGGTTCTAATAACCTTCCAAAATTATTGCAATAACATGGCAAAACAATGCCATAGTGACAATTTCATAGCAACAACTTGGCAACAACATCCCAAGAACCTAAAAATAAATGACATGATAAAGTTGCCAATAACCCTACAATATCAATGCAATAACATGGCAAAACCATTCAAACAACCGTCTAAAGAGTTTAAATTAGAGTGTCAATGTCAAAAATGATATTGCAATGGTGTTGCGAGGTTATTTGCAACGCTATTCCACACTTATGTCAAGGTTGCCGTATTATTGTAATGGTATTGCAATGTCATTTACAAGTTCCATACTGATTTCAACGTTCTTGGAGGGTTTTTGCCATGGTAATGCAATGATATTGCAAAGTTATTCGCAATATTATCATGTACATATTACAAGGTTGTTGCAATTGTTTTTTTTAATGCGATTATATTGATTAATGCAAATAAATCTGAACCATTGTTTCTGACTTGATTATTAGTTTTTATGCATACTTTTATGTTGTTGGTGAGAAAGTGAATGCGAATTCTGTCAACATTCTAAATCCCGTTTCTTGCATCCTGATCACTAAAATTATCATAACGTTTGAAAGGTTATAAAAGCTCACTACACCTATTCAAGATATGTTTGAAATGAAACGATACATTCTTCTTTGTGCTCAAGCTACTCCCAACACCACATTATTAATATTTTGACCTAACATTACTTAAGCTTAATTATGACATGCTTCACTGTGTCCAGTTATATCTCGCATTGGTGTAGTGAGCATTATAAAACTTACCACACTAATGCAAGCTGTTTGAAATAACATTACACGTGTTTCATTTTGTCCAGTTATAAATGCTCATTACACCAACGCAAGTTATGTTTGAAATGTCATTATACATTCTTCATTCTGACCTGTTTAGTGTAGTTAGCATTTATAACTTACCACACCTATTCAAGATACGTTTGAAATGAAATGATACATCCTTCATTGTTATCTGCGCAATTTCATTTCGATAACATGGCGAAACCATCTTAAGAACCATGAAATTAATCTCCTAATAGTGTTGAAAATAACCTTCCACTATTATTAAATATCACGTCAAAAACATCCCAAGAACCGTGAAATGAACCAACGTTTCAAATAACCTTCCAATTTTATTTGAATATCATGTCAACAACTTCCCAAGAAACTTGAAATCAACCAACGGTTCTAATAACCTTCCAATATTATTGCAATAACATGGCAAAACAATGCCATAGTGACAATTTCATAGCAATAACTTGGCAACAACATCCCAAGAACCTAAACATAAATGACATGATAAAGTTGCCAATAACCCTACAATATCAATGCAATAACATGGCAAAACCATTCCAACAACCGTCTAAAGAGTTTAAATTAGAGTGTCAATGTCAAAAATGATATTGCATTGGTGTTGCGAGGTTATTTGCAACGCTATTCCACACTTATGTCAAGGTTGCCGTATTATTGTAATGGTATTGCAATGTCATTTACAAGTTCCATACTGATTTCAACGTTCTTGGAGGGTTTTTGCCATGGTAATGCAATGATATTGCAAAGTTATTCGCAATATTATTATGTACATATTACAAGGTTGTTGCAATTGTTTTTTTAATGCGATTATATTGATTAATGCAAATAAATCTGAACCATTGTTTCTGACTTGATTATTAGTTTTTATGCATACTTTTATGTTGTTGGTGAGAAAGTGAATGCGAATTCTGTCAACATTCTAAATCCCGTTTCTTGCATCCTGATCACTAAAACTATCATAACGTTTGAAAGGTTATAAAAGCTCACTACACCTATTCAAGATATGTTTGAAATGAAACGATACATTCTTCATTGTGCTCAAGCTACTCCCAACACCACATTATTAATATTTTGACCTAACATTACTTAAGCTTAATTATGACATGCTTCACTGTGTCCAGTTATATCTCGCATTGGTGTAGTGAGCATTATAAAACGTACCACACTAATGCAAGCTGTTTGAAATAACATTACACGTGTTTCATTTTGTCCAGTTATAAATGCTCATTACACCAACGCAAGTTATGTTTGAAATGTCATTATACATTGTTCATTCTGACCTGTTTAGTGTAGTTAGCATTTATAACTTACCACACCTATTCAAGATACGTTTGAAATGAAATGATACATCCTTCATTGTCATCTGCGCAATTTCATTTCGATAACATGGCGAAACCATCTTAAGAACCATGAAATAATCTCCTAATAGTGTTGAAAATAACCTTCCACTATTATTAAATATCATGTCAAAAACATCCCAAGAAACTTGAAATCAACCAACGGTTCTAATAACCTTCCAAAATTATTGCAATAACATGGCAAAACAATGCCATAGTGACAATTTCATAGCAACAACTTGGCAACAACATCCCAAGAACCTAAAAATAAATGACATGATAAAGTTGCCAATAACCCTACAATATCAATGCAATAACATGGCAAAACCATTCCAACAACCGTCTAAAGAGTTTAAATTAGAGTGTCAATGTCAAAAATGATATTGCAATGGTGTTGCGAGGTTATTTGCAACGCTATTCCACACTTATGTCAAGGTTGCCGTATTATTGTAATGGTATTGCAATGTCATTTACAAGTTCCATACTGATTTCAACGTTCTTGGAGGGTTTTTGCCATGGTAATGCAATGATATTGCAAAGTTATTCGCAATATTATCATGTACATATTACAAGGTTGTTGCAATTGTTTTTTTAATGCGATTATATTGATTAATGCAAATAAATCTGAACCATTGTTTCTGACTTGATTATTAGTTTTTATGCATACTTTTATGTTGTTGGTGAGAAAGTGAATGCGAATTCTGTCAACATTCTAAATCCCGTTTCTTGCATCCTGATCAATAAAATTATCATAACGTTTGAAAGGTTATAAAAGCTCACTACACCTATTCAAGATATGTTTGAAATGAAAAGATACATTCTTCATTGTGCTCAAGCTACTCCCAACACCACATTATTAATATTTTGACCTAACATTACTTAAGCTTAATTATGACATGCTTCACTGTGTCCAGTTATATCTCGCATTGGTGTAGTGAGCATTATAAAACTTACCACACTAATGCAAGCTGTTTGAAATAACATTACACGTGTTTCATTTTGTCCAGTTATAAATGCTCATTACACCAACGCAAGTTATGTTTGAAATGTCATTATACATTCTTCATTCTGACCTGTTTAGTGTAGTTAGCATTTATAACTTACCACACCTATTCAAGATACGTTTGAAATGAAATGATACATCCTTCATTGTTATCTGCGCAATTTCATTTCGATAACATGGCGAAACCATCTTAAGAACCATGAAATTAATCTCCTAATAGTGTTGAAAATAACCTTCCACTATTATTAAATATCACGTCAAAAACATCCCAAGAACCGTGAAATGAACCAACGTTTCAAATAACCTTCCAATTTTATTTGAATATCATGTCAACAACTTCCCAAGAAACTTGAAATCAACCAACGGTTCTAATAACCTTCCAATATTATTGCAATAACATGGCAAAACAATGCCATAGTGACAATTTCATAGCAATAACTTGGCAACAACATCCCAAGAACCTAAACATAAATGACATGATAAAGTTGCCAATAACCCTACAATATCAATGCAATAACATGGCAAAACCATTCCAACAACCGTCTAAAGAGTTTAAATTAGAGTGTCAATGTCAAAAATGATATTGCATTGGTGTTGCGAGGTTATTTGCAACGCTATTCCACACTTATGTCAAGGTTGCCGTATTATTGTAATGGTATTGCAATGTCATTTACAAGTTCCATACTGATTTCAACGTTCTTGGAGGGTTTTTGCCATGGTAATGCAATGATATTGCAAAGTTATTCGCAATATTATTATGTACATATTACAAGGTTGTTGCAATTGTTTTTTTAATGCGATTATATTGATTAATGCAAATAAATCTGAACCATTGTTTCTGACTTGATTATTAGTTTTTATGCATACTTTTATGTTGTTGGTGAGAAAGTGAATGCGAATTCTGTCAACATTCTAAATCCCGTTTCTTGCATCCTGATCACTAAAATTATCATAACGTTTGAAAGGTTATAAAAGCTCACTACACCTATTCAAGATATGTTTGAAATGAAACGATACATTCTTCATTGTGCTCAAGCTACTCCCAACACCACATTATTAATATTTTGACCTAACATTACTTAAGCTTAATTATGACATGCTTCACTGTGTCCAGTTATATCTCGCATTGGTGTAATGAGCATTATAAAACGTACCACACTAATGCAAGCTGTTTGAAATAACATTACACGTGTTTCATTTTGTCCAGTTATAAATGCTCATTACACCAACGCAAGTTATGTTTGAAATGTCATTATACATTGTTCATTCTGACCTGTTTAGTGTAGTTAGCATTTATAACTTACCACACCTATTCAAGATACGTTTGAAATGAAATGATACATCCTTCATTGTCATCTGCGCAATTTCATTTCGATAACATGGCGAAACCATCTTAAGAACCATGAAATAATCTCCTAATAGTGTTGAAAATAACCTTCCACTATTATTAAATATCATGTCAAAAACATCCCAAGAAACTTGAAATCAACCAACGGTTCTAATAACCTTCCAAAATTATTGCAATAACATGGCAAAACAATGCCATAGTGACAATTTCATAGCAACAACTTGGCAACAACATCCCAAGAACCTAAAAATAAATGACATGATAAAGTTGCCAATAACCCTACAATATCAATGCAATAACATGGCAAAACCATTCCAACAACCGTCTAAAGAGTTTAAATTAGAGTGTCAATGTCAAAAATGATATTGCAATGGTGTTGCGAGGTTATTTGCAACGCTATTCCACACTTATGTCAAGGTTGCCGTATTATTGTAATGGTATTGCAATGTCATTTACAAGTTCCATACTGATTTCAACGTTCTTGGAGGGTTTTTGCCATGGTAATGCAATGATATTGCAAAGTTATTCGCAATATTATCATGTACATATTACAAGGTTGTTGCAATTGTTTTTTTAATGCGATTATATTGATTAATGCAAATAAATCTGAACCATTGTTTCTGACTTGATTATTAGTTTTTATGCATACTTTTATGTTGTTGGTGAGAAAGTGAATGCGAATTCTGTCAACATTCTAAATCCCGTTTCTTGCATCCTGATCAATAAAATTATCATAACGTTTGAAAGGTTATAAAAGCTCACTACACCTATTCAAGATATGTTTGAAATGAAAAGATACATTCTTCATTGTGCTCAAGCTACTCCCAACACCACATTATTAATATTTTGACCTAACATTACTTAAGCTTAATTATGACATGCTTCACTGTGTCCAGTTATATCTCGCATTGGTGTAGTGAGCATTATAAAACTTACCACACTAATGCAAGCTGTTTGAAATAACATTACACGTGTTTCATTTTGTCCAGTTATAAATGCTCATTACACCAACGCAAGTTATGTTTGAAATGTCATTATACATTCTTCATTCTGACCTGTTTAGTGTAGTTAGCATGTATAACTTACCACACCTATTCAAGATACGTTTGAAATGAAATGATACATCCTTCATTGTTATCTGCGCAAATTCATTTCGATAACATGGCGAAACCATCTTAAGAACCATGAAATAATCTCCTAATAGTGTTGAAAATAACCTTCCACTAATTATTAAATATCACGTCAAAAACATCTCAAGAAACTTGAAATCAACCAACGGTTCTAATAACCTTCCAAAATTATTGCAATAACATGGCAAAACAATGCCATAGTGACAATTTCATAGCAACAACTTGGCAACAACATCCCAAGAACCTAAAAATAAATGACATGATAAAGTTGCCAATAACCCTACAATATCAATGCAATAACATGGCAAAACCATTCCAACAACCGTCTAAAGAGTTTAAATTAGAGTGTCAATGTCAAAAATGATATTGCAATGGTGTTGCGAGGTTATTTGCAACGCTATTCCACACTTATGTCAAGGTTGCCGTATTATTGTAATGGTATTGCAATGTCATTTACAAGTTCCATACTGATTTCAACGTTCTTGGAGGGTTTTTGCCATGGTAATGCAATGATATTGCAAAGTTATTCGCAATATTATCATGTACATATTACAAGGTTGTTGCAATTGTTTTTTTAATGCGATTATATTGATTAATGCAAATAAATCTGAACCATTGTTTCTGACTTGATTATTAGTTTTTATGCATACTTTTATGTTGTTGGTGAGAAAGTGAATGCGAATTCTGTCAACATTCTAAATCCCGTTTCTTGCATCCTGATCACTAAAATTATCATAACGTTTGAAAGGTTATAAAAGCTCACTACACCTATTCAAGATATGTTTGAAATGAAAAGATACATTCTTCATTGTGCTCAAGCTACTCCCAACACCACATTATTAATATTTTGACCTAACATTACTTAAGCTTAATTATGACATGCTTCACTGTGTCCAGTTATATCTCGCATTGGTGTAGTGAGCATTATAAAACTTACCACACTAATGCAAGCTGTTTGAAATAACATTACACGTGTTTCATTTTGTCCAGTTATAAATGCTCATTACACCAACGCAAGTTATGTTTGAAATGTCATTATACATTCTTCATTCTGACCTGTTTAGTGTAGTTAGCATTTATAACTTACCACACCTATTCAAGATACGTTTGAAATGAAATGATACATCCTTCATTGTTATCTGCGCAATTTCATTTCGATAACATGGCGAAACCATCTTAAGAACCATGAAATAATCTCCTAATAGTGTTGAAAATAACCTTCCACTAATTATTAAATATCACGTCAAAAACATCCCAAGAAACTTGAAATCAACCAACGGTTCTAATAACCTTCCAAAATTATTGCAATAACATGGCAAAACAATGCCATAGTGACAATTTCATAGCAATAACTTGGCAACAACATCCCAAGAACCTAAAAATAAATGACATGATAAAGTTGCCAATAACCCTACAATATCAATGCAATAACATGGCAAAACCATTCCAACAACCGTCTAAAGAGTTTAAATTAGAGTGTCAATGTCAAAAATGATATTGCAATGGTGTTGCGAGGTTATTTGCAACGCTATTCCACACTTATGTCAAGGTTGCCGTATTATTGTAATGGTATTGCAATGTCATTTACAAGTTCCATACTGATTTCAACGTTCTTGGAGGGTTTTTGCCATGGTAATGCAATGATATTGCAAAGTTATTCGCAATATTATTATGTACATATTACAAGGTTGTTGCAATTGTTTTTTTAATGCGATTATATTGATTAATGCAAATAAATCTGAACCATTGTTTCTGACTTGATTATTAGTTTTTATGCATACTTTTATGTTGTTGGTGAGAAAGTGAATGCGAATTCTGTCAACATTCTAAATCCCGTTTCTTGCATCCTGATCACTAAAATTATCATAACGTTTGAAAGGTTATAAAAGCTCACTACACCTATTCAAGATATGTTTGAAATGAAAAGATACATTCTTCATTGTGCTCAAGCTACTCCCAACATCACATTATTAATATTTTGACCTAACATTCCTTAAGCTTAATTATGACATGCTTCACTGTGTCCAGTTATATCTCGCATTGGTGTAGTGAGCATTATAAAACTTACCACACTAATGCAAGCTGTTTGAAATAACATTACACGTGTTTCATTTTGTCCAGTTATAAATGCTCATTACACCAACGCAAGTTATGTTTGAAATGTCATCATACATTCTTCATTCTGACCTGTTTAGTGTAGTTAGCATTTATAACTTACCACACCTATTCAAGATACGTTTGAAATGAAATGATACATCCTTCATTGTTATCTGCGCAATTTCATTTCGATAACATGGCGAAACCATCTTAAGAAACATGAAATAATCTCCTAATAGTGTTGAAAATAACCTTCCACTAATTATTAAATATCACGTCAAAAACATCCCAAGAAACTTGAAATCAACCAACGGTTCTAATAACCTTCCAAAATTATTGCAATAACATGGCAAAACAATGCCATAGTGACAATTTCATAGCAATAACTTGGCAACAACATCCCAAGAACCTAAAAATAAATGACATGATAAAGTTGCCAATAACCCTACAATATCAATGCAATAACATGGCAAAACCATTCCAACAACCGTCTAAAGAGTTTAAATTAGAGTGTCAATGTCAAAAATGATATTGCAATGGTGTTGCGAGGTTATTTGCAACGCTATTCCACACTTATGTCAAGGTTGCCGTATTATTGTAATGGTATTGCAATGTCATTTACAAGTTCCATACTGATTTCAACGTTCTTGGAGGGTTTTTGCCATGGTAATGCAATGATATTGCAAAGTTATTCGCAATATTATCATGTACATATTACAAGGTTGTTGCAATTGTTTTTTTAATGCGATTATATTGATTAATGCAAATAAATCTGAACCATTGTTTCTGACATGATTATTAGTTTTTATGCATACTTTTATGTTGTTGGTGAGAAAGTGAATGCGAATTTTGTCAACATTCTAAATCCCGTTTCTTGCATCCTGATCACTAAAATTATCATAACGTTTCAAAGGTTATAAAAGCTCACTACACCTATTCAAGATATGTTTGAAATGAAAAGATACATTCTTCATTGTGCTCAAGCTACTCCCAACACCACATTATTAATATTTTGACCTAACATTACTTAAGCTTAATTATGACATGCTTCACTGTGTCCAGTTATATCTCGCATTGGTGTAGTGAGCATTATAAAACTTACCACACTAATGCAAGCTGTTTGAAATAACATTACACGTGTTTCATTTTGTCCAGTTATAAATGCTCATTACACCAACGCAAGTTATGTTTGAAATGTCATTATACATTCTTCATTCTGACCTGTTTAGTGTAGTTAGCATGTATAACTTACCACACCTATTCAAGATACGTTTGAAATGAAATGATACATCCTTCATTGTTATCTGCGCAATTTCATTTCGATAACATGGCGAAACCATCTTAAGAACCATGAAATAATCTCCTAATAGTGTTGAAAATAACCTTCCACTAATTATTAAATATCACGTCAAAAACATCCCAAGAAACTTGAAATCAACCAACGGTTCTAATAACCTTCCAAAATTATTGCAATAACATGGCAAAACAATGCCATAGTGACAATTTCATAGCAATAACTTGGCAACAACATCCCAAGAACCTAAAAATAAATGACATGATAAAGTTGCCAATAACCCTACAATATCAATGCAATAACATGGCAAAACCATTCCAACAACCGTCTAAAGAGTTTAAATTAGAGTGTCAATGTCAAAAATGATATTGCAATGGTGTTGCGAGGTTATTTGCAACGCTATTCCACACTTATGTCAAGGTTGCCGTATTATTGTAATGGTATTGCAATGTCATTTACAAGTTCCATACTGATTTCAACGTTCTTGGAGGGTTTTTGCCATGGTAATGCAATGATATTGCAAAGTTATTCGCAATATTATCATGTACATATTACAAGGTTGTTGCAATTGTTTTTTTAATGCGATTATATTGATTAATGCAAATAAATCTGAACCATTGTTTCTGACTTGATTATTAGTTTTTATGCATACTTTTATGTTGTTGGTGAGAAAGTGAATGCGAATTTTGTCAACATTCTAAATCCCGTTTCTTGCATCCTGATCACTAAAATTATCATAACGTTTCAAAGGTTATAAAAGCTCACTACACCTATTCAAGATATGTTTGAAATGAAAAGATACATTCTTCATTGTGCTCAAGCTACTCCCAACACCACATTATTAATATTTTGACCTAACATTACTTAAGCTTAATTATGACATGCTTCACTGTGTCCAGTTATATCTCGCATTGGTGTAGTGAGCATTATAAAACTTACCACACTAATGCAAGCTGTTTGAAATAACATTACACGTGTTTCATTTTGTCCAGTTATAAATGCTCATTACACCAACGCAAGTTATGTTTGAAATGTCATTATACATTCTTCATTCTGACCTGTTTAGTGTAGTTAGCATGTATAACTTACCACACCTATTCAAGATACGTTTGAAATGAAATGATACATCCTTCATTGTTATCTGCGCAATTTCATTTCGATAACATGGCGAAACCATCTTAAGAACCATGAAATAATCTCCTAATAGTGTTGAAAATAACCTTCCACTAATTATTAAATATCACGTCAAAAACATCCCAAGAAACTTGAAATCAACCAACGGTTCTAATAACCTTCCAAAATTATTGCAATAACATGGCAAAACAATGCCATAGTGACAATTTCATAGCAATAACTTGGCAACAACATCCCAAGAACCTAAAAATAAATGACATGATAAAGTTGCCAATAACCCTACAATATCAATGCAATAACATGGCAAAACCATTCCAACAACCGTCTAAAGAGTTTAAATTAGAGTGTCAATGTCAAAAATGATATTGCAATGGTGTTGCGAGGTTATTTGCAACGCTATTCCACACTTATGTCAAGGTTGCCGTATTATTGTAATGGTATTGCAATGTCATTTACAAGTTCCATACTGATTTCAACGTTCTTGGAGGGTTTTTGCCATGGTAATGCAATGATATTGCAAAGTTATTCGCAATATTATCATGTACATATTACAAGGTTGTTGCAATTGTTTTTTTAATGCGATTATATTGATTAATGCAAATAAATCTGAACCATTGTTTCTGACTTGATTATTAGTTTTTATGCATACTTTTATGTTGTTGGTGAGAAAGTGAATGCGAATTTTGTCAACATTCTAAATCCCGTTTCTTGCATCCTGATCACTAAAATTATCATAACGTTTCAAAGGTTATAAAAGCTCACTACACCTATTCAAGATATGTTTGAAATGAAAAGATACATTCTTCATTGTGCTCAAGCTACTCCCAACACCACATTATTAATATTTTGACCTAACATTACTTAAGCTTAATTATGACATGCTTCACTGTGTCCAGTTATATCTCGCATTGGTGTAGTGAGCATTATAAAACTTACCACACTAATGCAAGCTGTTTGAAATAACATTACACGTGTTTCATTTTGTCCAGTTATAAATGCTCATTACACCAACGCAAGTTATGTTTGAAATGTCATTATACATTCTTCATTCTGACCTGTTTAGTGTAGTTAGCATGTATAACTTACCACACCTATTCAAGATACGTTTGAAATGAAATGATACATCCTTCATTGTTATCTGCGCAATTTCATTTCGATAACATGGCGAAACCATCTTAAGAACCATGAAATAATCTCCTAATAGTGTTGAAAATAACCTTCCACTAATTATTAAATATCACGTCAAAAACATCCCAAGAAACTTGAAATCAACCAACGGTTCTAATAACCTTCCAAAATTATTGCAATAACATGGCAAAACAATGCCATAGTGACAATTTCATAGCAATAACTTGGCAACAACATCCCAAGAACCTAAAAATAAATGACATGATAAAGTTGCCAATAACCCTACAATATCAATGCAATAACATGGCAAAACCATTCCAACAACCGTCTAAAGAGTTTAAATTAGAGTGTCAATGTCAAAAATGATATTGCAATGGTGTTGCGAGGTTATTTGCAACGCTATTCCACACTTATGTCAAGGTTGCCGTATTATTGTAATAGTATTGCAATGTCATTTACAAGTTCCATACTGATTTCAACGTTCTTGGAGGGTTTTTGCCATGGTAATGCAATGATATTGCAAAGTTATTCGCAATATTATCATGTACATATTACAAGGTTGTTGCAATTGTTTTTTTAATGCGATTATATTGATTAATGCAAATAAATCTGAACCATTGTTTCTGACTTGATTATTAGTTTTTATGCATACTTTTATGTTGTTGGTGAGAAAGTGAATGCGAATTCTGTCAACATTCTAAATCCCGTTTCTTGCATCCTGATCACTAAAATTATCATAACGTTTGAAAGGTTATAAAAGCTCACTACACCTATTCAAGATATGTTTGAAATGAAAAGATACATTCTTCATTGTGCTCAAGCTACTCCCAACACCACCTTATTAATATTTTGACCTAACATTACTTAAGCTTAATTATGACATGCTTCACTGTGTCCAGTTATATCTCGCATTGGTGTAGTGAGCATTATAAAACTTACCACACTAATGCAAGCTGTTTGAAATAACATTACACGTGTTTCATTTTGTCCAGTTATAAATGCTCATTACACCAACGCAAGTTATGTTTGAAATGTCATTATACATTCTTCATTCTGACCTGTTTAGTGTAGTTAGCATTTATAACTTACCACACCTATTCAAGATACGTTTGAAATGAAATGATACATCCTTCATTGTTATCTGCGCAATTTCATTTCGATAACATGGCGAAACCATCTTAAGAACCATGAAATAATCTCCTAATAGTGTTGAAAATAACCTTCCACTAATTATTAAATATCACGTCAAAAACATCCCAAGAAACTTGAAATCAACCAACGGTTCTAATAACCTTCCAAAATTATTGCAATAACATGGCAAAACAATGCCATAGTGACAATTTCATAGCAATAACTTGGCAACAACATCCCAAGAACCTAAAAATAAATGACATGATAAAGTTGCCAATAACCCTACAATATCAATGCAATAACATGGCAAAACCATTCCAACAACCGTCTAAAGAGTTTAAATTAGAGTGTCAATGTCAAAAATTATATTGCAATGGTGTTGCGAGGTTATTTGCAACGCTATTCCACACTTATGTCAAGGTTGCCGTATTATTGTAATGGTATTGCAATGTCATTTACAAGTTCCATACTGATTTCAACGTTCTTGGAGGGTTTTTGCCATGGTAATGCAATGATATTGCAAAGTTATTCGCAATATTATTATGTACATATTACAAGGTTGTTGCAATTGTTTTTTTAATGCGATTATATTGATTAATGCAAATAAATCTGAACCATTGTTTCTGACTTGATTATTAGTTTTTATGCATACTTTTATGTTGTTGGTGAGAAAGTGAATGCGAATTCTGTCAACATTCTAAATCCCGTTTCTTGCATCCTGATCACTAAAATTATCATAACGTTTGAAAGGTTATAAAAGCTCACTACACCTATTCAAGATATGTTTGAAATGAAAAGATACATTCTTCATTGTGCTCAAGCTACTCCCAACACCACATTATTAATATTTTGACCTAACATTCCTTAAGCTTAATTATGACATGCTTCACTGTGTCCAG
This sequence comes from Alosa sapidissima, assembly GCF_018492685.1. Taxonomy (NCBI): domain Eukaryota; kingdom Metazoa; phylum Chordata; class Actinopteri; order Clupeiformes; family Clupeidae; genus Alosa; species Alosa sapidissima. The sequence continues at coordinate 7,706,866 of NC_055958.1, forward strand.
TTATATCTCGCATTGGTGTAGTGAGCATTATAAAACTTACCACACTAATGCAAGCTGTTTGAAATAACATTACACGTGTTTCATTTTGTCCAGTTATAAATGCTCATTACACCAACGCAAGTTATGTTTGAAATGTCATCATACATTCTTCATTCTGACCTGTTTAGTGTAGTTAGCATTTATAACTTACCACACCTATTCAAGATACGTTTGAAATGAAATGATACATCCTTCATTGTTATCTGCGCAATTTCATTTCGATAACATGGCGAAACCATCTTAAGAAACATGAAATAATCTCCTAATAGTGTTGAAAATAACCTTCCACTAATTATTAAATATCACGTCAAAAACATCCCAAGAAACTTGAAATCAACCAACGGTTCTAATAACCTTCCAAAATTATTGCAATAACATGGCAAAACAATGCCATAGTGACAATTTCATAGCAATAACTTGGCAACAACATCCCAAGAACCTAAAAATAAATGACATGATAAAGTTGCCAATAACCCTACAATATCAATGCAATAACATGGCAAAACCATTCCAACAACCGTCTAAAGAGTTTAAATTAGAGTGTCAATGTCAAAAATGATATTGCAATGGTGTTGCGAGGTTATTTGCAACGCTATTCCACACTTATGTCAAGGTTGCCGTATTATTGTAATGGTATTGCAATGTCATTTACAAGTTCCATACTGATTTCAACGTTCTTGGAGGGTTTTTGCCATGGTAATGCAATGATATTGCAAAGTTATTCGCAATATTATCATGTACATATTACAAGGTTGTTGCAATTGTTTTTTTAATGCGATTATATTGATTAATGCAAATAAATCTGAACCATTGTTTCTGACTTGATTATTAGTTTTTATGCATACTTTTATGTTGTTGGTGAGAAAGTGAATGCGAATTTTGTCAACATTCTAAATCCCGTTTCTTGCATCCTGATCACTAAAATTATCATAACGTTTCAAAGGTTATAAAAGCTCACTACACCTATTCAAGATATGTTTGAAATGAAAAGATACATTCTTCATTGTGCTCAAGCTACTCCCAACACCACATTATTAATATTTTGACCTAACATTACTTAAGCTTAATTATGACATGCTTCACTGTGTCCAGTTATATCTCGCATTGGTGTAGTGAGCATTATAAAACTTACCACACTAATGCAAGCTGTTTGAAATAACATTACACGTGTTTCATTTTGTCCAGTTATAAATGCTCATTACACCAACGCAAGTTATGTTTGAAATGTCATTATACATTCTTCATTCTGACCTGTTTAGTGTAGTTAGCATGTATAACTTACCACACCTATTCAAGATACGTTTGAAATGAAATGATACATCCTTCATTGTTATCTGCGCAATTTCATTTCGATAACATGGCGAAACCATCTTAAGAACCATGAAATAATCTCCTAATAGTGTTGAAAATAACCTTCCACTAATTATTAAATATCACGTCAAAAACATCCCAAGAAACTTGAAATCAACCAACGGTTCTAATAACCTTCCAAAATTATTGCAATAACATGGCAAAACAATGCCATAGTGACAATTTCATAGCAATAACTTGGCAACAACATCCCAAGAACCTAAAAATAAATGACATGATAAAGTTGCCAATAACCCTACAATATCAATGCAATAACATGGCAAAACCATTCCAACAACCGTCTAAAGAGTTTAAATTAGAGTGTCAATGTCAAAAATGATATTGCAATGGTGTTGCGAGGTTATTTGCAACGCTATTCCACACTTATGTCAAGGTTGCCGTATTATTGTAATGGTATTGCAATGTCATTTACAAGTTCCATACTGATTTCAACGTTCTTGGAGGGTTTTTGCCATGGTAATGCAATGATATTGCAAAGTTATTCGCAATATTATCATGTACATATTACAAGGTTGTTGCAATTGTTTTTTTAATGCGATTATATTGATTAATGCAAATAAATCTGAACCATTGTTTCTGACTTGATTATTAGTTTTTATGCATACTTTTATGTTGTTGGTGAGAAAGTGAATGCGAATTCTGTCAACATTCTAAATCCCGTTTCTTGCATCCTGATCACTAAAATTATCATAACGTTTGAAAGGTTATAAAAGCTCACTACACCTATTCAAGATATGTTTGAAATGAAAAGATACATTCTTCATTGTGCTCAAGCTACTCCCAACACCACATTATTAATATTTTGACCTAACATTACTTAAGCTTAATTATGACATGCTTCACTGTGTCCAGTTATATCTCGCATTGGTGTAGTGAGCATTATAAAACTTACCACACTAATGCAAGCTGTTTGAAATAACATTACACGTGTTTCATTTTGTCCAGTTATAAATGCTCATTACACCAACGCAAGTTATGTTTGAAATGTCATTATACATTCTTCATTCTGACCTGTTTAGTGTAGTTAGCATGTATAACTTACCACACCTATTCAAGATACGTTTGAAATGAAATGATACATCCTTCATTGTTATCTGCGCAATTTCATTTCGATAACATGGCGAAACCATCTTAAGAACCATGAAATAATCTCCTAATAGTGTTGAAAATAACCTTCCACTAATTATTAAATATCACGTCAAAAACATCCCAAGAAACTTGAAATCAACCAACGGTTCTAATAACCTTCCAAAATTATTGCAATAACATGGCAAAACAATGCCATAGTGACAATTTCATAGCAATAACTTGGCAACAACATCCCAAGAACCTAAAAATAAATGACATGATAAAGTTGCCAATAACCCTACAATATCAATGCAATAACATGGCAAAACCATTCCAACAACCGTCTAAAGAGTTTAAATTAGAGTGTCAATGTCAAAAATGATATTGCAATGGTGTTGCGAGGTTATTTGCAACGCTATTCCACACTTATGTCAAGGTTGCCGTATTATTGTAATGGTATTGCAATGTCATTTACAAGTTCCATACTGATTTCAACGTTCTTGGAGGGTTTTTGCCATGGTAATGCAATGATATTGCAAAGTTATTCGCAATATTATCATGTACATATTACAAGGTTGTTGCAATTGTTTTTTTAATGCGATTATATTGATTAATGCAAATAAATCTGAACCATTGTTTCTGACTTGATTATTAGTTTTTATGCATACTTTTATGTTGTTGGTGAGAAAGTGAATGCGAATTCTGTCAACATTCTAAATCCCGTTTCTTGCATCCTGATCACTAAAATTATCATAACGTTTGAAAGGTTATAAAAGCTCACTACACCTATTCAAGATATGTTTGAAATGAAAAGATACATTCTTCATTGTGCTCAAGCTACTCCCAACACCACATTATTAATATTTTGACCTAACATTACTTAAGCTTAATTATGACATGCTTCACTGTGTCCAGTTATATCTCGCATTGGTGTAGTGAGCATTATAAAACTTACCACACTAATGCAAGCTGTTTGAAATAACATTACACGTGTTTCATTTTGTCCAGTTATAAATGCTCATTACACCAACGCAAGTTATGTTTGAAATGTCATTATACATTCTTCATTCTGACCTGTTTAGTGTAGTTAGCATTTATAACTTACCACACCTATTCAAGATACGTTTGAAATGAAATGATACATCCTTCATTGTTATCTGCGCAATTTCATTTCGATAACATGGCGAAACCATCTTAAGAACCATGAAATAATCTCCTAATAGTGTTGAAAATAACCTTCCACTAATTATTAAATATCACGTCAAAAACATCCCAAGAAACTTGAAATCAACCAACGGTTCTAATAACCTTCCAAAATTATTGCAATAACATGGCAAAACAATGCCATAGTGACAATTTCATAGCAATAACTTGGCAACAACATCCCAAGAACCTAAAAATAAATGACATGATAAAGTTGCCAATAACCCTACAATATCAATGCAATAACATGGCAAAACCATTCCAACAACCGTCTAAAGAGTTTAAATTAGAGTGTCAATGTCAAAAATGATATTGCAATGGTGTTGCGAGGTTATTTGCAACGCTATTCCACACTTATGTCAAGGTTGCCGTATTATTGTAATGGTATTGCAATGTCATTTACAAGTTCCATACTGATTTCAACGTTCTTGGAGGGTTTTTGCCATGGTAATGCAATGATATTGCAAAGTTATTCGCAATATTATCATGTACATATTACAAGGTTGTTGCAATTGTTTTTTTAATGCGATTATATTGATTAATGCAAATAAATCTGAACCATTGTTTCTGACTTGATTATTAGTTTTTATGCATACTTTTATGTTGTTGGTGAGAAAGTGAATGCGAATTTTGTCAACATTCTAAATCCCGTTTCTTGCATCCTGATCACTAAAATTATCATAACGTTTCAAAGGTTATAAAAGCTCACTACACCTATTCAAGATATGTTTGAAATGAAAAGATACATTCTTCATTGTGCTCAAGCTACTCCCAACACCACATTATTAATATTTTGACCTAACATTACTTAAGCTTAATTATGACATGCTTCACTGTGTCCAGTTATATCTCGCATTGGTGTAGTGAGCATTATAAAACTTACCACACTAATGCAAGCTGTTTGAAATAACATTACACGTGTTTCATTTTGTCCAGTTATAAATGCTCATTACACCAACGCAAGTTATGTTTGAAATGTCATTATACATTCTTCATTCTGACCTGTTTAGTGTAGTTAGCATGTATAACTTACCACACCTATTCAAGATACGTTTGAAATGAAATGATACATCCTTCATTGTTATCTGCGCAATTTCATTTCGATAACATGGCGAAACCATCTTAAGAACCATGAAATAATCTCCTAATAGTGTTGAAAATAACCTTCCACTAATTATTAAATATCACGTCAAAAACATCCCAAGAAACTTGAAATCAACCAACGGTTCTAATAACCTTCCAAAATTATTGCAATAACATGGCAAAACAATGCCATAGTGACAATTTCATAGCAATAACTTGGCAACAACATCCCAAGAACCTAAAAATAAATGACATGATAAAGTTGCCAATAACCCTACAATATCAATGCAATAACATGGCAAAACCATTCCAACAACCGTCTAAAGAGTTTAAATTAGAGTGTCAATGTCAAAAATGATATTGCAATGGTGTTGCGAGGTTATTTGCAACGCTATTCCACACTTATGTCAAGGTTGCCGTATTATTGTAATGGTATTGCAATGTCATTTACAAGTTCCATACTGATTTCAACGTTCTTGGAGGGTTTTTGCCATGGTAATGCAATGATATTGCAAAGTTATTCGCAATATTATCATGTACATATTACAAGGTTGTTGCAATTGTTTTTTTAATGCGATTATATTGATTAATGCAAATAAATCTGAACCATTGTTTCTGACTTGATTATTAGTTTTTATGCATACTTTTATGTTGTTGGTGAGAAAGTGAATGCGAATTCTGTCAACATTCTAAATCCCGTTTCTTGCATCCTGATCACTAAAATTATCATAACGTTTGAAAGGTTATAAAAGCTCACTACACCTATTCAAGATATGTTTGAAATGAAAAGATACATTCTTCATTGTGCTCAAGCTACTCCCAACACCACCTTATTAATATTTTGACCTAACATTACTTAAGCTTAATTATGACATGCTTCACTGTGTCCAGTTATATCTCGCATTGGTGTAGTGAGCATTATAAAACTTACCACACTAATGCAAGCTGTTTGAAATAACATTACACGTGTTTCATTTTGTCCAGTTATAAATGCTCATTACACCAACGCAAGTTATGTTTGAAATGTCATTATACATTCTTCATTCTGACCTGTTTAGTGTAGTTAGCATTTATAACTTACCACACCTATTCAAGATACGTTTGAAATGAAATGATACATCCTTCATTGTTATCTGCGCAATTTCATTTCGATAACATGGCGAAACCATCTTAAGAACCATGAAATAATCTCCTAATAGTGTTGAAAATAACCTTCCACTAATTATTAAATATCACGTCAAAAACATCCCAAGAAACTTGAAATCAACCAACGGTTCTAATAACCTTCCAAAATTATTGCAATAACATGGCAAAACAATGCCATAGTGACAATTTCATAGCAATAACTTGGCAACAACATCCCAAGAACCTAAAAATAAATGACATGATAAAGTTGCCAATAACCCTACAATATCAATGCAATAACATGGCAAAACCATTCCAACAACCGTCTAAAGAGTTTAAATTAGAGTGTCAATGTCAAAAATGATATTGCAATGGTGTTGCGAGGTTATTTGCAACGCTATTCCACACTTATGTCAAGGTTGCCGTATTATTGTAATGGTATTGCAATGTCATTTACAAGTTCCATACTGATTTCAACGTTCTTGGAGGGTTTTTGCCATGGTAATGCAATGATATTGCAAAGTTATTCGCAATATTATCATGTACATATTACAAGGTTGTTGCAATTGTTTTTTTAATGCGATTATATTGATTAATGCAAATAAATCTGAACCATTGTTTCTGACTTGATTATTAGTTTTTATGCATACTTTTATGTTGTTGGTGAGAAAGTGAATGCGAATTTTGTCAACATTCTAAATCCCGTTTCTTGCATCCTGATCACTAAAATTATCATAACGTTTCAAAGGTTATAAAAGCTCACTACACCTATTCAAGATATGTTTGAAATGAAAAGATACATTCTTCATTGTGCTCAAGCTACTCCCAACACCACATTATTAATATTTTGACCTAACATTACTTAAGCTTAATTATGACATGCTTCACTGTGTCCAGTTATATCTCGCATTGGTGTAGTGAGCATTATAAAACTTACCACACTAATGCAAGCTGTTTGAAATAACATTACACGTGTTTCATTTTGTCCAGTTATAAATGCTCATTACACCAACGCAAGTTATGTTTGAAATGTCATTATACATTCTTCATTCTGACCTGTTTAGTGTAGTTAGCATGTATAACTTACCACACCTATTCAAGATACGTTTGAAATGAAATGATACATCCTTCATTGTTATCTGCGCAATTTCATTTCGATAACATGGCGAAACCATCTTAAGAACCATGAAATAATCTCCTAATAGTGTTGAAAATAACCTTCCACTAATTATTAAATATCACGTCAAAAACATCCCAAGAAACTTGAAATCAACCAACGGTTCTAATAACCTTCCAAAATTATTGCAATAACATGGCAAAACAATGCCATAGTGACAATTTCATAGTAATAACTTGGCAACAACATCCCAAGAACCTAAAAATAAATGACATGATAAAGTTGCCAATAACCCTACAATATCAATGCAATAACATGGCAAAACCATTCCAACAACCGTCTAAAGAGTTTAAATTAGAGTGTCAATGTCAAAAATGATATTGCAATGGTGTTGCGAGGTTATTTGCAACGCTATTCCACACTTATGTCAAGGTTGCCGTATTATTGTAATGGTATTGCAATGTCATTTACAAGTTCCATACTGATTTCAACGTTCTTGGAGGGTTTTTGCCATGGTAATGCAATGATATTGCAAAGTTATTCGCAATATTATCATGTACATATTACAAGGTTGTTGCAATTGTTTTTTTAATGCGATTATATTGATTAATGCAAATAAATCTGAACCATTGTTTCTGACTTGATTATTAGTTTTTATGCATACTTTTATGTTGTTGGTGAGAAAGTGAATGCGAATTCTGTCAACATTCTAAATCCCGTTTCTTGCATCCTGATCACTAAAATTATCATAACGTTTGAAAGGTTATAAAAGCTCACTACACCTATTCAAGATATGTTTGAAATGAAAAGATACATTCTTCATTGTGCTCAAGCTACTCCCAACACCACCTTATTAATATTTTGACCTAACATTACTTAAGCTTAATTATGACATGCTTCACTGTGTCCAGTTATATCTCGCATTGGTGTAGTGAGCATTATAAAACTTACCACACTAATGCAAGCTGTTTGAAATAACATTACACGTGTTTCATTTTGTCCAGTTATAAATGCTCATTACACCAACGCAAGTTATGTTTGAAATGTCATTATACATTCTTCATTCTGACCTGTTTAGTGTAGTTAGCATTTATAACTTACCACACCTATTCAAGATACGTTTGAAATGAAATGATACATCCTTCATTGTTATCTGCGCAATTTCATTTCGATAACATGGCGAAACCATCTTAAGAACCATGAAATAATCTCCTAATAGTGTTGAAAATAACCTTCCACTAATTATTAAATATCACGTCAAAAACATCCCAAGAAACTTGAAATCAACCAACGGTTCTAATAACCTTCCAAAATTATTGCAATAACATGGCAAAACAATGCCATAGTGACAATTTCATAGCAATAACTTGGCAACAACATCCCAAGAACCTAAAAATAAATGACATGATAAAGTTGCCAATAACCCTACAATATCAATGCAATAACATGGCAAAACCATTCCAACAACCGTCTAAAGAGTTTAAATTAGAGTGTCAATGTCAAAAATGATATTGCAATGGTGTTGCGAGGTTATTTGCAACGCTATTCCACACTTATGTCAAGGTTGCCGTATTATTGTAATGGTATTGCAATGTCATTTACAAGTTCCATACTGATTTCAACGTTCTTGGAGGGTTTTTGCCATGGTAATGCAATGATATTGCAAAGTTATTCGCAATATTATCATGTACATATTACAAGGTTGTTGCAATTGTTTTTTTAATGCGATTATATTGATTAATGCAAATAAATCTGAACCATTGTTTCTGACTTGATTATTAGTTTTTATGCATACTTTTATGTTGTTGGTGAGAAAGTGAATGCGAATTCTGTCAACATTCTAAATCCCGTTTCTTGCATCCTGGTCACTAAAATTATCATAACGTTTCAAAGGTTATAAAAGCTCACTACACCTATTCAAGATATGTTTGAAATGAAAAGATACATTCTTCATTGTGCTCAAGCTACTCCCAACACCACCTTATTAATATTTTGACCTAACATTACTTAAGCTTAATTATGACATGCTTCACTGTGTCCAGTTATATCTCGCATTGGTGTAGTGAGCATTATAAAACTTACCACACTAATGCAAGCTGTTTGAAATAACATTACACGTGTTTCATTTTGTCCAGTTATAAATGCTCATTACACCAACGCAAGTTATGTTTGAAATGTCATTATACATTCTTCATTCTGACCTGTTTAGTGTAGTTAGCATTTATAACTTACCACACCTATTCAAGATACGTTTGAAATGAAATGATACATCCTTCATTGTTATCTGCGCAATTTCATTTCGATAACATGGCGAAACCATCTTAAGAACCATGAAATAATCTCCTAATAGTGTTGAAAATAACCTTCCACTAATTATTAAATATCACGTCAAAAACATCCCAAGAAACTTGAAATCAACCAACGGTTCTAATAACCTTCCAAAATTATTGCAATAACATGGCAAAACAATGCCATAGTGACAATTTCATAGCAATAACTTGGCAACAACATCCCAAGAACCTAAAAATAAATGACATGATAAAGTTGCCAATAACCCTACAATATCAATGCAATAACATGGCAAAACCATTCCAACAACCGTCTAAAGAGTTTAAATTAGAGTGTCAATGTCAAAAATGATATTGCAATGGTGTTGCGAGGTTATTTGCAACGCTATTCCACACTTATGTCAAGGTTGCCGTATTATTGTAATGGTATTGCAATGTCATTTACAAGTTCCATACTGATTTCAACGTTCTTGGAGGGTTTTTGCCATGGTAATGCAATGATATTGCAAAGTTATTCGCAATATTATCATGTACATATTACAAGGTTGTTGCAATTGTTTTTTTAATGCGATTATATTGATTAATGCAAATAAATCTGAACCATTGTTTCTGACTTGATTATTAGTTTTTATGCATACTTTTATGTTGTTGGTGAGAAAGTGAATGCGAATTCTGTCAACATTCTAAATCCCGTTTCTTGCATCCTGATCACTAAAATTATCATAACGTTTCAAAGGTTATAAAAGCTCACTACACCTATTCAAGATATGTTTGAAATGAAAAGATACATTCTTCATTGTGCTCAAGCTACTCCCAACACCACATTATTAATATTTTGACCTAACATTACTTAAGCTTAATTATGACATGCTTCACTGTGTCCAGTTATATCTCGCATTGGTGTAGTGAGCATTATAAAACTTACCACACTAATGCAAGCTGTTTGAAATAACATTACACGTGTTTCATTTTGTCCAGTTATAAATGCTCATTACACCAACGCAAGTTATGTTTGAAATGTCATTATACATTCTTCATTCTGACCTGTTTAGTGTAGTTAGCATTTATAACTTACCACACCTATTCAAGATACGTTTGAAATGAAATGATACATCCTTCATTGTTATCTGCGCAATTTCATTTCGATAACATGGCGAAACCATCTTAAGAACCATGAAATAATCTCCTAATAGTGTTGAAAATAACCTTCCACTAATTATTAAATATCACGTCAAAAACATCCCAAGAAACTTGAAATCAACCAACGGTTCTAATAACCTTCCAAAATTATTGCAATAACATGGCAAAACAATGCCATAGTGACAATTTCATAGCAATAACTTGGCAACAACATCCCAAGAACCTAAAAATAAATGACATGATAAAGTTGCCAATAACCCTACAATATCAATGCAATAACATGGCAAAACCATTCCAACAACCGTCTAAAGAGTTTAAATTAGAGTGTCAATGTCAAAAATGATATTGCAATGGTGTTGCGAGGTTATTTGCAACGCTATTCCACACTTATGTCAAGGTTGCCGTATTATTGTAATGGTATTGCAATGTCATTTACAAGTTCCATACTGATTTCAACGTTCTTGGAGGGTTTTTGCCATGGTAATGCAATGATATTGCAAAGTTATTCGCAATATTATCATGTACATATTACAAGGTTGTTGCAATTGTTTTTTTAATGCGATTATATTGATTAATGCAAATAAATCTGAACCATTGTTTCTGACTTGATTATTAGTTTTTATGCATACTTTTATGTTGTTGGTGAGAAAGTGAATGCGAATTCTGTCAACATTCTAAATCCCGTTTCTTGCATCCTGATCACTAAAATTATCATAACGTTTCAAAGGTTATAAAAGCTCACTACACCTATTCAAGATATGTTTGAAATGAAAAGATACATTCTTCATTGTGCTCAAGCTACTCCCAACACCACATTATTAATATTTTGACCTAACATTACTTAAGCTTAATTATGACATGCTTCACTGTGTCCAGTTATATCTCGCATTGGTGTAGTGAGCATTATAAAACTTACCACACTAATGCAAGCTGTTTGAAATAACATTACACGTGTTTCATTTTGTCCAGTTATAAATGCTCATTACACCAACGCAAGTTATGTTTGAAATGTCATTATACATTCTTCATTCTGACCTGTTTAGTGTAGTTAGCATTTATAACTTACCACACCTATTCAAGATACGTTTGAAATGAAATGATACATCCTTCATTGTTATCTGCGCAATTTCATTTCGATAACATGGCGAAACCATCTTAAGAACCATGAAATAATCTCCTAATAGTGTTGAAAATAACCTTCCACTAATTATTAAATATCACGTCAAAAACATCCCAAGAAACTTGAAATCAACCAACGGTTCTAATAACCTTCCAAAATTATTGCAATTGTCATGTTTTGCATTTTAATATTTTCCTTTCATGCAATTCTCATTGGGTTACATTTGTGGTAAGACTAATGTACCTTCTTTGTTAGTATGACTCTTAATATAAAAACGATTTTGAGAGACTTTTATTTTGACAATTCATTCGAATAGGGAGTTGTCAGAAGCCTAGTTACAGAAGTTAGTTTGACCTTACCTGCAGTGGAGACAGCTGTCTTGTCTTCTACTCCTCATTTGCTACAGTTTGTTTCAGTTTGTTCAAGCAACGTCTGTGAGTATTTTGTTTTTTAATTGGTCATATTTCTAGTATATTTCATGGTAATTCATATGCTAATGTTGATAGGTTAAAAATGCAATTAAAAAACGAAGTATTTTCACAATGTCATAACAAACACATGGTGGAGCTTAGCTAATTTGTAATTCATGTTTATTCATGTACAATTTTTGATGTATGTTTTGTATATGTTTGTATTTCAGTTTCACAATACGATTCTAGTAAAAATCACAAGAAAGAATCTGCTTCTGTGAAGTTTCTGAATCCTTGTTTAGCTGCTTGGATAGCTAACTCTTAGCGAGGCCAAGACAGTGAAAAGACGGCATCACAGCAAGCATGGAGCAGCGCTGTTTCAAAGCTAAGTGGCAAACGAACTCACAACTGGCTTACATTTACTGAACTGTCTTTCAAGCACCATTTAATGATGGAGCGCAGACCATCAGCGAGATTTGAGACACAATCATTTGCATCTCATGGTGCCCAAGCTTCAGTTAGCTCCAGATCTAGCATAGTGTTTTTGCAAGCTAAGGCAAAAGCTGAAGCAGCTCAAACTAGAGCAACATTCATGAAAATGGAGGCAGAAATTAAACTGGAGCAAGCACGTCTGCAAGCTGCACTGGATTCGCTCAGAGCAGATGAAGAGCTAGAAGCAGCAAGAGCCGAAATGCAGACATTAGAAGCTGGATTAATGGAAATGGGCTATGAGATAAGAAGTCATGCCTCTAGCCCAGATCTAGAAGAATCTAAAAGGCAACTTGTTACCAAATATGTACTGGAACAAAGGAGTGTTAATACAGGTGCCACACCATATCAGATGAGGAATGCAGATGTTAGCACACCAAATCCCCACGCTGCTACAGATCTACAAGCGCCAATGAGTCACACAGCTGCTGATTATGGCCCGCCTCCTCTTCTAAGAGCCCAGCGAGATAACAGTCCACTACCTCGCTCAAGCAATGGTCCTCCACCTGTACCTGCTCCGCGGCGCTCTAGCCCCAGAGTGCCTGACCATACAGATTACCAGTCTTTCAATCTCACCAGTGATCTTGCTAAATTCTTAGCTCGCAGCCGCATGGTAACGTCAGGGCTCACTTCCTTTGATGACCAGCCCATAAACTACTGGGCATGGAAGGCGTCATTCAAGAGTGCAATAGCTGGCTTAGATCTGTCCGCAGCAGAAGAGCTGGATCTTCTTGTGAAGTACCTAGGCAAGGACTCAGCTGAGCAAATCAAGCGAATTAAAGCTGTTAACATCCGACACCCGCCAGCTGGATTGTCATTAGCCTGGGAACGGCTCGAGGAGACCTACGGCTCACCTGAGGCTATAGAGCACGCACTTTTCACCAAGGTGGAAAAGTTTCCCAAGGTTTCATCCAACGACCCACGGAAGCTGCGTGACCTAGCAGATCTACTGTCAGAGCTGGAGTATGCAAAGCTAGATGGCAGTCTACCAGGCCTGTCATACTTAGACACTGCCAGAGGCATACACCCCATAGTGGAGAAATTGCCTCACAACATACAAGAGAAGTGGATATCGTATGGCTCAAAATACAAACGCACCCATCTTGTCAGCTTTCCACCATTCTCTGTGTTTGTGAAGTTTGTTCTCACAGAGGCTAAAGCACGCACAGACCCCAGTTTTAATCTCTTCACTTCTTCGTCTACACCTGCAAATGTGAAAAAGGGCTATTCAGACCAGTCAGCTAAAACACCTGTAGCGGTCCACAAGACACAAGTCTCTTCTACTAGAGAGTCACCCAGTGAGAATGAGAACAGTGCAGTGAACCCAGGTAAACAGTGTCCGATCCACCAAAAGCCTCATCCGCTCAAGAAGTGTCGCGGGTTCAGACTCAAGACAATGGATGAGCGTAAGCAGCTGCTTAAGAAGTACTCCATCTGTTTCCGTTGTTGCTCCTCTACTCAACACCTGGCTAAAGATTGTACAGCTGAAATCAAATGTACCGAATGCCGGAGTGATGCCCACGTATCAGCACTCCACCCCGGTCCAGCCCCTTGGCCATCCAAAGCGTCTCCTCCCCCAGCAAGCCATGGTGGGGAGGGCGACAAAGCGGACAGCCAAGAGGTGACTTCAAAGTGTACACAGGTGTGTGGAGAAGGAGTAAGCCCACGAGCATGTTCCAAAATCAGCCTAGTCAATGTCTACCCCGCTGGATGCCAAGAACAGTCCAAGACAATGTACGTCATTTTGGACGATCAGAGCAATCGCTCTCTTGCTCGCTCCAAGTTCTTTAACATCTTTCAGATCAAGGGATCTTCGCATGCATACACATTGAAGACATGTGCTGGGCTAACGGAGATGTCAGGAAGAAGGGCTTGCGGATTCATCATAGAGTCAGTGGACAAGAAGCTGAGTCTTTCCTTACCTACTCTTCTTGAGTGTGATGAGCTCCCAAGCAACCGCTCCGAAATACCTACACCAGAAGCTGCCCGCCACCACACTCACCTGAGGTGTATTGCGGATGAAATTCCACCTTTGGATCCCGACGCCAACATCCTCCTCTTGTTAGGCCGGGACATCTTAAGGGTGCACAAAGTCAGAGATCAGATCAATGGTGTGGGCAACTCCCCATTTGCACAGAAGCTGGATTTGGGGTGGGTAATTGTCGGAAACGTTTGTCTTGGATCCACACACAGACCTCTCGAGGTGAATAGCTTCAAGACCACGGTGTTGAAAAATGGTCGCACAAGCTATTTTCAGCCGTGCAGTGGTCAAATCAAGGTGAAAGAAACCTACGCAGCAAAGCCCTATAGTTGTCATCAGCCCGCGCTTAACCGAGCATGCAGCTCGATGACACCTCTCAATAGTGAGAGCCTAGGACAAGGTATCTTCGATCGCACCTCAGACGATCACAAACTCGGACCTTCAGTTGAGGACATGGAGTTCTTGCGAATCATGGATGAGGAGTTCCATCAAGATGACGCCAACAACTGGGTTGGTCCCCTACCTTTCCAGTCGCTGAGACGACGGCTACCTAACAACAGAGAGCTCGCCTATAACCGGCTCATGTCTCTACGAAGGTCATTGAACAAAAAACCTGCCATGAAGGCGCACTTCTTGGACTTCATGGAGAACATGCTCAAGCGACAACATGCAGAGATCGCACCGCCACTCCAAGGGAACAAAGAATGCTGGTACCTACCTCTGTTCGGAGTCTACCATCCAAAAAAGCCGAACAAGATCCGCATCGTCTTCGATTCCAGTGCAGCCTATGACGGAGTGTCACTCAACGACGTCCTCATTACAGGCCCCGACCTCAACAACAGCCTAGTGGGCTTGCTCATGAGGTTCAGGAAAGAAGCGGTGGCTGTCACAGCTGACATCGAACACATGTTTCATTGTTTCGTGGTGAAGGAGGACCACAGAGACTTCCTTCGCTTTCTGTGGTACCAGAACAATGACATGGCACGTGAAGTCACTGAATATCGGATGAGAGTCCACACCTTTGGAAACAGTCCCTCACCCGCCGTCGCCATATACGGCTTACGAAGGGCTGCTGAAGAAGGGGAAGCAGAGTTTGGTCCTGCGGCACGAAGATTTGTTGAACGCGAGTTTTACGTGGATGATGGGCTGAAATCATTCAGCACTGAAGAAGAAGCAATCAGTGTCGTAAAGCAAACTCAACAAATGCTTGCAGCCTCGAACATCAGGTTACACAAGCTCACTTCCAATCGGCCTGCAGTCTTGGAAGCCTTTCCGTCTGATGATCGTGCTCAAAATATTGAAGACTTGGATCTCTTTGCGGACGACTTGCCTATCCAACGCAGTCTGGGATTATCCTGGAACATCTCAATGGACACGTTCACTTTCCGAATCACCTGTGAGCAGAAACCCTTTACACGAAGGGGGGTGCTGTCGACTGTGAACAGTGTCTACGACCCGCTAGGATTCCTCGCCCCAGTCACCATTCAGGGCAGACTGCTCTTGAGAGAGCTCACCAGCCTAGCATGCGACTGGGACTCACCTCTCCCACACCACATGGAAGCAGAGTGGATGAAATGGAGAGACTCATTGCAAGACCTAGAGGAACTTCAAATCCCACGTGTCTACACACCCATTTCTACATCTGGGGCCCAGCGAAAGGAGCTTTGCATGTTTGCCGATGCATCAGTGAAAGCTGTGGCTGCAGTGGCATACATCAGAGTGTCATCTCAAGAGGGGCATGTAGAGACTGGCTTTGTGTATGGGAAAGCAAAGTTGGCGCCTCAACCTGATTTGACGATTCCGAGGCTGGAACTCTGCGCGGCAGTGCTCGCCGTAGAGATGGCCGAGATGATAACTACAGAGATGGATGTGACGTTCGACAACATAGTATACTACACTGACAGTAAGGTAGTGTTAGGATACATACACAACCGAACACGGAGGTTCTACGTCTACGTGCACAACAGAGTCCAGCGCATACGGCACTCACCATGCTCTGGACAATGGAGATACGTACCTTCAGACTTGAATCCAGCTGACTACGGATCTCGCTCTGTGCCAGCGGCTCTTCTCAGCAGCACGACATGGCTTAAAGGACCATCCTTTCTCACCAAGCCATCTCTGTACCTCTCTGAGCCTCAAGAGACCTACGACCTTGTCGATCCTGCGGCAGACTCTGAGATACGTCCCCAGGTGATGGCAAACATTGTGCACATCCCTGAAGATACTGTGCAGCCCGAGCGCTTTGAGCGCTTCTCCAAGTTAAGCACTCTGATCAGAGCAATAGCGCACTTGATCCACATTGCTCGCACCTTTTCTCACTCCAGTCCCACCAGCAGATGCAGAGGTTGGCACATCTGCCAGCCCTCAGTGGAGGAGATGGCACAAGCCAAAGTGTGCATACTGAAGAACGTTCAGAGAGAGTACTATCAAGAAGAGATAAAGTGCATACAAGAAGGCTTGAACATTTCTTCATCAAGCAGCCTGTGCAAACTGAACCCGATTCTTGACTCAGATGGGCTGTTGAGAGTTGGAGGCCGCATAAAGCACTCAGGCCTAGAGTTGAATGTCATCAATCCCATCATTGTTCCCGACCGTCATCACCTGTCAGTGCTTCTCATACGCCACTACCATGAAGCTGTGAAACACCAGGGCAGGCATTTTACAGAAGGTGCCATCAGGTCAGCAGGCTTCTGGGTAGTTGGTGCAAAACGAAGCATTGCCAGTCTTCTGTTCAAGTGCGTGACATGTAAGAAGCTGCGGGGAAAAACAGAACACCAACAAATGGGAGACTTACCAGCTGAGCGGCTACAGGTAGCGCCACCCTTCACTTATGTCGGTGTTGACGTATTCGGGCCATGGGAGGTTACTTCACGCCGTACTAGAGGAGGACACGCCAATTCCAAGAGATGGGCAGTGATGTTTTCATGCATGTGTACGCGAGCAGTGCACATTGAGTTGATCGAGACGATGACTGCCAGTAGTTTCATCAACGCTTTGAGACGTCTCTTCGCCATCCGAGGTCCTGCGAGGCAGATCCGTTCCGACTGCGGGACGAACTTTGTAGGTGCCTCACGGGAATTGCAAATGTCCAACACTGATTCATCCTCAGAGAGCGTAGAGAGATACCTCAGCGACCAGAACTGCACCTGGGTGTTCAATCCGCCCCATTCATCCCATATGGGTGGAGCCTGGGAGCGGATGATCGGGATCGCCAGGCGCATCCTCGACTGTATGCTACAAGAGCAAAGAGCCCAGTTGACACATGAGGTCTTGTCTACACTTATGGCCGAGATAGCTGCAGTGATGAATGCTCGACCACTCATCCCAGTAACGTCAGACCCAGAGTCAACTTTGATCCTCACTCCATCCATGCTCTTGACCTTGAAGACAGGGTCCACACCTCCTCCCCCCGGCAACTTTGAGGGTGGGGCCAAGTACAAAGAAGAATGGAAGAGAGTCCAAAATCTGGCTGACATCTTCTGGGGCAAGTGGAGGCGCGAGTACCTTCACACGTTGCAGCTCAGGCAAAAGTGGCAGGACAAGAAGCCCAGCTTGAAATGCGGAGACGTAGTTCTACTCAAAGATTCTCAATCAAAGAGAAACGAGTGGCCCATCGCTGTCATCACGAAGACTTTCCCAGGGCAAGATGGATTAGTCCGGAAGGTCGAGGTGACTACTGCAAGGGATGGAAACAAAAAGACTTTCTATCGTCCCGTTACAGAAGTAGTCCTGCTTCTGTCCGAAGAACACCCCAGCAATGTAGATAGTTAAATGTGGGTTCTTACAGACCCCAGGCGGGGAGTGTCATGTTTTGCATTTTAATATTTTCCTTTCATGCAATTCTCATTGGGTTACATTTGTGGTAAGACT
This sequence comes from Alosa sapidissima, assembly GCF_018492685.1. Classification (NCBI taxonomy): domain Eukaryota; kingdom Metazoa; phylum Chordata; class Actinopteri; order Clupeiformes; family Clupeidae; genus Alosa; species Alosa sapidissima. The sequence goes on from NC_055958.1 coordinate 7,725,173, forward strand.
AATGTACCTTCTTTGTTAGTATGACTCTTAATATAAAAACGATTTTGAGAGACTTTTATTTTGACAATTCATTCGAATAGGGAGTTGTCAGAAGCCTAGTTACAGAAGTTAGTTTGACCTTACCTGCAGTGGAGACAGCTGTCTTGTCTTCTACTCCTCATTTGCTACAGTTTGTTTCAGTTTGTTCAAGCAACGTCTGTGAGTATTTTGTTTTTTAATTGGTCATATTTCTAGTATATTTCATGGTAATTCATATGCTAATGTTGATAGGTTAAAAATGCAATTAAAAAACGAAGTATTTTCACAATGTCATAACAAACACATGGTGGAGCTTAGCTAATTTGTAATTCATGTTTATTCATGTACAATTTTTGATGTATGTTTTGTATATGTTTGTATTTCAGTTTCACAATACGATTCTAGTAAAAATCACAAGAAAGAATCTGCTTCTGTGAAGTTTCTGAATCCTTGTTTAGCTGCTTGGATAGCTAACTCTTAGCGAGGCCAAGACAGCAATAACATGGCAAAACAATGCCATAGTGACAATTTCATAGCAATAACTTGGCAACAACATCCCAAGAACCTAAAAATAAATGACATGATAAAGTTGCCAATAACCCTACAATATCAATGCAATAACATGGCAAAACCATTCCAACAACCGTCTAAAGAGTTTAAATTAGAGTGTCAATGTCAAAAATGATATTGCAATGGTGTTGCGAGGTTATTTGCAACGCTATTCCACACTTATGTCAAGGTTGCCGTATTATTGTAATGGTATTGCAATGTCATTTACAAGTTCCATACTGATTTCAACGTTCTTGGAGGGTTTTTGCCATGGTAATGCAATGATATTGCAAAGTTATTCGCAATATTATTATGTACATATTACAAGGTTGTTGCAATTGTTTTTTTAATGCGATTATATTGATTAATGCAAATAAATCTGAACCATTGTTTCTGACTTGATTATTAGTTTTTATGCATACTTTTATGTTGTTGGTGAGAAAGTGAATGCGAATTCTGTCAACATTCTAAATCCCGTTTCTTGCATCCTGATCACTAAAATTATCATAACGTTTGAAAGGTTATAAAAGCTCACTACACCTATTCAAGATATGTTTGAAATGAAAAGATACATTCTTCATTGTGCTCAAGCTACTCCCAACACCACATTATTAATATTTTGACCTAACATTCCTTAAGCTTAATTATGACATGCTTCACTGTGTCCAGTTATATCTCGCATTGGTGTAGTGAGCATTATAAAACTTACCACACTAATGCAAGCTGTTTGAAATAACATTACACGTGTTTCATTTTGTCCAGTTATAAATGCTCATTACACCAACGCAAGTTATGTTTGAAATGTCATCATACATTCTTCATTCTGACCTGTTTAGTGTAGTTAGCATTTATAACTTACCACACCTATTCAAGATACGTTTGAAATGAAATGATACATCCTTCATTGTTATCTGCGCAATTTCATTTCGATAACATGGCGAAACCATCTTAAGAAACATGAAATAATCTCCTAATAGTGTTGAAAATAACCTTCCACTAATTATTAAATATCACGTCAAAAACATCCCAAGAAACTTGAAATCAACCAACGGTTCTAATAACCTTCCAAAATGATTGCAATAACATGGCAAAACAATGCCATAGTGACAATTTCATAGCAATAACTTGGCAACAACATCCCAAGAACCTAAAAATAAATGACATGATAAAGTTGCCAATAACCCTACAATATCAATGCAATAACATGGCAAAACCATTCCAACAACCGTCTAAAGAGTTTAAATTAGAGTGTCAATGTCAAAAATGATATTGCAATGGTGTTGCGAGGTTATTTGCAACGCTATTCCACACTTATGTCAAGGTTGCCGTATTATTGTAATGGTATTGCAATGTCATTTACAAGTTCCATACTGATTTCAACGTTCTTGGAGGGTTTTTGCCATGGTAATGCAATGATATTGCAAAGTTATTCGCAATATTATCATGTACATATTACAAGGTTGTTGCAATTGTTTTTTTAATGCGATTATATTGATTAATGCAAATAAATCTGAACCATTGTTTCTGACTTGATTATTAGTTTTTATGCATACTTTTATGTTGTTGGTGAGAAAGTGAATGCGAATTTTGTCAACATTCTAAATCCCGTTTCTTGCATCCTGATCACTAAAATTATCATAACGTTTCAAAGGTTATAAAAGCTCACTACACCTATTCAAGATATGTTTGAAATGAAAAGATACATTCTTCATTGTGCTCAAGCTACTCCCAACACCACATTATTAATATTTTGACCTAACATTACTTAAGCTTAATTATGACATGCTTCACTGTGTCCAGTTATATCTCGCATTGGTGTAGTGAGCATTATAAAACTTACCACACTAATGCAAGCTGTTTGAAATAACATTACACGTGTTTCATTTTGTCCAGTTATAAATGCTCATTACACCAACGCAAGTTATGTTTGAAATGTCATTATACATTCTTCATTCTGACCTGTTTAGTGTAGTTAGCATGTATAACTTACCACACCTATTCAAGATACGTTTGAAATGAAATGATACATCCTTCATTGTTATCTGCGCAATTTCATTTCGATAACATGGCGAAACCATCTTAAGAACCATGAAATAATCTCCTAATAGTGTTGAAAATAACCTTCCACTAATTATTAAATATCACGTCAAAAACATCCCAAGAAACTTGAAATCAACCAACGGTTCTAATAACCTTCCAAAATTATTGCAATAACATGGCAAAACAATGCCATAGTGACAATTTCATAGCAATAACTTGGCAACAACATCCCAAGAACCTAAAAATAAATGACATGATAAAGTTGCCAATAACCCTACAATATCAATGCAATAACATGGCAAAACCATTCCAACAACCGTCTAAAGAGTTTAAATTAGAGTGTCAATGTCAAAAATGATATTGCAATGGTGTTGCGAGGTTATTTGCAACGCTATTCCACACTTATGTCAAGGTTGCCGTATTATTGTAATGGTATTGCAATGTCATTTACAAGTTCCATACTGATTTCAACGTTCTTGGAGGGTTTTTGCCATGGTAATGCAATGATATTGCAAAGTTATTCGCAATATTATCATGTACATATTACAAGGTTGTTGCAATTGTTTTTTTAATGCGATTATATTGATTAATGCAAATAAATCTGAACCATTGTTTCTGACTTGATTATTAGTTTTTATGCATACTTTTATGTTGTTGGTGAGAAAGTGAATGCGAATTCTGTCAACATTCTAAATCCCGTTTCTTGCATCCTGATCACTAAAATTATCATAACGTTTGAAAGGTTATAAAAGCTCACTACACCTATTCAAGATATGTTTGATATGAAAAGATACATTCTTCATTGTGCTCAAGCTACTCCCAACACCACATTATTAATATTTTGACCTAACATTACTTAAGCTTAATTATGACATGCTTCACTGTGTCCAGTTATATCTCGCATTGGTGTAGTGAGCATTATAAAACTTACCACACTAATGCAAGCTGTTTGAAATAACATTACACGTGTTTCATTTTGTCCAGTTATAAATGCTCATTACACCAACGCAAGTTATGTTTGAAATGTCATTATACATTCTTCATTCTGACCTGTTTAGTGTAGTTAGCATGTATAACTTACCACACCTATTCAAGATACGTTTGAAATGAAATGATACATCCTTCATTGTTATCTGCGCAATTTCATTTCGATAACATGACGAAACCATCTTAAGAACCATGAAATAATCTCCTAATAGTGTTGAAAATAACCTTCCACTAATTATTAAATATCACGTCAAAAACATCCCAAGAAACTTGAAATCAACCAACGGTTCTAATAACCTTCCAAAATTATTGCAATAACATGGCAAAACAATGCCATAGTGACAATTTCATAGCAATAACTTGGCAACAACATCCCAAGAACCTAAAAATAAATGACATGATAAAGTTGCCAATAACCCTACAATATCAATGCAATAACATGGCAAAACCATTCCAACAACCGTCTAAAGAGTTTAAATTAGAGTGTCAATGTCAAAAATGATATTGCAATGGTGTTGCGAGGTTATTTGCAACGCTATTCCACACTTATGTCAAGGTTGCCGTATTATTGTAATGGTATTGCAATGTCATTTACAAGTTCCATACTGATTTCAACGTTCTTGGAGGGTTTTTGCCATGGTAATGCAATGATATTGCAAAGTTATTCGCAATATTATCATGTACATATTACAAGGTTGTTGCAATTGTTTTTTTAATGCGATTATATTGATTAATGCAAATAAATCTGAACCATTGTTTCTGACTTGATTATTAGTTTTTATGCATACTTTTATGTTGTTGGTGAGAAAGTGAATGCGAATTCTGTCAACATTCTAAATCCCGTTTCTTGCATCCTGATCACTAAAATTATCATAACGTTTGAAAGGTTATAAAAGCTCACTACACCTATTCAAGATATGTTTGATATGAAAAGATACATTCTTCATTGTGCTCAAGCTACTCCCAACACCACATTATTAATATTTTGACCTAACATTACTTAAGCTTAATTATGACATGCTTCACTGTGTCCAGTTATATCTCGCATTGGTGTAGTGAGCATTATAAAACTTACCACACTAATGCAAGCTGTTTGAAATAACATTACACGTGTTTCATTTTGTCCAGTTATAAATGCTCATTACACCAACGCAAGTTATGTTTGAAATGTCATTATACATTCTTCATTCTGACCTGTTTAGTGTAGTTAGCATGTATAACTTACCACACCTATTCAAGATACGTTTGAAATGAAATGATACATCCTTCATTGTTATCTGCGCAATTTCATTTCGATAACATGGCGAAACCATCTTAAGAACCATGAAATAATCTCCTAATAGTGTTGAAAATAACCTTCCACTAATTATTAAATATCACGTCAAAAACATCCCAAGAAACTTGAAATCAACCAACGGTTCTAATAACCTTCCAAAATTATTGCAATAACATGGCAAAACAATGCCATAGTGACAATTTCATAGCAATAACTTGGCAACAACATCCCAAGAACCTAAAAATAAATGACATGATAAAGTTGCCAATAACCCTACAATATCAATGCAATAACATGGCAAAACCATTCCAACAACCGTCTAAAGAGTTTAAATTAGAGTGTCAATGTCAAAAATGATATTGCAATGGTGTTGCGAGGTTATTTGCAACGCTATTCCACACTTATGTCAAGGTTGCCGTATTATTGTAATGGTATTGCAATGTCATTTACAAGTTCCATACTGATTTCAACGTTCTTGGAGGGTTTTTGCCATGGTAATGCAATGATATTGCAAAGTTATTCGCAATATTATCATGTACATATTACAAGGTTGTTGCAATTGTTTTTTTAATGCGATTATATTGATTAATGCAAATAAATCTGAACCATTGTTTCTGACTTGATTATTAGTTTTTATGCATACTTTTATGTTGTTGGTGAGAAAGTGAATGCGAATTCTGTCAACATTCTAAATCCCGTTTCTTGCATCCTGATCACTAAAATTATCATAACGTTTCAAAGGTTATAAAAGCTCACTACACCTATTCAAGATATGTTTGAAATGAAAAGATACATTCTTCATTGTGCTCAAGCTACTCCCAACACCACATTATTAATATTTTGACCTAACATTACTTAAGCTTAATTATGACATGCTTCACTGTGTCCAGTTATATCTCGCATTGGTGTAGTGAGCATTATAAAACTTACCACACTAATGCAAGCTGTTTGAAATAACATTACACGTGTTTCATTTTGTCCAGTTATAAATGCTCATTACACCAACGCAAGTTATGTTTGAAATGTCATTATACATTCTTCATTCTGACCTGTTTAGTGTAGTTAGCATTTATAACTTACCACACCTATTCAAGATACGTTTGAAATGAAATGATACATCCTTCATTGTTATCTGCGCAATTTCATTTCGATAACATGGCGAAACCATCTTAAGAACCATGAAATAATCTCCTAATAGTGTTGAAAATAACCTTCCACTAATTATTAAATATCACGTCAAAAACATCCCAAGAAACTTGAAATCAACCAACGGTTCTAATAACCTTCCAAAATTATTGCAATAACATGGCAAAACAATGCCATAGTGACAATTTCATAGCAATAACTTGGCAACAACATCCCAAGAACCTAAAAATAAATGACATGATAAAGTTGCCAATAACCCTACAATATCAATGCAATAACATGGCAAAACCATTCCAACAACCGTCTAAAGAGTTTAAATTAGAGTGTCAATGTCAAAAATGATATTGCAATGGTGTTGCGAGGTTATTTGCAACGCTATTCCACACTTATGTCAAGGTTGCCGTATTATTGTAATGGTATTGCAATGTCATTTACAAGTTCCATACTGATTTCAACGTTCTTGGAGGGTTTTTGCCATGGTAATGCAATGATATTGCAAAGTTATTCGCAATATTATCATGTACATATTACAAGGTTGTTGCAATTGTTTTTTTAATGCGATTATATTGATTAATGCAAATAAATCTGAACCATTGTTTCTGACTTGATTATTAGTTTTTATGCATACTTTTATGTTGTTGGTGAGAAAGTGAATGCGAATTCTGTCAACATTCTAAATCCCGTTTCTTGCATCCTGATCACTAAAATTATCATAACGTTTCAAAGGTTATAAAAGCTCACTACACCTATTCAAGATATGTTTGAAAGGAAAAGATACATTCTTCATTGTGCTCAAGCTACTCCCAACACCACATTATTAATATTTTGACCTAACATTACTTAAGCTTAATTATGACATGCTTCACTGTGTCCAGTTATATCTCGCATTGGTGTAGTGAGCATTATAAAACTTACCACACTAATGCAAGCTGTTTGAAATAACATTACACGTGTTTCATTTTGTCCAGTTATAAATGCTCATTACACCAACGCAAGTTATGTTTGAAATGTCATTATACATTCTTCATTCTGACCTGTTTAGTGTAGTTAGCATGTATAACTTACCACACCTATTCAAGATACGTTTGAAATGAAATGATACATCCTTCATTGTTATCTGCGCAATTTCATTTCGATAACATGACGAAACCATCTTAAGAACCATGAAATAATCTCCTAATAGTGTTGAAAATAACCTTCCACTAATTATTAAATATCACGTCAAAAACATCCCAAGAAACTTGAAATCAACCAACGGTTCTAATAACCTTCCAAAATTATTGCAATAACATGGCAAAACAATGCCATAGTGACAATTTCATAGCAATAACTTGGCAACAACATCCCAAGAACCTAAAAATAAATGACATGATAAAGTTGCCAATAACCCTACAATATCAATGCAATAACATGGCAAAACCATTCCAACAACCGTCTAAAGAGTTTAAATTAGAGTGTCAATGTCAAAAATGATATTGCAATGGTGTTGCGAGGTTATTTGCAACGCTATTCCACACTTATGTCAAGGTTGCCGTATTATTGTAATGGTATTGCAATGTCATTTACAAGTTCCATACTGATTTCAACGTTCTTGGAGGGTTTTTGCCATGGTAATGCAATGATATTGCAAAGTTATTCGCAATATTATCATGTACATATTACAAGGTTGTTGCAATTGTTTTTTTAATGCGATTATATTGATTAATGCAAATAAATCTGAACCATTGTTTCTGACTTGATTATTAGTTTTTATGCATACTTTTATGTTGTTGGTGAGAAAGTGAATGCGAATTCTGTCAACATTCTAAATCCCGTTTCTTGCATCCTGATCACTAAAATTATCATAACGTTTGAAAGGTTATAAAAGCTCACTACACCTATTCAAGATATGTTTGATATGAAAAGATACATTCTTCATTGTGCTCAAGCTACTCCCAACACCACATTATTAATATTTTGACCTAACATTACTTAAGCTTAATTATGACATGCTTCACTGTGTCCAGTTATATCTCGCATTGGTGTAGTGAGCATTATAAAACTTACCACACTAATGCAAGCTGTTTGAAATAACATTACACGTGTTTCATTTTGTCCAGTTATAAATGCTCATTACACCAACGCAAGTTATGTTTGAAATGTCATTATACATTCTTCATTCTGACCTGTTTAGTGTAGTTAGCATTTCTAACTTACCACACCTATTCAAGATACGTTTGAAATGAAATGATACATCCTTCATTGTTATCTGCGCAATTTCATTTCGATAACATGGCGAAACCATCTTAAGAACCATGAAATAATCTCCTAATAGTGTTGAAAATAACCTTCCACTAATTATTAAATATCACGTCAAAAACATCCCAAGAAACTTGAAATCAACCAACGGTTCTAATAACCTTCCAAAATTATTGCAATAACATGGCAAAACAATGCCATAGTGACAATTTCATAGCAATAACTTGGCAACAACATCCCAAGAACCTAAAAATAAATGACATGATAAAGTTGCCAATAACCCTACAATATCAATGCAATAACATGGCAAAACCATTCCAACAACCGTCTAAAGAGTTTAAATTAGAGTGTCAATGTCAAAAATGATATTGCAATGGTGTTGCGAGGTTATTTGCAACGCTATTCCACACTTATGTCAAGGTTGCCGTATTATTGTAATGGTATTGCAATGTCATTTACAAGTTCCATACTGATTTCAACGTTCTTGGAGGGTTTTTGCCATGGTAATGCAATGATATTGCAAAGTTATTCGCAATATTATCATGTACATATTACAAGGTTGTTGCAATTGTTTTTTTAATGCGATTATATTGATTAATGCAAATAAATCTGAACCATTGTTTCTGACTTGATTATTAGTTTTTATGCATACTTTTATGTTGTTGGTGAGAAAGTGAATGCGAATTCTGTCAACATTCTAAATCCCGTTTCTTGCATCCTGATCACTAAAATTATCATAACGTTTCAAAGGTTATAAAAGCTCACTACACCTATTCAAGATATGTTTGAAATGAAAAGATACATTCTTCATTGTGCTCAAGCTACTCCCAACACCACATTATTAATATTTTGACCTAACATTACTTAAGCTTAATTATGACATGCTTCACTGTGTCCAGTTATATCTCGCATTGGTGTAGTGAGCATTATAAAACTTACCACACTAATGCAAGCTGTTTGAAATAACATTACACGTGTTTCATTTTGTCCAGTTATAAATGCTCATTACACCAACGCAAGTTATGTTTGAAATGTCATTATACATTCTTCATTCTGACCTGTTTAGTGTAGTTAGCATGTATAACTTACCACACCTATTCAAGATACGTTTGAAATGAAATGATACATCCTTCATTGTTATCTGCGCAATTTCATTTCGATAACATGACGAAACCATCTTAAGAACCATGAAATAATCTCCTAATAGTGTTGAAAATAACCTTCCACTAATTATTAAATATCACGTCAAAAACATCCCAAGAAACTTGAAATAAACCAACGGTTCTAATAACCTTCCAAAATTATTGCAATAACATGGCAAAACAATGCCATAGTGACAATTTCATAGCAATAACTTGGCAACAACATCCCAAGAACCTAAAAATAAATGACATGATAAAGTTGCCAATAACCCTACAATATCAATGCAATAACATGGCAAAACCATTCCAACAACCGTCTAAAGAGTTTAAATTAGAGTGTCAATGTCAAAAATGATATTGCAATGGTGTTGCGAGGTTATTTGCAACGCTATTCCACACTTATGTCAAGGTTGCCGTATTATTGTAATGGTATTGCAATGTCATTTACAAGTTCCATACTGATTTCAACGTTCTTGGAGGGTTTTTGCCATGGTAATGCAATGATATTGCAAAGTTATTCGCAATATTATCATGTACATATTACAAGGTTGTTGCAATTGTTTTTTTAATGCGATTATATTGATTAATGCAAATAAATCTGAACCATTGTTTCTGACTTGATTATTAGTTTTTATGCATACTTTTATGTTGTTGGTGAGAAAGTGAATGCGAATTCTGTCAACATTCTAAATCCCGTTTCTTGCATCCTGATCACTAAAATTATCATAACGTTTCAAAGGTTATAAAAGCTCACTACACCTATTCAAGATATGTTTGAAATGAAAAGATACATTCTTCATTGTGCTCAAGCTACTCCCAACACCACATTATTAATATTTTGACCTAACATTACTTAAGCTTAATTATGACATGCTTCACTGTGTCCAGTTATATCTCGCATTGGTGTAGTGAGCATTATAAAACTTACCACACTAATGCAAGCTGTTTGAAATAACATTACACGTGTTTCATTTTGTCCAGTTATAAATGCTCATTACACCAACGCAAGTTATGTTTGAAATGTCATTATACATTCTTCATTCTGACCTGTTTAGTGTAGTTAGCATGTATAACTTACCACACCTATTCAAGATACGTTTGAAATGAAATGATACATCCTTCATTGTTATCTGCGCAATTTCATTTCGATAACATGGCGAAACCATCTTAAGAACCATGAAATAATCTCCTAATAGTGTTGAAAATAACCTTCCACTAATTATTAAATATCACGTCAAAAACATCCCAAGAAACTTGAAATCAACCAACGGTTCTAATAACCTTCCAAAATTATTGCAATAACATGGCAAAACAATGCCATAGTGACAATTTCATAGCAATAACTTGGCAACAACATCCCAAGAACCTAAAAATAAATGACATGATAAAGTTGCCAATAACCCTACAATATCAATGCAATAACATGGCAAAACCATTCCAACAACCGTCTAAAGAGTTTAAATTAGAGTGTCAATGTCAAAAATGATATTGCAATGGTGTTGCGAGGTTATTTGCAACGCTATTCCACACTTATGTCAAGGTTGCCGTATTATTGTAATGGTATTGCAATGTCATTTACAAGTTCCATACTGATTTCAACGTTCTTGGAGGGTTTTTGCCATGGTAATGCAATGATATTGCAAAGTTATTCGCAATATTATCATGTACATATTACAAGGTTGTTGCAATTGTTTTTTTAATGCGATTATATTGATTAATGCAAATAAATCTGAACCATTGTTTCTGACTTGATTATTAGTTTTTATGCATACTTTTATGTTGTTGGTGAGAAAGTGAATGCGAATTCTGTCAACATTCTAAATCCCGTTTCTTGCATCCTGATCACTAAAATTATCATAACGTTTGAAAGGTTATAAAAGCTCACTACACCTATTCAAGATATGTTTGATATGAAAAGATACATTCTTCATTGTGCTCAAGCTACTCCCAACACCACATTATTAATATTTTGACCTAACATTACTTAAGCTTAATTATGACATGCTTCACTGTGTCCAGTTATATCTCGCATTGGTGTAGTGAGCATTATAAAACTTACCACACTAATGCAAGCTGTTTGAAATAACATTACACGTGTTTCATTTTGTCCAGTTATAAATGCTCATTACACCAACGCTAGTTATGTTTGAAATGTCATTATACATTCTTCATTCTGACCTGTTTAGTGTAGTTAGCATTTATAACTTACCACACCTATTCAAGATACGTTTGAAATGAAATGATACATCCTTCATTGTTATCTGCGCAATTTCATTTCGATAACATGGCGAAACCATCTTAAGAACCATGAAATAATCTCCTAATAGTGTTGAAAATAACCTTCCACTAATTATTAAATATCACGTCAAAAACATCCCAAGAAACTTGAAATCAACCAACGGTTCTAATAACCTTCCAAAATTATTGCAATAACATGGCAAAACAATGCCATAGTGACAATTTCATAGCAATAACTTGGCAACAACATCCCAAGAACCTAAAAATAAATGACATGATAAAGTTGCCAATAACCCTACAATATCAATGCAATAACATGGCAAAACCATTCCAACAACCGTCTAAAGAGTTTAAATTAGAGTGTCAATGTCAAAAATGATATTGCAATGGTGTTGCGAGGTTATTTGCAACGCTATTCCACACTTATGTCAAGGTTGCCGTATTATTGTAATGGTATTGCAATGTCATTTACAAGTTCCATACTGATTTCAACGTTCTTGGAGGGTTTTTGCCATGGTAATGCAATGATATTGCAAAGTTATTCGCAATATTATCATGTACATATTACAAGGTTGTTGCAATTGTTTTTTTAATGCGATTATATTGATTAATGCAAATAAATCTGAACCATTGTTTCTGACTTGATTATTAGTTTTTATGCATACTTTTATGTTGTTGGTGAGAAAGTGAATGCGAATTCTGTCAACATTCTAAATCCCGTTTCTTGCATCCTGATCACTAAAATTATCATAACGTTTCAAAGGTTATAAAAGCTCACTACACCTATTCAAGATATGTTTGATATGAAAAGATACATTCTTCATTGTGCTCAAGCTACTCCCAACACCACATTATTAATATTTTGACCTAACATTACTTAAGCTTAATTATGACATGCTTCACTGTGTCCAGTTATATCTCGCATTGGTGTAGTGAGCATTATAAAACTTACCACACTAATGCAAGCTGTTTGAAATAACATTACACGTGTTTCATTTTGTCCAGTTATAAATGCTCATTACACCAACGCAAGTTATGTTTGAAATGTCATTATACATTCTTCATTCTGACCTGTTTAGTGTAGTTAGCATGTATAACTTACCACACCTATTCAAGATACGTTTGAAATGAAATGATACATCCTTCATTGTTATCTGCGCAATTTCATTTCGATAACATGGCGAAACCATCTTAAGAACCATGAAATAATCTCCTAATAGTGTTGAAAATAACCTTCCACTAATTATTAAATATCACGTCAAAAACATCCCAAGAAACTTGAAATCAACCAACGGTTCTAATAACCTTCCAAAATTATTGCAATAACATGGCAAAACAATGCCATAGTGACAATTTCATAGCAATAACTTGGCAACAACATCCCAAGAACCTAAAAATAAATGACATGATAAAGTTGCCAATAACCCTACAATATCAATGCAATAACATGGCAAAACCATTCCAACAACCGTCTAAAGAGTTTAAATTAGAGTGTCAATGTCAAAAATGATATTGCAATGGTGTTGCGAGGTTATTTGCAACGCTATTCCACACTTATGTCAAGGTTGCCGTATTATTGTAATGGTATTGCAATGTCATTTACAAGTTCCATACTGATTTCAACGTTCTTGGAGGGTTTTTGCCATGGTAATGCAATGATATTGCAAAGTTATTCGCAATATTATCATGTACATATTACAAGGTTGTTGCAATTGTTTTTTTAATGCGATTATATTGATTAATGCAAATAAATCTGAACCATTGTTTCTGACTTGATTATTAGTTTTTATGCATACTTTTATGTTGTTGGTGAGAAAGTGAATGCGAATTCTGTCAACATTCTAAATCCCGTTTCTTGCATCCTGATCACTAAAATTATCATAACGTTTGAAAGGTTATAAAAGCTCACTACACCTATTCAAGATATGTTTGAAATGAAAAGATACATTCTTCATTGTGCTCAAGCTACTCCCAACACCACATTATTAATATTTTGACCTAACATTCCTTAAGCTTAATTATGACATGCTTCACTGTGTCCAGTTATATCTCGCATTGGTGTAGTGAGCATTATAAAACTTACCACACTAATGCAAGCTGTTTGAAATAACATTACACGTGTTTCATTTTGTCCAGTTATAAATGCTCATTACACCAACGCAAGTTATGTTTGAAATGTCATTATACATTCTTCATTCTGACCTGTTTAGTGTAGTTAGCATGTATAACTTACCACACCTATTCAAGATACGTTTGAAATGAAATGATACATCCTTCATTGTTATCTGCGCAATTTCATTTCGATAACATGGCGAAACCATCTTAAGAACCATGAAATAATCTCCTAATAGTGTTGAAAATAACCTTCCACTAATTATTAAATATCACGTCAAAAACATCCCAAGAAACTTGAAATCAACCAACGGTTCTAATAACCTTCCAAAATTATTGCAATAACATGGGAAAACAATGCCATAGTGACAATTTCATAGCAATAACTTGGCAACAACATCCCAAGAACCTAAAAATAAATGACATGATAAAGTTGCCAATAACCCTACAATATCAATGCAATAACATGGCAAAACCATTCCAACAACCGTCTAAAGAGTTTAAATTAGAGTGTCAATGTCAAAAATGATATTGCAATGGTGTTGCGAGGTTATTTGCAACGCTATTCCACACTTATGTCAAGGTTGCCGTATTATTGTAATGGTATTGCAATGTCATTTACAAGTTCCATACTGATTTCAACGTTCTTGGAGGGTTTTTGCCATGGTAATGCAATGATATTGCAAAGTTATTCGCAATATTATCATGTACATATTACAAGGTTGTTGCAATTGTTTTTTTAATGCGATTATATTGATTAATGCAAATAAATCTGAACCATTGTTTCTGACTTGATTATTAGTTTTTATGCATACTTTTATGTTGTTGGTGAGAAAGTGAATGCGAATTCTGTCAACATTCTAAATCCCGTTTCTTGCATCCTGATCACTAAAATTATCATAACGTTTGAAAGGTTATAAAAGCTCACTACACCTATTCAAGATATGTTTGAAATGAAAAGATACATTCTTCATTGTGCTCAAGCTACTCCCAACACCACATTATTAATATTTTGACCTAACATTCCTTAAGCTTAATTATGACATGCTTCACTGTGTCCAGTTATATCTCGCATTGGTGTAGTGAGCATTATAAAACTTACCACACTAATGCAAGCTGTTTGAAATAACATTACACGTGTTTCATTTTGTCCAGTTATAAATGCTCATTACACCAACGCAAGTTATGTTTGAAATGTCATTATACATTCTTCATTCTGACCTGTTTAGTGTAGTTAGCATGTATAACTTACCACACCTATTCAAGATACGTTTGAAATGAAATGATACATCCTTCATTGTTATCTGCGCAATTTCATTTCGATAACATGGCGAAACCATCTTAAGAACCATGAAATAATCTCCTAATAGTGTTGAAAATAACCTTCCACTAATTATTAAATATCACGTCAAAAACATCCCAAGAAACTTGAAATCAACCAACGGTTCTAATAACCTTCCAAAATTATTGCAATAACATGGCAAAACAATGCCATAGTGACAATTTCATAGCAATAACTTGGCAACAACATCCCAAGAACCTAAAAATAAATGACATGATAAAGTTGCCAATAACCCTACAATATCAATGCAATAACATGGCAAAACCATTCCAACAACCGTCTAAAGAGTTTAAATTAGAGTGTCAATGTCAAAAATGATATTGCAATGGTGTTGCGAGGTTATTTGCAACGCTATTCCACACTTATGTCAAGGTTGCCGTATTATTGTAATGGTATTGCAATGTCATTTACAAGTTCCATACTGATTTCAACGTTCTTGGAGGGTTTTTGCCATGGTAATGCAATGATATTGCAAAGTTATTCGCAATATTATCATGTACATATTACAAGGTTGTTGCAATTGTTTTTTTAATGCGATTATATTGATTAATGCAAATAAATCTGAACCATTGTTTCTGACTTGATTATTAGTTTTTATGCATACTTTTATGTTGTTGGTGAGAAAGTGAATGCGAATTCTGTCAACATTCTAAATCCCGTTTCTTGCATCCTGATCACTAAAATTATCATAACGTTTGAAAGGTTATAAAAGCTCACTACACCTATTCAAGATATGTTTGAAATGAAAAGATACATTCTTCATTGTGCTCAAGCTACTCCCAACACCACATTATTAATATTTTGACCTAACATTCCTTAAGCTTAATTATGACATGCTTCACTGTGTCCAGTTATATCTCGCATTGGTGTAGTGAGCATTATAAAACTTACCACACTAATGCAAGCTGTTTGAAATAACATTACACGTGTTTCATTTTGTCCAGTTATAAATGCTCATTACACCAACGCAAGTTATGTTTGAAATGTCATTATACATTCTTCATTCTGACCTGTTTAGTGTAGTTAGCATGTATAACTTACCACACCTATTCAAGATACGTTTGAAATGAAATGATACATCCTTCATTGTTATCTGCGCAATTTCATTTCGATAACATGGCGAAACCATCTTAAGAACCATGAAATAATCTCCTAATAGTGTTGAAAATAACCTTCCACTAATTATTAAATATCACGTCAAAAACATCCCAAGAAACTTGAAATCAACCAACGGTTCTAATAACCTTCCAAAATTATTGCAATAACATGGGAAAACAATGCCATAGTGACAATTTCATAGCAATAACTTGGCAACAACATCCCAAGAACCTAAAAATAAATGACATGATAAAGTTGCCAATAACCCTACAATATCAATGCAATAACATGGCAAAACCATTCCAACAACCGTCTAAAGAGTTTAAATTAGAGTGTCAATGTCAAAAATGATATTGCAATGGTGTTGCGAGGTTATTTGCAACGCTATTCCACACTTATGTCAAGGTTGCCGTATTATTGTAATGGTATTGCAATGTCATTTACAAGTTCCATACTGATTTCAACGTTCTTGGAGGGTTTTTGCCATGGTAATGCAATGATATTGCAAAGTTATTCGCAATATTATCATGTACATATTACAAGGTTGTTGCAATTGTTTTTTTAATGCGATTATATTGATTAATGCAAATAAATCTGAACCATTGTTTCTGACTTGATTATTAGTTTTTATGCATACTTTTATGTTGTTGGTGAGAAAGTGAATGCGAATTCTGTCAACATTCTAAATCCCGTTTCTTGCATCCTGATCACTAAAATTATCATAACGTTTGAAAGGTTATAAAAGCTCACTACACCTATTCAAGATATGTTTGAAATGAAAAGATACATTCTTCATTGTGCTCAAGCTACTCCCAACACCACATTATTAATATTTTGACCTAACATTCCTTAAGCTTAATTATGACATGCTTCACTGTGTCCAGTTATATCTCGCATTGGTGTAGTGAGCATTATAAAACTTACCACACTAATGCAAGCTGTTTGAAATAACATTACACGTGTTTCATTTTGTCCAGTTATAAATGCTCATTACACCAACGCAAGTTATGTTTGAAATGTCATTATACATTCTTCATTCTGACCTGTTTAGTGTAGTTAGCATGTATAACTTACCACACCTATTCAAGATACGTTTGAAATGAAATGATACATCCTTCATTGTTATCTGCGCAATTTCATTTCGATAACATGGCGAAACCATCTTAAGAACCATGAAATAATCTCCTAATAGTGTTGAAAATAACCTTCCACTAATTATTAAATATCACGTCAAAAACATCCCAAGAAACTTGAAATCAACCAACGGTTCTAATAACCTTCCAAAATTATTGCAATAACATGGCAAAACAATGCCATAGTGACAATTTCATAGCAATAACTTGGCAACAACATCCCAAGAACCTAAAAATAAATGACATGATAAAGTTGCCAATAACCCTACAATATCAATGCAATAACATGGCAAAACCATTCCAACAACCGTCTAAAGAGTTTAAATTAGAGTGTCAATGTCAAAAATGATATTGCAATGGTGTTGCGAGGTTATTTGCAACGCTATTCCACACTTATGTCAAGGTTGCCGTATTATTGTAATGGTATTGCAATGTCATTTACAAGTTCCATACTGATTTCAACGTTCTTGGAGGGTTTTTGCCATGGTAATGCAATGATATTGCAAAGTTATTCGCAATATTATCATGTACATATTACAAGGTTGTTGCAATTGTTTTTTTAATGCGATTATATTGATTAATGCAAATAAATCTGAACCATTGTTTCTGACTTGATTATTAGTTTTTATGCATACTTTTATGTTGTTGGTGAGAAAGTGAATGCGAATTCTGTCAACATTCTAAATCCCGTTTCTTGCATCCTGATCACTAAAATTATCATAACGTTTGAAAGGTTATAAAAGCTCACTACACCTATTCAAGATATGTTTGAAATGAAAAGATACATTCTTCATTGTGCTCAAGCTACTCCCAACACCACATTATTAATATTTTGACCTAACATTACTTAAGCTTAATTATGACATGCTTCACTGTGTCCAGTTATATCTCGCATTGGTGTAGTGAGCATTATAAAACTTACCACACTAATGCAAGCTGTTTGAAATAACATTACACGTGTTTCATTTTGTCCAGTTATAAATGCTCATTACACCAACGCAAGTTATGTTTGAAATGTCATCATACATTCTTCATTCTGACCTGTTTAGTGTAGTTAGCATTTATAACTTACCACACCTATTCAAGATACGTTTGAAATGAAATGATACATCCTTCATTGTTATCTACGCAATTTCATTTCGATAACATGGCGAAACCATCTTAAGAACCATGAAATAATCTCCTAATAGTGTTGAAAATAACCTTCCACTAATTATTAAATATCACGTCAAAAACATCCCAAGAAACTTGAAATCAACCAACGGTTCTAATAACCTTCCAAAATTATTGCAATAACATGGCAAAACAATGCCATAGTGACAATTTCATAGCAATAACTTGGCAACAACATCCCAAGAACCTAAAAATAAATGACATGATAAAGTTGCCAATAACCCTACAATATCAATGCAATAACATGGCAAAACCATTCCAACAACCGTCTAAAGAGTTTAAATTAGAGTGTCAATGTCAAAAATGATATTGCAATGGTGTTGCGAGGTTATTTGCAACGCTATTCCACACTTATGTCAAGGTTGCCGTATTATTGTAATGGTATTGCAATGTCATTTACAAGTTCCATACTGATTTCAACGTTCTTGGAGGGTTTTTGCCATGGTAATGCAATGATATTGCAAAGTTATTCGCAATATTATCATGTACATATTACAAGGTTGTTGCAATTGTTTTTTTAATGCGATTATATTGATTAATGCAAATAAATCTGAACCATTGTTTCTGACTTGATTATTAGTTTTTATGCATACTTTTATGTTGTTGGTGAGAAAGTGAATGCGAATTCTGTCAACATTCTAAATCCCGTTTCTTGCATCCTGATCACTAAAATTATCATAACGTTTCAAAGGTTATAAAAGCTCACTACACCTATTCAAGATATGTTTGAAATGAACAGATACATTCTTCATTGTGCTCAAGCTACTCCCAACACCACATTATTAATATTTTGACCTAACATTCCTTAAGCTTAATTATGACATGCTTCACTGTGTCCAGTTATATCTCGCATTGGTGTAGTGAGCATTATAAAACTTACCACACTAATGCAAGCTGTTTGAAATAACATTACACGTGTTTCATTTTGTCCAGTTATAAATGCTCATTACACCAACGCAAGTTATGTTTGAAATGTCATTATACATTCTTCATTCTGACCTGTTTAGTGTAGTTAGCATGTATAACTTACCACACCTATTCAAGATACGTTTGAAATGAAATGATACATCCTTCATTGTTATCTGCGCAATTTCATTTCGATAACATGGCGAAACCATCTTAAGAACCATGAAATAATCTCCTAATAGTGTTGAAAATAACCTTCCACTAATTATTAAATATCACGTCAAAAACATCCCAAGAAACTTGAAATCAACCAACGGTTCTAATAACCTTCCAAAATTATTGCAATAACATGGCAAAACAATGCCATAGTGACAATTTCATAGCAATAACTTGGCAACAACATCCCAAGAACCTAAAAATAAATGACATGATAAAGTTGCCAATAACCCTACAATATCAATGCAATAACATGGCAAAACCATTCCAACAACCGTCTAAAGAGTTTAAATTAGAGTGTCAATGTCAAAAATGATATTGCAATGGTGTTGCGAGGTTATTTGCAACGCTATTCCACACTTATGTCAAGGTTGCCGTATTATTGTAATGGTATTGCAATGTCATTTACAAGTTCCATACTGATTTCAACGTTCTTGGAGGGTTTTTGCCATGGTAATGCAATGATATTGCAAAGTTATTCGCAATATTATCATGTACATATTACAAGGTTGTTGCAATTGTTTTTTTAATGCGATTATATTGATTAATGCAAATAAATCTGAACCATTGTTTCTGACTTGATTATTAGTTTTTATGCATACTTTTATGTTGTTGGTGAGAAAGTGAATGCGAATTCTGTCAACATTCTAAATCCCGTTTCTTGCATCCTGATCACTAAAATTATCATAACGTTTCAAAGGTTATAAAAGCTCACTACACCTATTCAAGATATGTTTGAAATGAACAGATACATTCTTCATTGTGCTCAAGCTACTCCCAACACCACATTATTAATATTTTGACCTAACATTCCTTAAGCTTAATTATGACATGCTTCACTGTGTCCAGTTATATCTCGCATTGGTGTAGTGAGCATTATAAAACTTACCACACTAATGCAAGCTGTTTGAAATAACATTACACGTGTTTCATTTTGTCCAGTTATAAATGCTCATTACACCAACGCAAGTTATGTTTGAAATGTCATTATACATTCTTCATTCTGACCTGTTTAGTGTAGTTAGCATGTATAACTTACCACACCTATTCAAGATACGTTTGAAATGAAATGATACATCCTTCATTGTTATCTGCGCAATTTCATTTCGATAACATGGCGAAACCATCTTAAGAAACATGAAATAATCTCCTAATAGTGTTGAAAATAACCTTCCACTAATTATTAAATATCACGTCAAAAACATCCCAAGAAACTTGAAATCAACCAACGGTTCTAATAACCTTCCAAAATTATTGCAATAACATGGCAAAACAATGCCATAGTGACAATTTCATAGCAATAACTTGGCAACAACATCCCAAGAACCTAAAAATAAATGACATGATAAAGTTGCCAATAACCCTACAATATCAATGCAATAACATGGCAAAACCATTCCAACAACCGTCTAAAGAGTTTAAATTAGAGTGTCAATGTCAAAAATGATATTGCAATGGTGTTGCGAGGTTATTTGCAACGCTATTCCACACTTATGTCAAGGTTGCCGTATTATTGTAATGGTATTGCAATGTCATTTACAAGTTCCATACTGATTTCAACGTTCTTGGAGGGTTTTTGCCATGGTAATGCAATGATATTGCAAAGTTATTCGCAATATTATCATGTACATATTACAAGGTTGTTGCAATTGTTTTTTTAATGCGATTATATTGATTAATGCAAATAAATCTGAACCATTGTTTCTGACTTGATTATTAGTTTTTATGCATACTTTTATGTTGTTGGTGAGAAAGTGAATGCGAATTCTGTCAACATTCTAAATCCCGTTTCTTGCATCCTGATCACTAAAATTATCATAACGTTTCAAAGGTTATAAAAGCTCACTACACCTATTCAAGATATGTTTGAAATGAACAGATACATTCTTCATTGTGCTCAAGCTACTCCCAACACCACATTATTAATATTTTGACCTAACATTCCTTAAGCTTAATTATGACATGCTTCACTGTGTCCAGTTATATCTCGCATTGGTGTAGTGAGCATTATAAAACTTACCACACTAATGCAAGCTGTTTGAAATAACATTACACGTGTTTCATTTTGTCCAGTTATAAATGCTCATTACACCAACGCAAGTTATGTTTGAAATGTCATTATACATTCTTCATTCTGACCTGTTTAGTGTAGTTAGCATGTATAACTTACCACACCTATTCAAGATACGTTTGAAATGAAATGATACATCCTTCATTGTTATCTGCGCAATTTCATTTCGATAACATGGCGAAACCATCTTAAGAAACATGAAATAATCTCCTAATAGTGTTGAAAATAACCTTCCACTAATTATTAAATATCACGTCAAAAACATCCCAAGAAACTTGAAATCAACCAACGGTTCTAATAACCTTCCAAAATTATTGCAATAACATGGCAAAACAATGCCATAGTGACAATTTCATAGCAATAACTTGGCAACAACATCCCAAGAACCTAAAAATAAATGACATGATAAAGTTGCCAATAACCCTACAATATCAATGCAATAACATGGCAAAACCATTCCAACAACCGTCTAAAGAGTTTAAATTAGAGTGTCAATGTCAAAAATGATATTGCAATGGTGTTGCGAGGTTATTTGCAACGCTATTCCACACTTATGTCAAGGTTGCCGTATTATTGTAATGGTATTGCAATGTCATTTACAAGTTCCATACTGATTTCAACGTTCTTGGAGGGTTTTTGCCATGGTAATGCAATGATATTGCAAAGTTATTCGCAATATTATCATGTACATATTACAAGGTTGTTGCAATTGTTTTTTTAATGCGATTATATTGATTAATGCAAATAAATCTGAACCATTGTTTCTGACTTGATTATTAGTTTTTATGCATACTTTTATGTTGTTGGTGAGAAAGTGAATGCGAATTCTGTCAACATTCTAAATCCCGTTTCTTGCATCCTGATCACTAAAATTATCATAACGTTTGAAAGGTTATAAAAGCTCACTACACCTATTCAAGATATGTTTGAAATGAAAAGATACATTCTTCATTGTGCTCAAGCTACTCCCAACACCACATTATTAATATTTTGACCTAACATTCCTTAAGCTTAATTATGACATGCTTCACTGTGTCCAGTTATATCTCGCATTGGTGTAGTGAGCATTATAAAACTTACCACACTAATGCAAGCTGTTTGAAATAACATTACACGTGTTTCATTTTGTCCAGTTATAAATGCTCATTACACCAACGCAAGTTATGTTTGAAATGTCATTATACATTCTTCATTCTGACCTGTTTAGTGTAGTTAGCATTTATAACTTACCACACCTATTCAAGATACGTTTGAAATGAAATGATACATCCTTCATTGTTATCTGCGCAATTTCATTTCGATAACATGGCGAAACCATCTTAAGAACCATGAAATAATCTCCTAATAGTGTTGAAAATAACCTTCCACTAATTATTAAATATCACGTCAAAAACATCCCAAGAAACTTGAAATCAACCAACGGTTCTAATAACCTTCCAAAATTATTGCAATAACATGGCAAAACAATGCCATAGTGACAATTTCATAGCAATAACTTGGCAACAACATCCCAAGAACCTAAAAATAAATGACATGATAAAGTTGCCAATAACCCTACAATATCAATGCAATAACATGGCAAAACCATTCCAACAACCGTCTAAAGAGTTTAAATTAGAGTGTCAATGTCAAAAATGATATTGCAATGGTGTTGCGAGGTTATTTGCAACGCTATTCCACACTTATGTCAAGGTTGCCGTATTATTGTAATGGTATTGCAATGTCATTTACAAGTTCCATACTGATTTCAACGTTCTTGGAGGGTTTTTGCCATGGTAATGCAATGATATTGCAAAGTTATTCGCAATATTATCATGTACATATTACAAGGTTGTTGCAATTGTTTTTTTAATGCGATTATATTGATTAATGCAAATAAATCTGAACCATTGTTTCTGACTTGATTATTAGTTTTTATGCATACTTTTATGTTGTTGGTGAGAAAGTGAATGCGAATTCTGTCAACATTCTAAATCCCGTTTCTTGCATCCTGATCACTAAAATTATCATAACGTTTCAAAGGTTATAAAAGCTCACTACACCTATTCAAGATATGTTTGAAATGAACAGATACATTCTTCATTGTGCTCAAGCTACTCCCAACACCACATTATTAATATTTTGACCTAACATTCCTTAAGCTTAATTATGACATGCTTCACTGTGTCCAGTTATATCTCGCATTGGTGTAGTGAGCATTATAAAACTTACCACACTAATGCAAGCTGTTTGAAATAACATTACACGTGTTTCATTTTGTCCAGTTATAAATGCTCATTACACCAACGCAAGTTATGTTTGAAATGTCATTATACATTCTTCATTCTGACCTGTTTAGTGTAGTTAGCATGTATAACTTACCACACCTATTCAAGATACGTTTGAAATGAAATGATACATCCTTCATTGTTATCTGCGCAATTTCATTTCGATAACATGGCGAAACCATCTTAAGAACCATGAAATAATCTCCTAATAGTGTTGAAAATAACCTTCCACTAATTATTAAATATCACGTCAAAAACATCCCAAGAAACTTGAAATCAACCAACGGTTCTAATAACCTTCCAAAATTATTGCAATAACATGGCAAAACAATGCCATAGTGACAATTTCATAGCAATAACTTGGCAACAACATCCCAAGAACCTAAAAATAAATGACATGATAAAGTTGCCAATAACCCTACAATATCAATGCAATAACATGGCAAAACCATTCCAACAACCGTCTAAAGAGTTTAAATTAGAGTGTCAATGTCAAAAATGATATTGCAATGGTGTTGCGAGGTTATTTGCAACGCTATTCCACACTTATGTCAAGGTTGCCGTATTATTGTAATGGTATTGCAATGTCATTTACAAGTTCCATACTGATTTCAACGTTCTTGGAGGGTTTTTGCCATGGTAATGCAATGATATTGCAAAGTTATTCGCAATATTATCATGTACATATTACAAGGTTGTTGCAATTGTTTTTTTAATGCGATTATATTGATTAATGCAAATAAATCTGAACCATTGTTTCTGACTTGATTATTAGTTTTTATGCATACTTTTATGTTGTTGGTGAGAAAGTGAATGCGAATTCTGTCAACATTCTAAATCCCGTTTCTTGCATCCTGATCACTAAAATTATCATAACGTTTCAAAGGTTATAAAAGCTCACTACACCTATTCAAGATATGTTTGAAATGAAAAGATACATTCTTCATTGTGCTCAAGCTACTCCCAACACCACATTATTAATATTTTGACCTAACATTACTTAAGCTTAATTATGACATGCTTCACTGTGTCCAGTTATATCTCGCATTGGTGTAGTGAGCATTATAAAACTTACCACACTAATGCAAGCTGTTTGAAATAACATTACACGTGTTTCATTTTGTCCAGTTATAAATGCTCATTACACCAACGCAAGTTATGTTTGAAATGTCATTATACATTCTTCATTCTGACCTGTTTAGTGTAGTTAGCATTTATAACTTACCACACCTATTCAAGATACGTTTGAAATGAAATGATACATCCTTCATTGTTATCTGCGCAATTTCATTTCGATAACATGGCGAAACCATCTTAAGAACCATGAAATAATCTCCTAATAGTGTTGAAAATAACCTTCCACTAATTATTAAATATCACGTCAAAAACATCCCAAGAAACTTGAAATCAACCAACGGTTCTAATAACCTTCCAAAATTATTGCAATAACATGGCAAAACAATGCCATAGTGACAATTTCATAGCAATAACTTGGCAACAACATCCCAAGAACCTAAAAATAAATGACATGATAAAGTTGCCAATAACCCTACAATATCAATGCAATAACATGGCAAAACCATTCCAACAACCGTCTAAAGAGTTTAAATTAGAGTGTCAATGTCAAAAATGATATTGCAATGGTGTTGCGAGGTTATTTGCAACGCTATTCCACACTTATGTCAAGGTTGCCGTATTATTGTAATGGTATTGCAATGTCATTTACAAGTTCCATACTGATTTCAACGTTCTTGGAGGGTTTTTGCCATGGTAATGCAATGATATTGCAAAGTTATTCGCAATATTATCATGTACATATTACAAGGTTGTTGCAATTGTTTTTTTAATGCGATTATATTGATTAATGCAAATAAATCTGAACCATTGTTTCTGACTTGATTATTAGTTTTTATGCATACTTTTATGTTGTTGGTGAGAAAGTGAATGCGAATTCTGTCAACATTCTAAATCCCGTTTCTTGCATCCTGATCACTAAAATTATCATAACGTTTCAAAGGTTATAAAAGCTCACTACACCTATTCAAGATATGTTTGAAATGAAAAGATACATTCTTCATTGTGCTCAAGCTACTCCCAACACCACATTATTAATATTTTGACCTAACATTCCTTAAGCTTAATTATGACATGCTTCACTGTGTCCAGTTATATCTCGCATTGGTGTAGTGAGCATTATAAAACTTACCACACTAATGCAAGCTGTTTGAAATAACATTACACGTGTTTCATTTTGTCCAGTTATAAATGCTCATTACACCAACGCAAGTTATGTTTGAAATGTCATTATACATTCTTCATTCTGACCTGTTTAGTGTAGTTAGCATGTATAACTTACCACACCTATTCAAGATACGTTTGAAATGAAATGATACATCCTTCATTGTTATCTGCGCAATTTCATTTCGATAACATGGCGAAACCATCTTAAGAACCATGAAATAATCTCCTAATAGTGTTGAAAATAACCTTCCACTAATTATTAAATATCACGTCAAAAACATCCCAAGAAACTTGAAATCAACCAACGGTTCTAATAACCTTCCAAAATTATTGCAATAACATGGCAAAACAATGCCATAGTGACAATTTCATAGCAATAACTTGGCAACAACATCCCAAGAACCTAAAAATAAATGACATGATAAAGTTGCCAATAACCCTACAATATCAATGCAATAACATGGCAAAACCATTCCAACAACCGTCTAAAGAGTTTAAATTAGAGTGTCAATGTCAAAAATGATATTGCAATGGTGTTGCGAGGTTATTTGCAACGCTATTCCACACTTATGTCAAGGTTGCCGTATTATTGTAATGGTATTGCAATGTCATTTACAAGTTCCATACTGATTTCAACGTTCTTGGAGGGTTTTTGCCATGGTAATGCAATGATATTGCAAAGTTATTCGCAATATTATCATGTACATATTACAAGGTTGTTGCAATTGTTTTTTTAATGCGATTATATTGATTAATGCAAATAAATCTGAACCATTGTTTCTGACTTGATTATTAGTTTTTATGCATACTTTTATGTTGTTGGTGAGAAAGTGAATGCGAATTCTGTCAACATTCTAAATCCCGTTTCTTGCATCCTGATCACTAAAATTATCATAACGTTTCAAAGGTTATAAAAGCTCACTACACCTATTCAAGATATGTTTGAAATGAAAAGATACATTCTTCATTGTGCTCAAGCTACTCCCAACACCACATTATTAATATTTTGACCTAACATTCCTTAAGCTTAATTATGACATGCTTCACTGTGTCCAGTTATATCTCGCATTGGTGTAGTGAGCATTATAAAACTTACCACACTAATGCAAGCTGTTTGAAATAACATTACACGTGTTTCATTTTGTCCAGTTATAAATGCTCATTACACCAACGCAAGTTATGTTTGAAATGTCATTATACATTCTTCATTCTGACCTGTTTAGTGTAGTTAGCATTTATAACTTACCACACCTATTCAAGATACGTTTGAAATGAAATGATACATCCTTCATTGTTATCTGCGCAATTTCATTTCGATAACATGGCGAAACCATCTTAAGAAACATGAAATAATCTCCTAATAGTGTTGAAAATAACCTTCCACTAATTATTAAATATCACGTCAAAAACATCCCAAGAAACTTGAAATCAACCAACGGTTCTAATAACCTTCCAAAATTATTGCAATAACATGGCAAAACAATGCCATAGTGACAATTTCATAGCAATAACTTGGCAACAACATCCCAAGAACCTAAAAATAAATGACATGATAAAGTTGCCAATAACCCTACAATATCAATGCAATAACATGGCAAAACCATTCCAACAACCGTCTAAAGAGTTTAAATTAGAGTGTCAATGTCAAAAATGATATTGCAATGGTGTTGCGAGGTTATTTGCAACGCTATTCCACACTTATGTCAAGGTTGCCGTATTATTGTAATGGTATTGCAATGTCATTTACAAGTTCCATACTGATTTCAACGTTCTTGGAGGGTTTTTGCCATGGTAATGCAATGATATTGCAAAGTTATTCGCAATATTATCATGTACATATTACAAGGTTGTTGCAATTGTTTTTTTAATGCGATTATATTGATTAATGCAAATAAATCTGAACCATTGTTTCTGACTTGATTATTAGTTTTTATGCATACTTTTATGTTGTTGTTGAGAAAGTGAATGCGAATTCTGTCAACATTCTAAATCCCGTTTCTTGCATCCTGATCACTAAAATTATCATAACGTTTCAAAGGTTATAAAAGCTCACTACACCTATTCAAGATATGTTTGAAATGAAAAGATACATTCTTCATTGTGCTCAAGCTACTCCCAACACCACATTATTAATATTTTGACCTAACATTCCTTAAGCTTAATTATGACATGCTTCACTGTGTCCAGTTATATCTCGCATTGGTGTAGTGAGCATTATAAAACTTACCACACTAATGCAAGCTGTTTGAAATAACATTACACGTGTTTCATTTTGTCCAGTTATAAATGCTCATCACACCAACGCAAGTTATGTTTGAAATGTCATTATACATTCTTCATTCTGACCTGTTTAGTGTAGTTAGCATTTATAACTTACCACACCTATTCAAGATACGTTTGAAATGAAATGATACATCCTTCATTGTTATCTGCGCAATTTCATTTCGATAACATGGCGAAACCATCTTAAGAACCATGAAATAATCTCCTAATAGTGTTGAAAATAACCTTCCACTAATTATTAAATATCACGTCAAAAACATCCCAAGAAACTTGAAATCAACCAACGGTTCTAATAACCTTCCAAAATTATTGCAATAACATGGCAAAACAATGCCATAGTGACAATTTCATAGCAATAACTTGGCAACAACATCCCAAGAACCTAAAAATAAATGACATGATAAAGTTGCCAATAACCCTACAATATCAATGCAATAACATGGCAAAACCATTCCAACAACCGTCTAAAGAGTTTAAATTAGAGTGTCAATGTCAAAAATGATATTGCAATGGTGTTGCGAGGTTATTTGCAACGCTATTCCACACTTATGTCAAGGTTGCCGTATTATTGTAATGGTATTGCAATGTCATTTACAAGTTCCATACTGATTTCAACGTTCTTGGAGGGTTTTTGCCATGGTAATGCAATGATATTGCAAAGTTATTCGCAATATTATCATGTACATATTACAAGGTTGTTGCAATTGTTTTTTTAATGCGATTATATTGATTAATGCAAATAAATCTGAACCATTGTTTCTGACTTGATTATTAGTTTTTATGCATACTTTTATGTTGTTGGTGAGAAAGTGAATGCGAATTCTGTCAACATTCTAAATCCCGTTTCTTGCATCCTGATCACTAAAATTATCATAACGTTTGAAAGGTTATAAAAGCTCACTACACCTATTCAAGATATGTTTGAAATGAAAAGATACATTCTTCATTGTGCTCAAGCTACTCCCAACACCACATTATTAATATTTTGACCTAACATTCCTTAAGCTTAATTATGACATGCTTCACTGTGTCCAGTTATATCTCGCATTGGTGTAGTGAGCATTATAAAACTTACCACACTAATGCAAGCTGTTTGAAATAACATTACACGTGTTTCATTTTGTCCAGTTATAAATGCTCATTACACCAACGCAAGTTATGTTTGAAATGTCATTATACATTCTTCATTCTGACCTGTTTAGTGTAGTTAGCATTTATAACTTACCACACCTATTCAAGATACGTTTGAAATGAAATGATACATCCTTCATTGTTATCTGCGCAATTTCATTTCGATAACATGGCGAAACCATCTTAAGAACCATGAAATAATC
This sequence comes from Alosa sapidissima, assembly GCF_018492685.1. Lineage (NCBI taxonomy): Eukaryota > Metazoa > Chordata > Actinopteri > Clupeiformes > Clupeidae > Alosa > Alosa sapidissima. The sequence continues at coordinate 7,754,983 of NC_055958.1, forward strand.
TCCTAATAGTGTTGAAAATAACCTTCCACTAATTATTAAATATCACGTCAAAAACATCCCAAGAAACTTGAAATCAACCAACGGTTCTAATAACCTTCCAAAATTATTGCAATAACATGGCAAAACAATGCCATAGTGACAATTTCATAGCAATAACTTGGCAACAACATCCCAAGAACCTAAAAATAAATGACATGATAAAGTTGCCAATAACCCTACAATATCAATGCAATAACATGGCAAAACCATTCCAACAACCGTCTAAAGAGTTTAAATTAGAGTGTCAATGTCAAAAATGATATTGCAATGGTGTTGCGAGGTTATTTGCAACGCTATTCCACACTTATGTCAAGGTTGCCGTATTATTGTAATGGTATTGCAATGTCATTTACAAGTTCCATACTGATTTCAACGTTCTTGGAGGGTTTTTGCCATGGTAATGCAATGATATTGCAAAGTTATTCGCAATATTATCATGTACATATTACAAGGTTGTTGCAATTGTTTTTTTAATGCGATTATATTGATTAATGCAAATAAATCTGAACCATTGTTTCTGACTTGATTATTAGTTTTTATGCATACTTTTATGTTGTTGGTGAGAAAGTGAATGCGAATTCTGTCAACATTCTAAATCCCGTTTCTTGCATCCTGATCACTAAAATTATCATAACGTTTGAAAGGTTATAAAAGCTCACTACACCTATTCAAGATATGTTTGAAATGAAAAGATACATTCTTCATTGTGCTCAAGCTACTCCCAACACCACATTATTAATATTTTGACCTAACATTCCTTAAGCTTAATTATGACATGCTTCACTGTGTCCAGTTATATCTCGCATTGGTGTAGTGAGCATTATAAAACTTACCACACTAATGCAAGCTGTTTGAAATAACATTACACGTGTTTCATTTTGTCCAGTTATAAATGCTCATTACACCAACGCAAGTTATGTTTGAAATGTCATTATACATTCTTCATTCTGACCTGTTTAGTGTAGTTAGCATTTATAACTTACCACACCTATTCAAGATACGTTTGAAATGAAATGATACATCCTTCATTGTTATCTGCGCAATTTCATTTCGATAACATGGCGAAACCATCTTAAGAACCATGAAATAATCTCCTAATAGTGTTGAAAATAACCTTCCACTAATTATTAAATATCACGTCAAAAACATCCCAAGAAACTTGAAATCAACCAACGGTTCTAATAACCTTCCAAAATTATTGCAATAACATGGCAAAACAATGCCATAGTGACAATTTCATAGCAATAACTTGGCAACAACATCCCAAGAACCTAAAAATAAATGACATGATAAAGTTGCCAATAACCCTACAATATCAATGCAATAACATGGCAAAACCATTCCAACAACCGTCTAAAGAGTTTAAATTAGAGTGTCAATGTCAAAAATGATATTGCAATGGTGTTGCGAGGTTATTTGCAACGCTATTCCACACTTATGTCAAGGTTGCCGTATTATTGTAATGGTATTGCAATGTCATTTACAAGTTCCATACTGATTTCAACGTTCTTGGAGGGTTTTTGCCATGGTAATGCAATGATATTGCAAAGTTATTCGCAATATTATCATGTACATATTACAAGGTTGTTGCAATTGTTTTTTTAATGCGATTATATTGATTAATGCAAATAAATCTGAACCATTGTTTCTGACTTGATTATTAGTTTTTATGCATACTTTTATGTTGTTGTTGAGAAAGTGAATGCGAATTCTGTCAACATTCTAAATCCCGTTTCTTGCATCCTGATCACTAAAATTATCATAACGTTTCAAAGGTTATAAAAGCTCACTACACCTATTCAAGATATGTTTGAAATGAAAAGATACATTCTTCATTGTGCTCAAGCTACTCCCAACACCACATTATTAATATTTTGACCTAACATTCCTTAAGCTTAATTATGACATGCTTCACTGTGTCCAGTTATATCTCGCATTGGTGTAGTGAGCATTATAAAACTTACCACACTAATGCAAGCTGTTTGAAATAACATTACACGTGTTTCATTTTGTCCAGTTATAAATGCTCATCACACCAACGCAAGTTATGTTTGAAATGTCATTATACATTCTTCATTCTGACCTGTTTAGTGTAGTTAGCATTTATAACTTACCACACCTATTCAAGATACGTTTGAAATGAAATGATACATCCTTCATTGTTATCTGCGCAATTTCATTTCGATAACATGGCGAAACCATCTTAAGAACCATGAAATAATCTCCTAATAGTGTTGAAAATAACCTTCCACTAATTATTAAATATCACGTCAAAAACATCCCAAGAAACTTGAAATCAACCAACGGTTCTAATAACCTTCCAAAATTATTGCAATAACATGGCAAAACAATGCCATAGTGACAATTTCATAGCAATAACTTGGCAACAACATCCCAAGAACCTAAAAATAAATGACATGATAAAGTTGCCAATAACCCTACAATATCAATGCAATAACATGGCAAAACCATTCCAACAACCGTCTAAAGAGTTTAAATTAGAGTGTCAATGTCAAAAATGATATTGCAATGGTGTTGCGAGGTTATTTGCAACGCTATTCCACACTTATGTCAAGGTTGCCGTATTATTGTAATGGTATTGCAATGTCATTTACAAGTTCCATACTGATTTCAACGTTCTTGGAGGGTTTTTGCCATGGTAATGCAATGATATTGCAAAGTTATTCGCAATATTATCATGTACATATTACAAGGTTGTTGCAATTGTTTTTTTAATGCGATTATATTGATTAATGCAAATAAATCTGAACCATTGTTTCTGACTTGATTATTAGTTTTTATGCATACTTTTATGTTGTTGGTGAGAAAGTGAATGCGAATTCTGTCAACATTCTAAATCCCGTTTCTTGCATCCTGATCACTAAAATTATCATAACGTTTGAAAGGTTATAAAAGCTCACTACACCTATTCAAGATATGTTTGAAATGAAAAGATACATTCTTCATTGTGCTCAAGCTACTCCCAACACCACATTATTAATATTTTGACCTAACATTCCTTAAGCTTAATTATGACATGCTTCACTGTGTCCAGTTATATCTCGCATTGGTGTAGTGAGCATTATAAAACTTACCACACTAATGCAAGCTGTTTGAAATAACATTACACGTGTTTCATTTTGTCCAGTTATAAATGCTCATTACACCAACGCAAGTTATGTTTGAAATGTCATTATACATTCTTCATTCTGACCTGTTTAGTGTAGTTAGCATTTATAACTTACCACACCTATTCAAGATACGTTTGAAATGAAATGATACATCCTTCATTGTTATCTGCGCAATTTCATTTCGATAACATGGCGAAACCATCTTAAGAACCATGAAATAATCTCCTAATAGTGTTGAAAATAACCTTCCACTAATTATTAAATATCACGTCAAAAACATCCCAAGAAACTTGAAATCAACCAACGGTTCTAATAACCTTCCAAAATTATTGCAATAACATGGCAAAACAATGCCATAGTGACAATTTCATAGCAATAACTTGGCAACAACATCCCAAGAACCTAAAAATAAATGACATGATAAAGTTGCCAATAACCCTACAATATCAATGCAATAACATGGCAAAACCATTCCAACAACCGTCTAAAGAGTTTAAATTAGAGTGTCAATGTCAAAAATGATATTGCAATGGTGTTGCGAGGTTATTTGCAACGCTATTCCACACTTATGTCAAGGTTGCCGTATTATTGTAATGGTATTGCAATGTCATTTACAAGTTCCATACTGATTTCAACGTTCTTGGAGGGTTTTTGCCATGGTAATGCAATGATATTGCAAAGTTATTCGCAATATTATCATGTACATATTACAAGGTTGTTGCAATTGTTTTTTTAATGCGATTATATTGATTAATGCAAATAAATCTGAACCATTGTTTCTGACTTGATTATTAGTTTTTATGCATACTTTTATGTTGTTGGTGAGAAAGTGAATGCGAATTCTGTCAACATTCTAAATCCCGTTTCTTGCATCCTGATCACTAAAATTATCATAACGTTTGAAAGGTTATAAAAGCTCACTACACCTATTCAAGATATGTTTGAAATGAAAAGATACATTCTTCATTGTGCTCAAGCTACTCCCAACACCACATTATTAATATTTTGACCTAACATTCCTTAAGCTTAATTATGACATGCTTCACTGTGTCCAGTTATATCTCGCATTGGTGTAGTGAGCATTATAAAACTTACCACACTAATGCAAGCTGTTTGAAATAACATTACACGTGTTTCATTTTGTCCAGTTATAAATGCTCATTACACCAACGCAAGTTATGTTTGAAATGTCATTATACATTCTTCATTCTGACCTGTTTAGTGTAGTTAGCATTTATAACTTACCACACCTATTCAAGATACGTTTGAAATGAAATGATACATCCTTCATTGTTATCTGCGCAATTTCATTTCGATAACATGGCGAAACCATCTTAAGAACCATGAAATAATCTCCTAATAGTGTTGAAAATAACCTTCCACTAATTATTAAATATCACGTCAAAAACATCCCAAGAAACTTGAAATCAACCAACGGTTCTAATAACCTTCCAAAATTATTGCAATAACATGGCAAAACAATGCCATAGTGACAATTTCATAGCAATAACTTGGCAACAACATCCCAAGAACCTAAAAATAAATGACATGATAAAGTTGCCAATAACCCTACAATATCAATGCAATAACATGGCAAAACCATTCCAACAACCGTCTAAAGAGTTTAAATTAGAGTGTCAATGTCAAAAATGATATTGCAATGGTGTTGCGAGGTTATTTGCAACGCTATTCCACACTTATGTCAAGGTTGCCGTATTATTGTAATGGTATTGCAATGTCATTTACAAGTTCCATACTGATTTCAATGTTCTTGGAGGGTTTTTGCCATGGTAATGCAATGATATTGCAAAGTTATTCGCAATATTATCATGCACATATTACAAGGTTGTTGCAATTGTTTTTTTAATGCGATTATATTGATTAATGCAAATAAATCTGAACCATTGTTTCTGACTTGATTATTAGTTTTTATGCATACTTTTATGTTGTTGGTGAGAAAGTGAATGCGAATTCTGTCAACATTCTAAATCCCGTTTCTTGCATCCTGATCACTAAAATTATCATAACGTTTCAAAGGTTATAAAAGCTCACTACACCTATTCAAGATATGTTTGAAATGAAAAGATACATTCTTCATTGTGCTCAAGCTACTCCCAACACCACATTATTAATATTTTGACCTAACATTCCTTAAGCTTAATTATGACATGCTTCACTGTGTCCAGTTATATCTCGCATTGGTGTAGTGAGCATTATAAAACTTACCACACTAATGCAAGCTGTTTGAAATAACATTACACGTGTTTCATTTTGTCCAGTTATAAATGCTCATCACACCAACGCAAGTTATGTTTGAAATGTCATTATACATTCTTCATTCTGACCTGTTTAGTGTAGTTAGCATGTATAACTTACCACACCTATTCAAGATACGTTTGAAATGAAATGATACATCCTTCATTGTTATCTGCGCAATTTCATTTCGATAACATGACGAAACCATCTTAAGAACAATGAAATAATCTCCTAATAGTGTTGAAAATAACCTTCCACTAATTATTAAATATCACGTCAAAAACATCCCAAGAAACTTGAAATCAACCAACGGTTCTAATAACCTTCCAAAATTATTGCAATAACATGGCAAAACAATGCCATAGTGACAATTTCATAGCAATAACTTGGCAACAACATCCCAAGAACCTAAAAATAAATGACATGATAAAGTTGCCAATAACCCTACAATATCAATGCAATAACATGGCAAAACCATTCCAACAACCGTCTAAAGAGTTTAAATTAGAGTGTCAATGTCAAAAATGATATTGCAATGGTGTTGCGAGGTTATTTGCAACGCTATTCCACACTTATGTCAAGGTTGCCGTATTATTGTAATGGTATTGCAATGTCATTTACAAGTTCCATACTGATTTCAATGTTCTTGGAGGGTTTTTGCCATGGTAATGCAATGATATTGCAAAGTTATTCGCAATATTATCATGTACATATTACAAGGTTGTTGCAATTGTTTTTTTAATGCGATTATATTGATTAATGCAAATAAATCTGAACCATTGTTTCTGACTTGATTATTAGTTTTTATGCATACTTTTATGTTGTTGGTGAGAAAGTGAATGCGAATTCTGTCAACATTCTAAATCCCGTTTCTTGCATCCTGATCACTAAAATTATCATAACGTTTCAAAGGTTATAAAAGCTCACTACACCTATTCAAGATATGTTTGAAATGAAAAGATACATTCTTCATTGTGCTCAAGCTACTCCCAACACCACATTATTAATATTTTGACCTAACATTCCTTAAGCTTAATTATGACATGCTTCACTGTGTCCAGTTATATCTCGCATTGGTGTAGTGAGCATTATAAAACTTACCACACTAATGCAAGCTGTTTGAAATAACATTACACGTGTTTCATTTTGTCCAGTTATAAATGCTCATCACACCAACGCAAGTTATGTTTGAAATGTCATTATACATTCTTCATTCTGACCTGTTTAGTGTAGTTAGCATGTATAACTTACCACACCTATTCAAGATACGTTTGAAATGAAATGATACATCCTTCATTGTTATCTGCGCAATTTCATTTCGATAACATGACGAAACCATCTTAAGAACAATGAAATAATCTCCTAATAGTGTTGAAAATAACCTTCCACTAATTATTAAATATCACGTCAAAAACATCCCAAGAAACTTGAAATCAACCAACGGTTCTAATAACCTTCCAAAATTATTGCAATAACATGGCAAAACAATGCCATAGTGACAATTTCATAGCAATAACTTGGCAACAACATCCCAAGAACCTAAAAATAAATGACATGATAAAGTTGCCAATAACCCTACAATATCAATGCAATAACATGGCAAAACCATTCCAACAACCGTCTAAAGAGTTTAAATTAGAGTGTCAATGTCAAAAATGATATTGCAATGGTGTTGCGAGGTTATTTGCAACGCTATTCCACACTTATGTCAAGGTTGCCGTATTATTGTAATGGTATTGCAATGTCATTTACAAGTTCCATACTGATTTCAATGTTCTTGGAGGGTTTTTGCCATGGTAATGCAATGATATTGCAAAGTTATTCGCAATATTATCATGTACATATTACAAGGTTGTTGCAATTGTTTTTTTAATGCGATTATATTGATTAATGCAAATAAATCTGAACCATTGTTTCTGACTTGATTATTAGTTTTTATGCATACTTTTATGTTGTTGGTGAGAAAGTGAATGCGAATTCTGTCAACATTCTAAATCCCGTTTCTTGCATCCTGATCACTAAAATTATCATAACGTTTGAAAGGTTATAAAAGCTCACTACACCTATTCAAGATATGTTTGAAATGAAAAGATACATTCTTCATTGTGCTCAAGCTACTCCCAACACCACATTATTAATATTTTGACCTAACATTCCTTAAGCTTAATTATGACATGCTTCACTGTGTCCAGTTATATCTCGCATTGGTGTAGTGAGCATTATAAAACTTACCACACTAATGCAAGCTGTTTGAAATAACATTACACGTGTTTCATTTTGTCCAGTTATAAATGCTCATTACACCAACGCAAGTTATGTTTGAAATGTCATTATACATTCTTCATTCTGACCTGTTTAGTGTAGTTAGCATTTATAACTTACCACACCTATTCAAGATACGTTTGAAATGAAATGATACATCCTTCATTGTTATCTGCGCAATTTCATTTCGATAACATGGCGAAACCATCTTAAGAACCATGAAATAATCTCCTAATAGTGTTGAAAATAACCTTCCACTAATTATTAAATATCACGTCAAAAACATCCCAAGAAACTTGAAATCAACCAACGGTTCTAATAACCTTCCAAAATTATTGCAATAACATGGCAAAACAATGCCATAGTGACAATTTCATAGCAATAACTTGGCAACAACATCCCAAGAACCTAAAAATAAATGACATGATAAAGTTGCCAATAACCCTACAATATCAATGCAATAACATGGCAAAACCATTCCAACAACCGTCTAAAGAGTTTAAATTAGAGTGTCAATGTCAAAAATGATATTGCAATGGTGTTGCGAGGTTATTTGCAACGCTATTCCACACTTATGTCAAGGTTGCCGTATTATTGTAATGGTATTGCAATGTCATTTACAAGTTCCATACTGATTTCAACGTTCTTGGAGGGTTTTTGCCATGGTAATGCAATGATATTGCAAAGTTATTCGCAATATTATCATGTACATATTACAAGGTTGTTGCAATTGTTTTTTTAATGCGATTATATTGATTAATGCAAATAAATCTGAACCATTGTTTCTGACTTGATTATTAGTTTTTATGCATACTTTTATGTTGTTGGTGAGAAAGTGAATGCGAATTCTGTCAACATTCTAAATCCCGTTTCTTGCATCCTGATCACTAAAATTATCATAACGTTTGAAAGGTTATAAAAGCTCACTACACCTATTCAAGATATGTTTGAAATGAAAAGATACATTCTTCATTGTGCTCAAGCTACTCCCAACACCACATTATTAATATTTTGACCTAACATTCCTTAAGCTTAATTATGACATGCTTCACTGTGTCCAGTTATATCTCGCATTGGTGTAGTGAGCATTATAAAACTTACCACACTAATGCAAGCTGTTTGAAATAACATTACACGTGTTTCATTTTGTCCAGTTATAAATGCTCATTACACCAACGCAAGTTATGTTTGAAATGTCATTATACATTCTTCATTCTGACCTGTTTAGTGTAGTTAGCATTTATAACTTACCACACCTATTCAAGATACGTTTGAAATGAAATGATACATCCTTCATTGTTATCTGCGCAATTTCATTTCGATAACATGGCGAAACCATCTTAAGAACCATGAAATAATCTCCTAATAGTGTTGAAAATAACCTTCCACTAATTATTAAATATCACGTCAAAAACATCCCAAGAAACTTGAAATCAACCAACGGTTCTAATAACCTTCCAAAATTATTGCAATAACATGGCAAAACAATGCCATAGTGACAATTTCATAGCAATAACTTGGCAACAACATCCCAAGAACCTAAAAATAAATGACATGATAAAGTTGCCAATAACCCTACAATATCAATGCAATAACATGGCAAAACCATTCCAACAACCGTCTAAAGAGTTTAAATTAGAGTGTCAATGTCAAAAATGATATTGCAATGGTGTTGCGAGGTTATTTGCAACGCTATTCCACACTTATGTCAAGGTTGCCGTATTATTGTAATGGTATTGCAATGTCATTTACAAGTTCCATACTGATTTCAATGTTCTTGGAGGGTTTTTGCCATGGTAATGCAATGATATTGCAAAGTTATTCGCAATATTATCATGCACATATTACAAGGTTGTTGCAATTGTTTTTTTAATGCGATTATATTGATTAATGCAAATAAATCTGAACCATTGTTTCTGACTTGATTATTAGTTTTTATGCATACTTTTATGTTGTTGGTGAGAAAGTGAATGCGAATTCTGTCAACATTCTAAATCCCGTTTCTTGCATCCTGATCACTAAAATTATCATAACGTTTCAAAGGTTATAAAAGCTCACTACACCTATTCAAGATATGTTTGAAATGAAAAGATACATTCTTCATTGTGCTCAAGCTACTCCCAACACCACATTATTAATATTTTGACCTAACATTCCTTAAGCTTAATTATGACATGCTTCACTGTGTCCAGTTATATCTCGCATTGGTGTAGTGAGCATTATAAAACTTACCACACTAATGCAAGCTGTTTGAAATAACATTACACGTGTTTCATTTTGTCCAGTTATAAATGCTCATCACACCAACGCAAGTTATGTTTGAAATGTCATTATACATTCTTCATTCTGACCTGTTTAGTGTAGTTAGCATGTATAACTTACCACACCTATTCAAGATACGTTTGAAATGAAATGATACATCCTTCATTGTTATCTGCGCAATTTCATTTCGATAACATGACGAAACCATCTTAAGAACAATGAAATAATCTCCTAATAGTGTTGAAAATAACCTTCCACTAATTATTAAATATCACGTCAAAAACATCCCAAGAAACTTGAAATCAACCAACGGTTCTAATAACCTTCCAAAATTATTGCAATAACATGGCAAAACAATGCCATAGTGACAATTTCATAGCAATAACTTGGCAACAACATCCCAAGAACCTAAAAATAAATGACATGATAAAGTTGCCAATAACCCTACAATATCAATGCAATAACATGGCAAAACCATTCCAACAACCGTCTAAAGAGTTTAAATTAGAGTGTCAATGTCAAAAATGATATTGCAATGGTGTTGCGAGGTTATTTGCAACGCTATTCCACACTTATGTCAAGGTTGCCGTATTATTGTAATGGTATTGCAATGTCATTTACAAGTTCCATACTGATTTCAATGTTCTTGGAGGGTTTTTGCCATGGTAATGCAATGATATTGCAAAGTTATTCGCAATATTATCATGTACATATTACAAGGTTGTTGCAATTGTTTTTTTAATGCGATTATATTGATTAATGCAAATAAATCTGAACCATTGTTTCTGACTTGATTATTAGTTTTTATGCATACTTTTATGTTGTTGGTGAGAAAGTGAATGCGAATTCTGTCAACATTCTAAATCCCGTTTCTTGCATCCTGATCACTAAAATTATCATAACGTTTCAAAGGTTATAAAAGCTCACTACACCTATTCAAGATATGTTTGAAATGAAAAGATACATTCTTCATTGTGCTCAAGCTACTCCCAACACCACATTATTAATATTTTGACCTAACATTCCTTAAGCTTAATTATGACATGCTTCACTGTGTCCAGTTATATCTCGCATTGGTGTAGTGAGCATTATAAAACTTACCACACTAATGCAAGCTGTTTGAAATAACATTACACGTGTTTCATTTTGTCCAGTTATAAATGCTCATCACACCAACGCAAGTTATGTTTGAAATGTCATTATACATTCTTCATTCTGACCTGTTTAGTGTAGTTAGCATGTATAACTTACCACACCTATTCAAGATACGTTTGAAATGAAATGATACATCCTTCATTGTTATCTGCGCAATTTCATTTCGATAACATGACGAAACCATCTTAAGAACAATGAAATAATCTCCTAATAGTGTTGAAAATAACCTTCCACTAATTATTAAATATCACGTCAAAAACATCCCAAGAAACTTGAAATCAACCAACGGTTCTAATAACCTTCCAAAATTATTGCAATAACATGGCAAAACAATGCCATAGTGACAATTTCATAGCAATAACTTGGCAACAACATCCCAAGAACCTAAAAATAAATGACATGATAAAGTTGCCAATAACCCTACAATATCAATGCAATAACATGGCAAAACCATTCCAACAACCGTCTAAAGAGTTTAAATTAGAGTGTCAATGTCAAAAATGATATTGCAATGGTGTTGCGAGGTTATTTGCAACGCTATTCCACACTTATGTCAAGGTTGCCGTATTATTGTAATGGTATTGCAATGTCATTTACAAGTTCCATACTGATTTCAATGTTCTTGGAGGGTTTTTGCCATGGTAATGCAATGATATTGCAAAGTTATTCGCAATATTATCATGTACATATTACAAGGTTGTTGCAATTGTTTTTTTAATGCGATTATATTGATTAATGCAAATAAATCTGAACCATTGTTTCTGACTTGATTATTAGTTTTTATGCATACTTTTATGTTGTTGGTGAGAAAGTGAATGCGAATTCTGTCAACATTCTAAATCCCGTTTCTTGCATCCTGATCACTAAAATTATCATAACGTTTCAAAGGTTATAAAAGCTCACTACACCTATTCAAGATATGTTTGAAATGAAAAGATACATTCTTCATTGTGCTCAAGCTACTCCCAACACCACATTATTAATATTTTGACCTAACATTCCTTAAGCTTAATTATGACATGCTTCACTGTGTCCAGTTATATCTCGCATTGGTGTAGTGAGCATTATAAAACTTACCACACTAATGCAAGCTGTTTGAAATAACATTACACGTGTTTCATTTTGTCCAGTTATAAATGCTCATCACACCAACGCAAGTTATGTTTGAAATGTCATTATACATTCTTCATTCTGACCTGTTTAGTGTAGTTAGCATGTATAACTTACCACACCTATTCAAGATACGTTTGAAATGAAATGATACATCCTTCATTGTTATCTGCGCAATTTCATTTCGATAACATGACGAAACCATCTTAAGAACAATGAAATAATCTCCTAATAGTGTTGAAAATAACCTTCCACTAATTATTAAATATCACGTCAAAAACATCCCAAGAAACTTGAAATCAACCAACGGTTCTAATAACCTTCCAAAATTATTGCAATAACATGGCAAAACAATGCCATAGTGACAATTTCATAGCAATAACTTGGCAACAACATCCCAAGAACCTAAAAATAAATGACATGATAAAGTTGCCAATAACCCTACAATATCAATGCAATAACATGGCAAAACCATTCCAACAACCGTCTAAAGAGTTTAAATTAGAGTGTCAATGTCAAAAATGATATTGCAATGGTGTTGCGAGGTTATTTGCAACGCTATTCCACACTTATGTCAAGGTTGCCGTATTATTGTAATGGTATTGCAATGTCATTTACAAGTTCCATACTGATTTCAATGTTCTTGGAGGGTTTTTGCCATGGTAATGCAATGATATTGCAAAGTTATTCGCAATATTATCATGTACATATTACAAGGTTGTTGCAATTGTTTTTTTAATGCGATTATATTGATTAATGCAAATAAATCTGAACCATTGTTTCTGACTTGATTATTAGTTTTTATGCATACTTTTATGTTGTTGGTGAGAAAGTGAATGCGAATTCTGTCAACATTCTAAATCCCGTTTCTTGCATCCTGATCACTAAAATTATCATAACGTTTCAAAGGTTATAAAAGCTCACTACACCTATTCAAGATATGTTTGAAATGAAAAGATACATTCTTCATTGTGCTCAAGCTACTCCCAACACCACATTATTAATATTTTGACCTAACATTCCTTAAGCTTAATTATGACATGCTTCACTGTGTCCAGTTATATCTCGCATTGGTGTAGTGAGCATTATAAAACTTACCACACTAATGCAAGCTGTTTGAAATAACATTACACGTGTTTCATTTTGTCCAGTTATAAATGCTCATCACACCAACGCAAGTTATGTTTGAAATGTCATTATACATTCTTCATTCTGACCTGTTTAGTGTAGTTAGCATGTATAACTTACCACACCTATTCAAGATACGTTTGAAATGAAATGATACATCCTTCATTGTTATCTGCGCAATTTCATTTCGATAACATGACGAAACCATCTTAAGAACAATGAAATAATCTCCTAATAGTGTTGAAAATAACCTTCCACTAATTATTAAATATCACGTCAAAAACATCCCAAGAAACTTGAAATCAACCAACGGTTCTAATAACCTTCCAAAATTATTGCAATAACATGGCAAAACAATGCCATAGTGACAATTTCATAGCAATAACTTGGCAACAACATCCCAAGAACCTAAAAATAAATGACATGATAAAGTTGCCAATAACCCTACAATATCAATGCAATAACATGGCAAAACCATTCCAACAACCGTCTAAAGAGTTTAAATTAGAGTGTCAATGTCAAAAATGATATTGCAATGGTGTTGCGAGGTTATTTGCAACGCTATTCCACACTTATGTCAAGGTTGCCGTATTATTGTAATGGTATTGCAATGTCATTTACAAGTTCCATACTGATTTCAATGTTCTTGGAGGGTTTTTGCCATGGTAATGCAATGATATTGCAAAGTTATTCGCAATATTATCATGTACATATTACAAGGTTGTTGCAATTGTTTTTTTAATGCGATTATATTGATTAATGCAAATAAATCTGAACCATTGTTTCTGACTTGATTATTAGTTTTTATGCATACTTTTATGTTGTTGGTGAGAAAGTGAATGCGAATTCTGTCAACATTCTAAATCCCGTTTCTTGCATCCTGATCACTAAAATTATCATAACGTTTCAAAGGTTATAAAAGCTCACTACACCTATTCAAGATATGTTTGAAATGAAAAGATACATTCTTCATTGTGCTCAAGCTACTCCCAACACCACATTATTAATATTTTGACCTAACATTCCTTAAGCTTAATTATGACATGCTTCACTGTGTCCAGTTATATCTCGCATTGGTGTAGTGAGCATTATAAAACTTACCACACTAATGCAAGCTGTTTGAAATAACATTACACGTGTTTCATTTTGTCCAGTTATAAATGCTCATCACACCAACGCAAGTTATGTTTGAAATGTCATTATACATTCTTCATTCTGACCTGTTTAGTGTAGTTAGCATTTATAACTTACCACACCTATTCAAGATACGTTTGAAATGAAATGATACATCCTTCATTGTTATCTGCGCAATTTCATTTCGATAACATGGCGAAACCATCTTAAGAACCATGAAATAATCTCCTAATAGTGTTGAAAATAACCTTCCACTAATTATTAAATATCACGTCAAAAACATCCCAAGAAACTTGAAATCAACCAACGGTTCTAATAACCTTCCAAAATTATTGCAATAACATGGCAAAACAATGCCATAGTGACAATTTCATAGCAATAACTTGGCAACAACATCCCAAGAACCTAAAAATAAATGACATGATAAAGTTGCCAATAACCCTACGATATCAATGCAATAACATGGCAAAACCATTCCAACAACCGTCTAAAGAGTTTAAATTAGAGTGTCAATGTCAAAAATGATATTGCAATGGTGTTGCGAGGTTATTTGCAACGCTATTCCACACTTATGTCAAGGTTGCCGTATTATTGTAATGGTATTGCAATGTCATTTACAAGTTCCATACTGATTTCAACGTTCTTGGAGGGTTTTTGCCATGGTAATGCAATGATATTGCAAAGTTATTCGCAATATTATCATGTACATATTACAAGGTTGTTGCAATTGTTTTTTTAATGCGATTATATTGATTAATGCAAATAAATCTGAACCATTGTTTCTGACTTGATTATTAGTTTTTATGCATACTTTTATGTTGTTGGTGAGAAAGTGAATGCGAATTCTGTCAACATTCTAAATCCCGTTTCTTGCATCCTGATCACTAAAATTATCATAACGTTTCAAAGGTTATAAAAGCTCACTACACCTATTCAAGATATGTTTGAAATGAAAAGATACATTCTTCATTGTGCTCAAGCTACTCCCAACACCACATTATTAATATTTTGACCTAACATTCCTTAAGCTTAATTATGACATGCTTCACTGTGTCCAGTTATATCTCGCATTGGTGTAGTGAGCATTATAAAACTTACCACACTAATGCAAGCTGTTTGAAATAACATTACACGTGTTTCATTTTGTCCAGTTATAAATGTTCATTACACCAACGCAAGTTATGTTTGAAATGTCATTATACATTCTTCATTCTGACCTGTTTAGTGTAGTTAGCATTTATAACTTACCACACCTATTCAAGATACGTTTGAAATGAAATGATACATCCTTCATTGTTATCTGCGCAATTTCATTTCGATAACATGGCGAAACCATCTTAAGAACCATGAAATAATCTCCTAATAGTGTTGAAAATAACCTTCCACTAATTATTAAATATCACGTCAAAAACATCCCAAGAAACTTGAAATCAACCAACGGTTCTAATAACCTTCCAAAATTATTGCAATAACATGGCAAAACAATGCCATAGTGACAATTTCATAGCAATAACTTGGCAACAACATCCCAAGAACCTAAAAATAAATGACATGATAAAGTTGCCAATAACCCTACAATATCAATGCAATAACATGGCAAAACCATTCCAACAACCGTCTAAAGAGTTTAAATTAGAGTGTCAATGTCAAAAATGATATTGCAATGGTGTTGCGAGGTTATTTGCAACGCTATTCCACACTTATGTCAAGGTTGCCGTATTATTGTAATGGTATTGCAATGTCATTTACAAGTTCCATACTGATTTCAACGTTCTTGGAGGGTTTTTGCCATGGTAATGCAATGATATTGCAAAGTTATTCGCAATATTATCATGTACATATTACAAGGTTGTTGCAATTGTTTTTTTAATGCGATTATATTGATTAATGCAAATAAATCTGAACCATTGTTTCTGACTTGATTATTAGTTTTTATGCATACTTTTATGTTGTTGTTGAGAAAGTGAATGCGAATTCTGTCAACATTCTAAATCCCGTTTCTTGCATCCTGATCACTAAAATTATCATAACGTTTCAAAGGTTATAAAAGCTCACTACACCTATTCAAGATATGTTTGAAATGAAAAGATACATTCTTCATTGTGCTCAAGCTACTCCCAACACCACATTATTAATATTTTGACCTAACATTACTTAAGCTTAATTATGACATGCTTCACTGTGTCCAGTTATATCTCGCATTGGTGTAGTGAGCATTATAAAACTTACCACACTAATGCAAGCTGTTTGAAATAACATTACACGTGTTTCATTTTGTCCAGTTATAAATGCTCATTACACCAACGCAAGTTATATTTGAAATGTCATTATACATTCTTCATTCTGACCTGTTTAGTGTAGTTAGCATGTATAACTTACCACACCTATTCAAGATACGTTTGAAATGAAATGATACATCCTTCATTGTTATCTGCGCAATTTCATTTCGATAACATGACGAAACCATCTTAAGAACCATGAAATAATCTCCTAATAGTGTTGAAAATAACCTTCCACTAATTATTAAATATCACGTCAAAAACATCCCAAGAAACTTGAAATCAACCAACGGTTCTAATAACCTTCCAAAATTATTGCAATAACATGGCAAAACAATGCCATAGTGACAATTTCATAGCAATAACTTGGCAACAACATCCCAAGAACCTAAAAATAAATGACATGATAAAGTTGCCAATAACCCTACAATATCAATGCAATAACATGGCAAAACCATTCCAACAACCGTCTAAAGAGTTTAAATTAGAGTGTCAATGTCAAAAATGATATTGCAATGGTGTTGCGAGGTTATTTGCAACGCTATTCCACACTTATGTCAAGGTTGCCGTATTATTGTAATGGTATTGCAATGTCATTTACAAGTTCCATACTGATTTCAACGTTCTTGGAGGGTTTTTGCCATGGTAATGCAATGATATTGCAAAGTTATTCGCAATATTATCATGTACATATTACAAGGTTGTTGCAATTGTTTTTTTAATGCGATTATATTGATTAATGCAAATAAATCTGAACCATTGTTTCTGACTTGATTATTAGTTTTTATGCATACTTTTATGTTGTTGTTGAGAAAGTGAATGCGAATTCTGTCAACATTCTAAATCCCGTTTCTTGCATCCTGATCACTAAAATTATCATAACGTTTCAAAGGTTATAAAAGCTCACTACACCTATTCAAGATATGTTTGAAATGAAAAGATACATTCTTCATTGTGCTCAAGCTACTCCCAACACCACATTATTAATATTTTGACCTAACATTACTTAAGCTTAATTATGACATGCTTCACTGTGTCCAGTTATATCTCGCATTGGTGTAGTGAGCATTATAAAACTTACCACACTAATGCAAGCTGTTTGAAATAACATTACACGTGTTTCATTTTGTCCAGTTATAAATGCTCATTACACCAACGCAAGTTATATTTGAAATGTCATTATACATTCTTCATTCTGACCTGTTTAGTGTAGTTAGCATGTATAACTTACCACACCTATTCAAGATACGTTTGAAATGAAATGATACATCCTTCATTGTTATCTGCGCAATTTCATTTCGATAACATGACGAAACCATCTTAAGAACCATGAAATAATCTCCTAATAGTGTTGAAAATAACCTTCCACTAATTATTAAATATCACGTCAAAAACATCCCAAGAAACTTGAAATCAACCAACGGTTCTAATAACCTTCCAAAATTATTGCAATAACATGGCAAAACAATGCCATAGTGACAATTTCATAGCAATAACTTGGCAACAACATCCCAAGAACCTAAAAATAAATGACATGATAAAGTTGCCAATAACCCTACAATATCAATGCAATAACATGGCAAAACCATTCCAACAACCGTCTAAAGAGTTTAAATTAGATTGTCAATGTCAAAAATGATATTGCAATGGTGTTGCGAGGTTATTTGCAACGCTATTCCACACTTATGTCAAGGTTGCCGTATTATTGTAATGGTATTGCAATGTCATTTACAAGTTCCATACTGATTTCAACGTTCTTGGAGGGTTTTTGCCATGGTAATGCAATGATATTGCAAAGTTATTCGCAATATTATCATGTACATATTACAAGGTTGTTGCAATTGTTTTTTTAATGCGATTATATTGATTAATGCAAATAAATCTGAACCATTGTTTCTGACTTGATTATTAGTTTTTATGCATACTTTTATGTTGTTGGTGAGAAAGTGAATGCGAATTCTGTCAACATTCTAAATCCCGTTTCTTGCATCCTGATCACTAAAATTATCATAACGTTTGAAAGGTTATAAAAGCTCACTACACCTATTCAAGATATGTTTGAAATGAAAAGATACATTCTTCATTGTGCTCAAGCTACTCCCAACACCACATTATTAATATTTTGACCTAACATTCCTTAAGCTTAATTATGACATGCTTCACTGTGTCCAGTTATATCTCGCATTGGTGTAGTGAGCATTATAAAACTTACCACACTAATGCAAGCTGTTTGAAATAACATTACACGTGTTTCATTTTGTCCAGTTATAAATGCTCATTACACCAACGCAAGTTATGTTTGAAATGTCATTATACATTCTTCATTCTGACCTGTTTAGTGTAGTTAGCATGTATAACTTACCACACCTATTCAAGATACGTTTGAAATGAAATGATACATCCTTCATTGTTATCTGCGCAATTTCATTTCGATAACATGGCGAAACCATCTTAAGAACCATGAAATAATCTCCTAATAGTGTTGAAAATAACCTTCCACTAATTATTAAATATCACGTCAAAAACATCCCAAGAAACTTGAAATCAACCAACGGTTCTAATAACCTTCCAAAATTATTGCAATAACATGGCAAAACAATACCATAGTGACAATTTCATAGCAATAACTTGGCAACAACATCCCAAGAACCTAAAAATAAATGACATGATAAAGTTGCCAATAACCCTACAATATCAATGCAATAACATGGCAAAACCATTCCAACAACCGTCTAAAGAGTTTAAATTAGAGTGTCAATGTCAAAAATGATATTGCAATGGTGTTGCGAGGTTATTTGCAACGCTATTCCACACTTATGTCAAGGTTGCCGTATTATTGTAATGGTATTGCAATGTCATTTACAAGTTCCATACTGATTTCAACGTTCTTGGAGGGTTTTTGCCATGGTAATGCAATGATATTGCAAAGTTATTCGCAATATTATCATGTACATATTACAAGGTTGTTGCAATTGTTTTTTTAATGCGATTATATTGATTAATGCAAATAAATCTGAACCATTGTTTCTGACTTGATTATTAGTTTTTATGCATACTTTTATGTTGTTGGTGAGAAAGTGAATGCGAATTCTGTCAACATTCTAAATCCCGTTTCTTGCATCCTGATCACTAAAATTATCATAACGTTTCAAAGGTTATAAAAGCTCACTACACCTATTCAAGATATGTTTGAAATGAAAAGATACATTCTTCATTGTGCTCAAGCTACTCCCAACACCACATTATTAATATTTTGACCTAACATTCCTTAAGCTTAATTATGACATGCTTCACTGTGTCCAGTTATATCTCGCATTGGTGTAGTGAGCATTATAAAACTTACCACACTAATGCAAGCTGTTTGAAATAACATTACACGTGTTTCATTTTGTCCAGTTATAAATGCTCATTACACCAACGCAAGTTATGTTTGAAATGTCATTATACATTCTTCATTCTGACCTGTTTAGTGTAGTTAGCATTTATAACTTACCACACCTATTCAAGATACGTTTGAAATGAAATGATACATCCTTCATTGTTATCTGCGCAATTTCATTTCGATAACATGGCGAAACCATCTTAAGAACCATGAAATAATCTCCTAATAGTGTTGAAATAACCTTCCACTAATTATTAAATATCACGTCAAAAACATCCCAAGAAACTTGAAATCAACCAACGGTTCTAATAACCTTCCAAAATTATTGCAATAACATGGCAAAACAATGCCATAGTGACAATTTCATAGCAATAACTTGGCAACAACATCCCAAGAACCTAAAAATAAATGACATGATAAAGTTGCCAATAACCCTACAATATCAATGCAATAACATGGCAAAACCATTCCAACAACCGTCTAAAGAGTTTAAATTAGAGTGTCAATGTCAAAAATGATATTGCAATGGTGTTGCGAGGTTATTTGCAACGCTATTCCACACTTATGTCAAGGTTGCCGTATTATTGTAATGGTATTGCAATGTCATTTACAAGTTCCATACTGATTTCAACGTTCTTGGAGGGTTTTTGCCATGGTAATGCAATGATATTGCAAAGTTATTCGCAATATTATCATGTACATATTACAAGGTTGTTGCAATTGTTTTTTTAATGCGATTATATTGATTAATGCAAATAAATCTGAACCATTGTTTCTGACTTGATTATTAGTTTTTATGCATACTTTTATGTTGTTGTTGAGAAAGTGAATGCGAATTCTGTCAACATTCTAAATCCCGTTTCTTGCATCCTGATCACTAAAATTATCATAACGTTTCAAAGGTTATAAAAGCTCACTACACCTATTCAAGATATGTTTTAAATGAAAAGATACATTCTTCATTGTGCTCAAGCTACTCCCAACACCACATTATTAATATTTTGACCTAACATTACTTAAGCTTAATTATGACATGCTTCACTGTGTCCAGTTATATCTCGCATTGGTGTAGTGAGCATTATAAAACTTACCACACTAATGCAAGCTGTTTGAAATAACATTACACGTGTTTCATTTTGTCCAGTTATAAATGCTCATTACACCAACGCAAGTTATGTTTGAAATGTCATTATACATTCTTCATTCTGACCTGTTTAGTGTAGTTAGCATGTATAACTTACCACACCTATTCAAGATACGTTTGAAATGAAATGATACATCCTTCATTGTTATCTGCGCAATTTCATTTCGATAACATGACGAAACCATCTTAAGAACCATGAAATAATCTCCTAATAGTGTTGAAAATAACCTTCCACTAATTATTAAATATCACGTCAAAAACATCCCAAGAAACTTGAAATCAACCAACGGTTCTAATAACCTTCCAAAATTATTGCAATAACATGGCAAAACAATGCCATAGTGACAATTTCATAGCAATAACTTGGCAACAACATCCCAAGAACCTAAAAATAAATGACATGATAAAGTTGCCAATAACCCTACAATATCAATGCAATAACATGGCAAAACCATTCCAACAACCGTCTAAAGAGTTTAAATTAGAGTGTCAATGTCAAAAATGATATTGCAATGGTGTTGCGAGGTTATTTGCAACGCTATTCCACACTTATGTCAAGGTTGCCGTATTATTGTAATGGTATTGCAATGTCATTTACAAGTTCCATACTGATTTCAACGTTCTTGGAGGGTTTTTGCCATGGTAATGCAATGATATTGCAAAGTTATTCGCAATATTATCATGTACATATTACAAGGTTGTTGCAATTGTTTTTTTAATGCGATTATATTGATTAATGCAAATAAATCTGAACCATTGTTTCTGACTTGATTATTAGTTTTTATGCATACTTTTATGTTGTTGGTGAGAAAGTGAATGCGAATTCTGTCAACATTCTAAATCCCGTTTCTTGCATCCTGATCACTAAAATTATCATAACGTTTGAAAGGTTATAAAAGCTCACTACACCTATTCAAGATATGTTTGAAATGAAAAGATACATTCTTCATTGTGCTCAAGCTACTCCCAACACCACATTATTAATATTTTGACCTAACATTCCTTAAGCTTAATTATGACATGCTTCACTGTGTCCAGTTATATCTCGCATTGGTGTAGTGAGCATTATAAAACTTACCACACTAATGCAAGCTGTTTGAAATAACATTACACGTGTTTCATTTTGTCCAGTTATAAATGCTCATTACACCAACGCAAGTTATGTTTGAAATGTCATTATACATTCTTCATTCTGACCTGTTTAGTGTAGTTAGCATTTATAACTTACCACTCCTATTCAAGATACGTTTGAAATGAAATGATACATCCTTCATTGTTATCTGCGCAATTTCATTTCGATAACATGGCGAAACCATCTTAAGAACCATGAAATAATCTCCTAATAGTGTTGAAAATAACCTTCCACTAATTATTAAATATCACGTCAAAAACATCCCAAGAAACTTGAAATCAACCAACGGTTCTAATAACCTTCCAAAATTATTGCAATAACATGGCAAAACAATGCCATAGTGACAATTTCATAGCAATAACTTGGCAACAACATCCCAAGAACCTAAAAATAAATGACATGATAAAGTTGCAAATAACCCTACAATATCAATGCAATAACATGGCAAAACCATTCCAACAACCGTCTAAAGAGTTTAAATTAGAGTGTCAATGTCAAAAATGATATTGCAATGGTGTTGCGAGGTTATTTGCAACGCTATTCCACACTTATGTCAAGGTTGCCGTATTATTGTAATGGTATTGCAATGTCATTTACAAGTTCCATACTGATTTCAACGTTCTTGGAGGGTTTTTGCCATGGTAATGCAATGATATTGCAAAGTTATTCGCAATATTATTATGTACATATTACAAGGTTGTTGCAATTGTTTTTTTAATGCGATTATATTGATTAATGCAAATAAATCTGAACCATTGTTTCTGACTTGATTATTAGTTTTTATGCATACTTTTATGTTGTTGGTGAGAAAGTGAATGCGAATTCTGTCAACATTCTAAATCCCGTTTCTTGCATCCTGATCACTAAAATTATCATAACGTTTGAAAGGTTATAAAAGCTCACTACACCTATTCAAGATATGTTTGAAATGAAAAGATACATTCTTCATTGTGCTCAAGCTACTCCCAACACCACATTATTAATATTTTGACCTAACATTACTTAAGCTTAATTATGACATGCTTCACTGTGTCCAGTTATATCTCGCATTGGTGTAGTGAGCATTATAAAACTTACCACACTAATGCAAGCTGTTTGAAATAACATTACACGTGTTTCATTTTGTCCAGTTATAAATGCTCATTACACCAACGCAAGTTATGTTTGAAATGTCATTATACATTCTTCATTCTGACCTGTTTAGTGTAGTTAGCATGTATAACTTACCACACCTATTCAAGATACGTTTGAAATGAAATGATACATCCTTCATTGTTATCTGCGCAATTTCATTTCGATAACATGGCGAAACCATCTTAAGAACCATGAAATAATCTCCTAATAGTGTTGAAAATAACCTTCCACTAATTATTAAATATCACGTCAAAAACATCCCAAGAAACTTGAAATCAACCAACGGTTCTAATAACCTTCCAAAATTATTGCAATAACATGGCAAAACAATGCCATAGTGACAATTTCATAGCAATAACTTGGCAACAACATCCCAAGAACCCAAAAATAAATGACATGATAAAGTTGCCAATAACCCTACAATATCAATGCAATAACATGGCAAAACCATTCCAACAACCGTCTAAAGAGTTTAAATTAGAGTGTCAATGTCAAAAATGATATTGCAATGGTGTTGCGAGGTTATTTGCAACGCTATTCCACACTTATGTCAAGGTTGCCGCATTATTGTAATGGTATTGCAATGTCATTTACAAGTTCCATACTGATTTCAACGTTCTTGGAGGGTTTTTGCCATGGTAATGCAATGATATTGCAAAGTTATTCGCAATATTATCATGTACATATTACAAGGTTGTTGCAATTGTTTTTTTAATGCGATTATATTGATTAATGCAAATAAATCTGAACCATTGTTTCTGACTTGATTATTAGTTTTTATGCATACTTTTATGTTGTTGGTGAGAAAGTGAATGCGAATTCTGTCAACATTCTAAATCCCGTTTCTTGCATCCTGATCACTAAAATTATCATAACGTTTGAAAGGTTATAAAAGCTCACTACACCTATTCAAGATATGTTTGAAATGAAAAGATACATTCTTCATTGTGCTCAAGCTACTCCCAACACCACATTATTAATATTTTGACCTAACATTCCTTAAGCTTAATTATGACATGCTTCACTGTGTCCAGTTATATCTCGCATTGGTGTAGTGAGCATTATAAAACTTACCACACTAATGCAAGCTGCCAGTCTTATGACGTCATTTTCTATATTTTTGATATGTTGCTGAGTATAACATAAACAGCAAAGAAAAGTGATTGATAATGACTGACTGACTATTATTGTGTTACATGCTTCAAATGTAAAGCACTTTGAGCTGCATTCTGTGTATGAAAGGTGCTATACAAATAAAGCTTTATTATTATTATTATTATTATAAGCTGTTTGAAATAACATTACACGTGTTTCATTTTGTCCAGTTATAAATGCTCATTACACCAACGCAAGTTATGTTTGAAATGTCATTATACATTCTTCATTCTGACCTGTTTAGTGTAGTTAGCATGTATAACTTACCACACCTATTCAAGATACGTTTGAAATGAAATTATACATCCTTCATTGTTATCTGCCCAATTTCATTTCGATAACATGGCGAAACCATCTTAAGAACCATGAAATAATCTCCTAATAGTGTTGAAAATAACCTTCCACTAATTATTAAATATCACGTCAAAAACATCCCAAGAAACTTGAAATCAACCAACGGTTCTAATAACCTTCCAAAATTATTGCAATAACATGGCAAAACAATGCCATAGTGACAATTTCATAGCAATAACTTGGCAACAACATCCCAAGAACCTAAAAATAAATGACATGATGAAGTTGCCAATAACCCTACAATATCAATGCAATAACATGGCAAAACCATTCCAACAACCGTCTAAAGAGTTTAAATTAGAGTGTCAATGTCAAAAATGATATTGCAATGGTGTTGCGAGGTTATTTGCAACGCTATTCCACACTTATGTCAAGGTTGCCGTATTATTGTAATGGTATTGCAATGTCATTTACAAGTTCCATACTGATTTCAACGTTCTTGGAGGGTTTTTGCCATGGTAATGCAATGATATTGCAAAGTTATTCGCAATATTATCATGTACATATTACAAGGTTGTTGCAATTGTTTTTTTAATGCGATTATATTGATTAATGCAAATACATCTGAACCATTGTTTCTGACTTGATTATTAGTTTTTATGCATACTTTTATGTTGTTGGTGAGAAAGTGAATGCGAATTCTGTCAACATTCTAAATCCCGTTTCTTGCATCCTGATCACTAAAATTATCATAACGTTTGAAAGGTTATAAAAGCCCACTACACCTATTCAAGATATGTTTGAAATGAAAAGATACATTCTTCATTGTGCTCAAGCTACTCCCAACACCACATTATTAATATTTTGACCTAACATTACTTAAGCTTAATTATGACATGCTTCACTGTGTCCAGTTATATCTCGCATTGGTGTAGTGAGCATTATAAAACTTACCACACTAATGCAAGCTGCCAGTCTTATGACGTCATTTTCTATATTTTTGATATGTTGCTGAGTATAACATAAACAGCAAAGAAAAGTGATTGATAATGACTGACTGACTATTATTGTGTTACATGCTTCAAATGTAAAGCACTTTGAGCTGCATTCTGTGTATGAAAGGTGCTATACAAATAAAGCTTTATTATTATTATTATTATAAGCTGTTTGAAATAACATTACACGTGTTTCATTTTGTCCAGTTATAAATGCTCATTACACCAACGCAAGTTATGTTTGAAATGTCATTATACATTCTTCATTCTGACCTGTTTAGTGTAGTTAGCATTTATAACTTACCACACCTATTCAAGATACGTTTGAAATGAAATGATACATCCTTCATTGTTATCTGCGCAATTTCATTTCGATAACATGGCGAAACCATCTTAAGAACCATGAAATAATCTCCTAATAGTGTTGAAAATAACCTTCCACTAATTATTAAATATCACGTCAAAAACATCCCAAGAAACTTGAAATCAACCAACGGTTCTAATAACCTTCCAAAATTATTGCAATAACATGGCAAAACAATGCCATAGTGACAATTTCATAGCAATAACTTGGCAACAACATCCCAAGAACCTAAAAATAAATGACATGATAAAGTTGCCAATAACCCTACAATATCAATGCAATAACATGGCAAAACCATTCCAACAACCGTCTAAAGAGTTTAAATTAGAGTGTCAATGTCAAAAATGATATTGCAATGGTGTTGCGAGGTTATTTGCAACGCTATTCCACACTTATGTCAAGGTTGCCGTATTATTGTAATGGTATTGCAATGTCATTTACAAGTTCCATACTGATTTCAACGTTCCTGGAGGGTTTTTGCCATGGTAATGCAATGATATTGCAAAGTTATTCGCAATATTATTATGTACATATTACAAGGTTGTTGCAATTGTTTTTTTAATGCGATTATATTGATTAATGCAAATAAATCTGAACCATTGTTTCTGACTTGATTATTAGTTTTTATGCATACTTTTATGTTGTTGGTGAGAAAGTGAATGCGAATTCTGTCAACATTCTAAATCCCGTTTCTTGCATCCTGATCACTAAAATTATCATAACGTTTGAAAGGTTATAAAAGCTCACTACACCTATTCAAGATATGTTTGAAATGAAAAGATACATTCTTCATTGTGCTCAAGCTACTCCCAACACCACATTATTAATATTTTGACCTAACATTACTTAAGCTTAATTATGACATGCTTCACTGTGTCCAGTTATATCTCGCATTGGTGTAGTGAGCATTATAAAACTTACCACACTAATGCAAGCTGTTTGAAATAACATTACACGTGTTTCATTTTGTCCAGTTATAAATGCTCATTACACCAACGCAAGTTATGTTTGAAATGTCATTATACATTCTTCATTCTGACCTGTTTAGTGTAGTTAGCATGTATAACTTACCACACCTATTCAAGATACGTTTGAAATGAAATGATACATCCTTCATTGTTATCTGCGCAATTTCATTTCGATAACATGGCGAAACCATCTTAAGAACCATGAAATAATCTCCTAATAGTGTTGAAAATAACCTTCCACTAATTATTAAATATCACGTCAAAAACATCCCAAGAAACTTGAAATCAACCAACGGTTCTAATAACCTTCCAAAATTATTGCAATAACATGGCAAAACAATGCCATAGTGACAATTTCATAGCAATAACTTGGCAACAACATCCCAAGAACCTAAAAATAAATGACATGATGAAGTTGCCAATAACCCTACAATATCAATGCAATAACATGGCAAAACCATTCCAACAACCGTCTAAAGAGTTTAAATTAGAGTGTCAATGTCAAAAATGATATTGCAATGGTGTTGCGAGGTTATTTGCAACGCTATTCCACACTTATGTCAAGGTTGCCGTATTATTGTAATGGTATTGCAATGTCATTTACAAGTTCCATACTGATTTCAACGTTCTTGGAGGGTTTTTGCCATGGTAATGCAATGATATTGCAAAGTTATTCGCAATATTATCATGTACATATTACAAGGTTGTTGCAATTGTTTTTTTAATGCGATTATATTGATTAATGCAAATACATCTGAACCATTGTTTCTGACTTGATTATTAGTTTTTATGCATACTTTTATGTTGTTGGTGAGAAAGTGAATGCGAATTCTGTCAACATTCTAAATCCCGTTTCTTGCATCCTGATCACTAAAATTATCATAACGTTTGAAAGGTTATAAAAGCCCACTACACCTATTCAAGATATGTTTGAAATGAAAAGATACATTCTTCATTGTGCTCAAGCTACTCCCAACACCACATTATTAATATTTTGACCTAACATTACTTAAGCTTAATTATGACATGCTTCACTGTGTCCAGTTATATCTCGCATTGGTGTAGTGAGCATTATAAAACTTACCACACTAATGCAAGCTGCCAGTCTTATGACGTCATTTTCTATATTTTTGATATGTTGCTGAGTATAACATAAACAGCAAAGAAAAGTGATTGATAATGACTGACTGACTATTATTGTGTTACATGCTTCAAATGTAAAGCACTTTGAGCTGCATTCTGTGTATGAAAGGTGCTATACAAATAAAGCTTTATTATTATTATTATTATTATAAGCTGTTTGAAATAACATTACACGTGTTTCATTTTGTCCAGTTATAAATGCTCATTACACCAACGCAAGTTATGTTTGAAATGTCATTATACATTCTTCATTCTGACCTGTTTAGTGTAGTTAGCATTTATAACTTACCACACCTATTCAAGATACGTTTGAAATGAAATGATACATCCTTCATTGTTATCTGCGCAATTTCATTTCGATAACATGGCGAAACCATCTTAAGAACCATGAAATAATCTCCTAATAGTGTTGAAAATAACCTTCCACTATTTATGAAATTGCGCAGATAACAATGAAGGATGTATCATTTCATTTCAAACGTATCTTGAATAGGTGTGGTAAGTTATAAATGCTAACTACACTAAACAGGTCAGAATGAAGAATGTATAATGACATTTCAAACATAACTTGCGTTGGTGTAATGAGCATTTATAACTGGACAAAATGAAACACGTGTAATGTTATTTCAAACAGCTTGCATTAGTGTGGTAAGTTTGATAATGCTCACTACACCAATGCGAGATATAACTGGACACAGTGAAGCATGTCATAATTAAGCTTAAGTAATGTTAGGTCAAAATATTAATAATGTGGTGTTGGGAGTAGCTTGAGCACAATGAAGAATGTATCTTTTCATTTCAAACATATCTTGAATAGGTGTAGTGAGCTTTTATAACCTTTCAAACGTTATGATAATTTTAGTGATCAGGATGCAAGAAACGGGATTTAGAATGTTGACAGAATTCGCATTCACTTTCTCACCAACAACATAAAAGTATGCATAAAAACTAATAATCAAGTCAGAAACAATGGTTCAGATTTATTTGCATTAATCAATATAATCGCATTAAAAAAACAATGGCAACAACCTTGTAATATGTACATGATAATATTGCGAATAACTTTGCAATATCATTGCATTACCATGGCAAAAACCCTCCAAGAACGTTGAAATCAGTATGGAACTTGTAAATGACATTGCAATACCATTACAATAATACGGCAACCTTGACATAAGTGTGGAATAGCGTTGCAAATAACCTCGCAACACCATTGCAATATCATTTTTGACATTGACACTCTAATTTAAACTCTTTAGACGGTTGTTGGAATGGTTTTGCCATGTTATTGCATTGATATTGTAGGGTTATTGGCAACTTTATCATGTCATTTATTTTTAGGTTCTTGGGATGTTGTTGCCAAGATATTGCTATGAAATTGTCACTATGGCATTGTTTTGCCATGTTATTGCAATAATTTTGGAAGGTTATTAGAACCGTTGGTTGATTTCAAGTTTCTTGGGATGTTTTTGACGTGATATTTAATAATTAGTGGAAGGTTATTTTCAACACTATTAGGAGATTATTTCATGGTTCTTAAGATGGTTTCGCCATGTTATCGAAATGAAATTGCGCAGATAACAATGAAGGATGTATCATTTCATTTCAAACGTATCTTGAATAGGTGTGGTAAGTTATAAATGCTAACTACACTAAACAGGTCAGAATGAAGAATGTATAATGACATTTCAAACATAACTTGCGTTGGTGTAATGAGCATTTATAACTGGACAAAATGAAACACGTGTAATGTTATTTCAAACAGCTTGCATTAGTGTGGTAAGTTTTATAATGCTCACTACACCAATGCGAGATATAACTGGACACAGTGAAGCATGTCATAATTAAGCTTAAGTAATTGTTAGGTCAAAATATTAATAATGTGGTGTTGGGAGTAGCTTGAGCACAATGAAGAATGTATCTTTTCATTTCAAACATATCTTGAATAGGTGTAGTGAGCTTTTATAACCTTTCAAACGTTATGATAATTTTAGTGATCAGGATGCAAGAAACGGGATTTAGAATGTTGACAGAATTCGCATTCACTTTCTCACCAACAACATAAAAGTATGCATAAAAACTAATAATCAAGTCAGAAACAATGGTTCAGATTTATTTGCATTAATCAATATAATCGCATTAAAAAAACAATTGCAACAACCTTGTAATATGTACATAATAATATTGCGAATAACTTTGCAATATCATTGCATTACCATGGCAAAAACCCTCCAAGAACGTTGAAATCAGTATGGAACTTGTAAATGACATTGCAATACCATTACAATAATACGGCAACCTTGACATAAGTGTGGAATAGCGTTGCAAATAACCTCGCAACACCATTGCAATATCATTTTTGACATTGACACTCTAATTTAAACTCTTTAGACGGTTGTTGGAATGGTTTTGCCATGTTATTGCATTGATATTGTAGGGTTATTGGCAACTTTATCATGTCATTTATTTTTAGGTTCTTGGGATGTTGTTGCCAAGTTATTGCTATGAAATTGTCACTATGGCATTGTTTTGCCATGTTATTGCAATAATTTTGGAAGGTTATTAGAACCGTTGGTTGATTTCAAGTTTCTTGGGATGTTTTTGACGTGATATTTAATAATTAGTGGAAGGTTATTTTCAACACTATTAGGAGATTATTTCATGGTTCTTAAGATGGTTTCGCCATGTTATCGAAATGAAATTGCGCAGATAACAATGAAGGATGTATCATTTCATTTCAAACGTATCTTGAATAGGTGTGGTAAGTTATAAATGCTAACTACACTAAACAGGTCAGAATGAAGAATGTATAATGACATTTCAAACATAACTTGCGTTGGTGTAATGAGCATTTATAACTGGACAAAATGAAACACGTGTAATGTTATTTCAAACAGCTTGCATTAGTGTGGTAAGTTTTATAATGCTCACTACACCAATGCGAGATATAACTGGACACAGTGAAGCATGTCATAATTAAGCTTAAGTAATGTTAGGTCAAAATATTAATAATGTGGTTTTGGGAGTAGCTTGAGCACAATGAAGAATGTATCTTTTCATTTCAAACATATCTTGAATAGGTGTAGTGAGCTTTTATAACCTTTCAAACGTTATGATAATTTTAGTGATCAGGATGCAAGAAACGGGATTTAGAATGTTGACAGAATTCGCATTCACTTTCTCACCAACAACATAAAAGTATGCATAAAAACTAATAATCAAGTCAGAAACAATGGTTCAGATTTATTTGCATTAATCAATATAATCGCATTAAAAAAACAATGGCAACAACCTTGTAATATGTACATAATAATATTGCGAATAACTTTGCAATATCATTGTATTACCATGGCAAAAACCCTCCAAGAACGTTGAAATCAGTATGGAACTTGTAAATGACATTGCAATACCATTACAATAATACGGCAACCTTGACATAAGTGTGGAATAGCGTTGCAAATAACCTCGCAACACCATTGCAATATCATTTTTGACATTGACACTCTAATTTAAACTCTTTAGACGGTTGTTGGAATGGTTTTGCCATGTTATTGCATTGATATTGTAGGGTTATTGGCAACTTTATCATGTCATTTATTTTTAGGTTCTTGGGATGTTGTTGCTAAGTTATTGCTATGAAATTGTCACTATGGCATTGTTTTGCCATGTTATTGCAATAATTTTGGAAGGTTATTAGAACCGTTGGTTGATTTCAAGTTTCTTGGGATGTTTTTGACGTGATATTTAATAATTAGTGGAAGGTTATTTTCAACACTATTAGGAGATTATTTCATGGTTCTTAAGATGGTTTCGCCATGTTATCGAAATGAAATTGCGCAGATAACAATGAAGGATGTATCATTTCATTTCAAACGTATCTTGAATAGGTGTGGTAAGTTATAAATGCTAACTACACTAAACAGGTCAGAATGAAGAATGTATAATGACATTTCAAACATAACTTGCGTTGGTGTAATGAGCATTTATAACTGGACAAAATGAAACACGTGTAATGTTATTTCAAACAGCTTGCATTAGTGTGGTAAGTTTGATAATGCTCACTACACCAATGCGAGATATAACTGGACACAGTGAAGCATGTCATAATTAAGCTTAAGTAATGTTAGGTCAAAATATTAATAATGTGGTGTTGGGAGTAGCTTGAGCACAATGAAGAATGTATCTTTTCATTTCAAACATATCTTGAATAGGTGTAGTGAGCTTTTATAACCTTTCAAACGTTATGATAATTTTAGTGATCAGGATGCAAGAAACGGGATTTAGAATGTTGACAGAATTCGCATTCACTTTCTCACCAACAACATAAAAGTATGCATAAAAACTAATAATCAAGTCAGAAACAATGGTTCAGATTTATTTGCATTAATCAATATAATCGCATTAAAAAAACAATGGCAACAACCTTGTAATATGTACATAATAATATTGCGAATAACTTTGCAATATCATTGCATTACCATGGCAAAAACCCTCCAAGAACGTTGAAATCAGTATGGAACTTGTAAATGACATTGCAATACCATTACAATAATACGGCAACCTTGACATAAGTGTGGAATAGCGTTGCAAATAACCTCGCAACACCATTGCAATATCATTTTTGACATTGACACTCTAATTTAAACTCTTTAGACGGTTGTTGGAATGGTTTTGCCATGTTATTGCATTGATATTGTAGGGTTATTGGCAACTTTATCATGTCATTTATTTTTAGGTTCTTGGGATGTTGTTGCCAAGTTATTGCTATGAAATTGTCACTATGGCATTGTTTTGCCATGTTATTGCAATAATTTTGGAAGGTTATTAGAACCGTTGGTTGATTTCAAGTTTCTTGGGATGTTTTTGACGTGATATTTAATAATTAGTGGAAGGTTATTTTCAACACTATTAGGAGATTATTTCATGGTTCTTAAGATGGTTTCGCCATGTTATCGAAATGAAATTGCGCAGATAACAATGAAGGATGTATCATTTCATTTCAAACGTATCTTGAATAGGTGTGGTAAGTTATAAATGCTAACTACACTAAACAGGTCA